>NC_064921.1:370788951-371101701 GCF_023897955.1 Schistocerca gregaria | reverse complement strand
AGAAATTTTGTGAGAGCTCATACGGAGACCAGTGAAATCCGCAGTACACAGCCTGTCACTGCGCAACCGCATTAACTGTACGGCCACAGAGAGGGCGGTGTACAGGCGGACGTGTTCGGCTTTGGGCAGCCGCCGGGTCGCTCGGTAAACAGCAGAGCCGGGCGCGGATTACGGCTGTTTATGCAGCCAGCCCAGGCGGAGCGGCAGCCCGCACAACCTGGACAGTCCAGGCCGCAGAAGGGAGCGGGGCACAAGCTCCGCGTCCCACTAGGTTCTCCATGTAATTGCTGCAATAAGATATTCAGCCTACATTAGCACTGACTCGTGTCGCCGTGAGAATGATTATTAAGTCAACCAATAGCGCTTATCTATGACTCGCAAGAGAGGTACCATCAACAAATAGACTGTTCAGACGTTAGCATTCTTGAACTTCTCTTTAACAACATAGGAACGATACACCCGACCGGTTGCAAATAACTATTTGATGCATTGACGTGCTTCTCGACAACTTTAAGGATGTCTTTATCAGAATTAAATTTGAAGATACCCTGTAAAGTAACACATAGAAAAGTAGATTTGAGAAAAATATTAACGAATATCACAACTATCATGACATACAAAGGTTACGTACGTAAAGTTACATTGCAAGAAGGAAATGGTCAAAGTTTCGAGCTAATACGCTCAAGTCAACAATTAAAACTGAACAAGTTCCAGCCTTTGACACGTATGACTTGCTAGGAACAACATTTTGCTAGGAACAACATTAGACTGATCGTCCAGTGGTTTACATTGCTGCCACGAAAACAATACAAGCTGCGCAGCCTGTCGGGAATGAACAGTGACATTAGGCAGTTTGAAACATTGTCACAGAAATAATTGAATTGAGCAACAGTTAATTGAAAAAACAAAATAGGAAGGAAGAGAGCTTAATGTGTTTTTGAAAATACAAAGGAGTCAGGCGAATGTAGTATAACTAAGCCGCCATCTATTAGGCTATACAGCAATTATCATTACGTAAAGCACAGAATATTGCAGAAAATTTATACAAACAGCTGTACAATCAAAAAAAAATGCATGCACATAACTTTAGTAGTACACATCTATGAGATTTGAAGAAAAAGATTTTCGGAACTAGAGGCGGGGAAACATAGCAAAAAATGAAGAAATAAAACTTCCGCGGGTAGTGGATTAAAGCCACTGAAAAAATTTTTAGTTACGTAATTGTAACTGTTTATACAGGATGAAGCCATCGTTCTTAGAAGTTTGGTTGAAAATCTCCAGATCTTCGCGTATGTCGAGCCTATGACTTTTCTTTTCTCTAAGAAAAATGGAAATTTCTTCAACGCTTTTCTGTTTGTGACCGGAAATTAGCAGATGATCACCATTAGTGGAATTAAGTACAGTAGTGCCTCTTTTCCCCAATAAATATTTCTTACTCCTGACACTGAAAGATCCTACAGTAAATCAAAGATATGTAGTGTGATCAAGATACTAAATTGTTTTGAGTAGATATTACGAAGCAATCTACTAATGTACCTGTTCAGGCAACCATTGACATCGTTGAAAAAAGTCTACGTACTTTTAGAAAAAGCAAATCACTAACATAATTCAGTTGATAAAAGTAGTACTAAAAACAAGTATTTTGTATTGAGTGGCAAGCTATACCATCACCCTGACGGCCTGGCAAGGAGTTATGATCCCTCGTCAGCCGAAAGGCTCTTCGTAGTGAAAACTAACTCTGAAGTGACCGCTTTAAGCATCAGTGCTGTTTCTCATAGTAACAACTATAAAAAACTTTATAAAGATTCCACTTTAAGAGCGTATTTCTTATAGAATTTGTTGTCTTCTAGTTACAAAATATGCACTCAAAGTTACCTTTTCCACTAACAATAACTTGCAATTCACAATCTCAAGTCCACAGTTGCTCGCATACACAGTTCAGGAGCTTATAATATCACTTGTGATACATCTCTCCTTTATTATGTAGGACAACTAGAAGACCTTTCAGTGTCAGGTATAAGTAACACTTATTGGGAAAAAGAGGCACTAATGTACATAACTCTACTATTGGTGATCATCTGCTAATTTCCGGCCAAAAACCGAAAAGTGTTAAAGAAATTTCCGTTTTACATAGAGGAAAGGAACGTCATAGCCTCGACGTACTCGAAGGGCTGGAGACTTTAAAGCATATTTCTAAGAACGATGGCCTCATCCTCTATGAACACTGACAATTTAGTAGCTAACATTTTTTCAGTGGCTTTGATCCACTACTCGCGAAGTTTTGATTCCTTCATTAATTAATATGTTTCCCCGCCTCTAGTTACGGAACATCTTTTTCTTCGAATCTCATACATGTGTACTGCTAAAGTTACCTTCATGCAGAATTTTTTTTGATTGTAGAGCTGTTTGTATAAATGAGAGACAGCCATGTTTAAAACTATAACTTTTCTTAGATCCAGATGTTTTGAAGGAATACAATGAACGCTTCTATAAGGGGGAAGACTTGTCTGATGTGATAGAAGAAGAAACAGGAGTTGATAGGCTATAGTATTATAATCAGAATACGAAAGAAATTTGGGAGACACAACATCAAAAAAGGAGAAATGGATAGAGATTGTTTCGTCAGAATTTCGAAAATCGATGGTGGAAGTGCCAACAACACGTGGTGTTTAGAATGTATGAGTCTGACAATATACCATGTGACTTTCAGAAAAATAATATTCGCGCAATTCCGGAAACTGCAAGAGCTGATAACTGCGAGAATTATAGAAAAATCAGCTTAACAGCTCATGCATCCCAATTGATGACAAGAATAATATACAGAAGAAAGGAAAAGAAAATTGACGATGCGTTGGAAAACGATTAGTTTGTCTTTAGGAAAGGTGAAGGTACCAGACGGACAGTTTTGATAATGGAAGCAAGACTAAAGAAAAATTAATACCCTTCCATATGACTTGACCAGGAAATGGTGCAAGATATTCGAAATTCTTGGGAAAATAGAAGTAAGCTACAGGTCAAAAATGGGTCAAATTGTTCCGAGAACTGTGGGACTTACCTGCTGAGGTCATCAGTCACCTAGAACTACTTAAACCTAAGGACATCACACACATCCATGCCCGAGGCAGGATTCGAACCAGCGACCGTAGCGGTCTCGTGGTTCCAGAATGAAACGCCTAGAACCGCTCGCCCACACCGGCCAGCGGATATGGTTTTAGGCGGCTCCCACATCTTACTAGCTGAATACCGTCCCGGTGGAAAAAGGGATGGAGCCAGTAAGGGCATCCGACCATCTCTTAAACGAATAATGGCGACCCAGTGCAGATGCGAGCCAAACTCGCAGGGAAGAGAAGAAGAGCTGGCCAAGGAAGTTCCCAGGGAGGCAGCAGTTCCTCGTAGGCGGAGGACTGGCGTCTGTTGTCGCCATCACCGATAGACAGCTGCAGAGGAAAGGGGTCCTTGGAATCGTCCAGCGAAAGCGGAAACAGTTTGTCAGTTGGAGTTCGGAAGTTACTATCTGAAGACTGAGCCAGTACAGTAGCAGAGCAGCGGGGCAGTTGGGCTGTAGGACGTCCAAGGCATCGTTCTGGCTGGAGAAGCAGGTGGTGTTAACTCTCTATACTTCCACAGGACATAGCGCCGCTGGGAGCGAAGAGTGGTTTCCGTTACGAAGACAGGAAGTTGGTGTGTTCTGGCGACTTGTGTAAACTTGTCGCGCTAACCACTGACCCTGTGCTGGCGTACTTGAAAAGCCGAAGTTTATCTTTGATGAAACAGGCGGAGGCCACTGTTGGGTCTGTAATGTTTCTACAAGTAATTGTATAAGTGAATTGCATTTTGTTGAAACACGGTGAGGCTGCTGTTAGGACCGAACAGCGTAAACACTCATTTACATGTGGAACTGTATTTTAGCAATACGTTTGGAAGTGAGTGACGGATTTCCTCGGGTCTTTGTACAAGTGGTTAACGTGTTACTGTCAGTATGTCTGTGTTGTCCGAGTGGTGTCGCCTCTGACTGTGTGTCCTTGTTACACCTGTCGTTTAGTGTGCTGCTGTTGTAGGTGATAATTTGTGGCCCTTTTACTGCAATGTATGGGTCTCAGTGGGACGAAAAAGTAATATGTGATGCTCTGTATTAGCTTAAAGCTTATGATTTTGGTACATTCATTTGTGCCCCATCGACAAATAAATATTGACGTGGGGCTAATGGTATTTCATTGAGGATTATTTCCCTTCATTCTATCACGAATTAAGGTCATTTTATGAACTAAGCGATAGCTCCTGTTTTTGGTATTTCTTCACGCAAGTACTCTTATTTATTGTAGGGGCATTAAAAATTAATGAATTAATATGCACTTGCTCAAAAGTCTACACCAACACGTCGCGCATGCAAATTCCACCCGATCTTCCCGTCCCTCTGGATCGAATCTCGTTGCCCGTATTTTCTTTTCTCGTTTCCGCATAACTCTAACAACAGATGTATTACGTCTGTGCACATCATTAGTATTTTATCATTCCGTTATTATTTTTGTAATCTTTACCCTGAAAAAAAAAGGAAATCCTTTTTCGTAAGGAGAGTTGCAACAAAAATGATACAGGACAACTTTCGGTCAAATCAGTATACCCATTTCATTTATATTTTATCCACATTTATGACGATAGAAAACAATAATAATTGAGACATGCAGCACACGCAATGAAAGGAAAAGTTTTATATGTCATTTTTTTCTACGTTTATAATGCAAAAAAAAACATGTTTTACGTTATAAACGATAGACGGATATCAAGGAAAGGTGCTTCCAAAATTTGATGAAAAAATTCGATTTGTCAGGGTAAATATTATGAATGAATGATTCGTTAGATATTAATAATTAATACAGTCGTAATGCATCTGTTGTTATAACTACAATGGAATGAAAAAAGTACCAACAGGTAGATTCGATCCAGAAGCATCGTGCTTATGGAATTAATTTCTTACTCGATCGGTTGCGGCCTCCTCGAATACCAGTGATCAACAAACAATATAAGCATAGAACAACATTTTCACTCTACAGCGGAGTGTGAGCTCGTATGAAACTTCCTGGGAGATTAAAACTGTGTGCCAGAGCGAATATGAACTCCATACCTTTGTCTTTTGCGGTCAAGTGCTCTACCAACTGAGCCACCCAAGCACGACTCACGACCTGTCCTCACAGCTTTATCGATGGGACCATATCCTGTCCGTTCTGGTGGTCGCGTCCTAACTCAAGCTGCCATTTCGGTTTGGCAGAGCAACTCCAGCCGACTGCCTTGCATCGATCACTCTATCCGCCATACTGCCGATCGCGCCCTCTCGTGGCCACCATCGCCGAAATCGAGCTGCCGCCACAAGCACAGTGCCTCCACAATTAGAACAGCTCAGAAGCAAACAAAGGACAGACAAATCCCGGCAATTTCAAGAAAAATGGGCTGCATGGCTCAACTTTTCTCCGCCAAACCCACAGAAACCCCTCCCCTTTTGATGCCTTGAGCGTTCAGGAAAGAGGCTAATTCTCCTTAAGGAGGGAGATGTGAACAATGAACAGCTTATTCCGACTCACGACCGTGTACAAGCAAGTTGACTGGACCCAAGAGCCCTTCCCCCCTTCCTGATTAACATTGGTGTTACCCACAAAAACACGATCACCTACCTTGTCCCTAAATTCTCTACACCTCTGACTGTAACGATTGGGAAACCTCTAATGGGCCCGCTGAATATTTCAAGCGCCTTCCTCTAATTCTTCAGCAGAACCTCAGCGTCAATAAGCTCGGGGAGCAAATCAATAACTGACCACAAGACTTGCAACCTACGTCCTCAATTATTTGCTTGACGTATTCCAATCTCTGTCTTCCTCTACAGTTTTTGCCCTCTACAGCTCCCTCTAGTACCATGGAAGTCATTCCCTCATGTCTTAGCAGATGTCCTATCATCCTGTCCCTTCTCCTTATCAGTGTTTTCCACATATTTCTTTCCTCTCCGATTCTGCGTAGAACCTCCTCATTCCTTACCTTATCAGTCCACCTAATTTTCAACATTCGCCTATAGCACCACATCTCAAATGCTTCAATTCTCTTCTGTCCCGGTTTTCCCACAGTCCATGTTTCACTACCATACAATGCTGTACTCCAGACGTACATCCTCAGAAATTTCTTCCTCAAATTAAGGCCAGTATTTGATATTAGTAGACTTCTCTTGGCCAGAAATGCCTTTTTTGCCATAGCAAGTCTGCTTTTGATGTCCTACTTGCTCCGTCCGTCATTGGTTATTTTACTGCCTAGGCAGCAGAATTCCTTAACTTCATTGACTTCGTGACCATCAATCCTGATGTTAAGTTTCTCGATGTTCTCATTTCTACTACTTCTCATTACCTTCGTCTTTCTCCGATTTACTCTCAAACTATACTGTGTACTCATTAGACTGTTCATTCCGTTCAGCAGATCATTTAATTCTTCTTCACTTTCACTCAGGATAGCAATGTCATCATCGAATCGTATCACTGATATCCTTTCACCTTGTATTTTAATTCCACTCCTGAACCTTTCTTTTATTTCCATCATTGCTTCCTCGATGTACAGATTGAAGAGTAGGGGCGAAAGGCTACAGCCTTGTCTTACGCCCTTCTTACTACGAGAGCTTCGTTCTTGATGGTCCACTCTTATTATTCCCTCTTGGTTGTTGCACATATTGTATAGGACCCGTCTCTCCCTATAGCTTACCCCTACATTTTTCAGAATCTCGAACAGCTTGCACCATTTTATATTGTCGAACGCTTTTTCCAGGTCGACAAATCCTATGAACGAGTCTTGATTTTTCTTTAGCCTTGCTTCCATTATTAGCCGAACGTCACAATTGCCTCTCTCGTGCCTTTACTTTTCCTAAAGCCAAACTGATCGTCACATAGCGCATTATCAATTTCCTTTTCCATTCTTCTGTATATTATTCTTGTAAGCAGCTTCGATGCATGAGCTTTTAAGCTGATTGTGCGATAATTCTCGCTCTTGTCAGCTCTTGCCGTCTTCGGAATTGTGTGGATGATGCTTTTCCGAAAGTCAGATGGTATGTCGCCAGACTCATATATTCTACACACCAACGTGAATAGTCGTTTTGTTGGCACTTCCCCTAATGATTTTAGAAATTCTGGTGGAATGTTATCTATACCTTCTGCCTTATTTGATCGTAAGTCCTCCAAAGCTCTTTTAAATTCCGATTCTAATACTGGCTCCCCTATCTCTTCTAAATCGACTCCTGTTTCTTCTTCTATCACATCAGACAAATCTTCACCCTCATAGAGGCTTTCAATGTATTCTTTCCACCTGTCTGCTCTCTCCTCTGCATTTAACAGTGGAACTCCCGTTGCACTCTTAATGTTACCACCGTTGCTTTTAATGTCACCAAAGGTTGTTTTGACCTTCCTGTATGCTGAGTCTGTCCTTCCGATAATCATATCTTTTTCGATGTCTTCACATTTTTCCTGCAGCCATTTCGTCTTAGCTTCCCTGCACTTCCTATTTATTTCATTCCTCAGCGACTTGTATTTCTGCATTCCTCATTTTCCCGGAACACGTTTGTACTTCCTCCTTTCATCAATCAACTGAAGTATTCCTTCTGTAACCCATGGTTTCTTCGCAGCTACCTTCTTTGTACCTATGTTTTCCTTCCCAACTTCTGTGATGGCCCTTTTTAGAGATGTCCATTCCTCTTCAACTGTGCTGCCTACTGCGCTATTCCTTATTGTTGTATCTATAGCGTTAGAGAACTTCAAACATATCTCGTCATTCCTTAGAACTTCCGTATCACAATTCTTTGCGTATTGATTCTTCCTGACTAATGTCTTGAACTTCAGCCTACTCTTCATCACTACTACATTGTGATCTGAGTCTATATCTGCTCCTGGGTACGCCTTACAATCCAGTATCTGATTTCGGAATCTCTGTCTGACCATGATGTAATCTAATTGAAATCTTCCCGTATCTCCCGGCCTTTTCCAATATACCTCCTCCTCTTGTGATTCTTGAACAGGGTATTCGCTATTACTAGCTGAAACTTGTTACAGAACTCAATTAGTCTTTCTCCACTTTCATTCCTTGTACCAAGCCCATATTCTCCTGTAACCTTTTCTTCTACGCCTTCCCCTACAGCTGCATTCCAGTCGCCCATGACTATTAGATTTTCGTCCCCCTTTACATACTGCATTACCCTTTCAATATCCTCATACACTTTCTCTATCTGTTCATCTTCAGCTTGCGACGTCGGCATGTATATCTGAACTATCGTTGTCGGTGTTGGTCTGCTGTCGATTCTGATTAGAACAACCCGGTCACTGAACTGTTCACAGTAACACACCCTCTGCCCTACCTTCCTATTCATAACGAATCCTACACCTGTTATACCATTTTCTGCTGCTGTTGATATTACCCGATACTCATCTGACCAGAAATCCTTGTCTTCCTTCCACTTCACTTCACTGACCCCTACTATATCTAGATTAAGCCTTTGCAGTTCCTTTTCAGATTTTCTAGTTTCCCTACCACGTTCAAGCTTCTGACATTCCACGCCCCGACTCGTAGAACATTATCCTTTCGTTGATTATTCAATCTTTTTCTCATGGTAACCTCCCCCTTGGCAGTCCCCTCCCGGAGATCCGAATGGGGGACTATTCCGGAATCTTTTGCCAATGGAGAGATCATCATGACACTTCTTCAACTACAGACCACATGTCCTGTGGATACACATTACGTGTCTTTAATGCAGTGATTTCCATTGCCTTCTGCATCCTCATGTCGTTGATCATTGCTGATTCTTCCGTCTTTAGGGGCAATTTCCCATCCCTAGGACGAGAGAGTGCCCTGAACCTCTATCCGCTCCTCCGCCCTCTTTGAAAAGGCCGTTGGCAGAATGAGGCTGACTTCTTATGCCGGAAGTCTTCGGCCGCAAATGCTGATTATTTATCAAAATTTACGCAGTGGCGGGGATCGAACCTGGGACCGAAGACGTTTTGATTATAAATCAAAGACGCTACCCCCTTTTTTAATCTCATTTTGTTCGTTGTATCTGCTCGGGGCGGACGTCGTAAGACATCCGATTAAGTTCGTTGTTGATCCATTCACTCAGTTTTTTTATTACAGAGGGCTGCTAACCCTCTGTCCGAACACGCTGAGCTACCGTGCCGGCATCCCTAGACCACGGGTACTCGTATGAGTCGTATTAACGGCAAAATTAAGCCATTCGATGGAGAGGTCAAAATAATACTGCGTATTACTATGGAAACCAATAAGATCCCCAATGAAATTTCAGTTAAAACATTCTGCAAAAGTTGGTTGAGGATGATAGGGATAGTTGTGACGTGACTGATAGCCTACTCAAAATAAAATCTCCTAAAGCCTTTAGTTTTAAAAGCTAGGCCATTATCGCTGACGAAGCACCTCGGCGAGCCAAAGGTGGAAATTATCCCAGTTAGATGTTGAAGAATAATAGCGGCTGTAACTCCGCGACTAGGCACTAACCAACTGATGCGTGAGAAGGCGTCCACCACTACGAGTGCGTACCGGTTACCAAGGCGAGTGCGTGGCACAGGACCAATATAATCGATGAACCACTTATCCATGGGATACGTTTCTCTAGTGGACTGCAGAAGACCTTTGCCGGAGCTAGAATTTGGTTTCGCTCTTTTTCAGACTTCACACTCGCCCATCATTCACCGGACATCCTCGTATAAGGAAGGCCAAGACACATGGCGCTTAATATTAGTAACAGTTTTGTGGACAACTAGATATAACACAGGACGAGATGACTGGGCAAACAGATCAACTAACCTCCTGACCACCGCATGACGACAAACCAAACTTTTATGCATGAGATGATCGGCCACCTATTCTCCATTCAGTTCCTTAATCTTAATGACTTTAATCCTGGAATCACTGTCCTGTCTTTGCCTGGGCCGAAATACTTCTCTAACTGCAGAACCTCAACCTCAGCCTCAAGGCGGCAGCCAAATGATTCTCGTTGCCACAGATATGCTTCACCTTGAATGGCAAAGCCGAAGTTCGAACGGCCCAGTGAGCTACACGACCCGTCTTCCGTGGGCGCGCCATCACCCTACTGAGAAGTTGGTTACCAGTTTCAAGTAAAAATTGTCAGTGCTCAAGGTAAAAGCTAAACAATTATAAAGCGAAAATCACCGCTAGCGCTTCCCATTCGTAGACAGAATACTTAAGTTCTGCCGGGGACAACCTTTTCAATGCATAGGCTACCGATCTACGTTCTTCTTGTTCTTGGAGGACTGCCTCTACCTCACAAGAAGAGGCGTCACTTTGAACCACAAAGGGCAACTCGAAGTTTGGAATAGCTAGGACGGGCGGGTTACTAAGAGCCTGCTTAATAGCTTCGAAGGATACCTGGACAGTTTGATCTCAATGGAAGTTAACTCCTTCCCTGCGTAATTTATAAATATGGCCGGACAATTGTGCGTAGCTAGGCACGAATGTGTGGAAACAGTTGGCCATCCTAATGAATCTGACGACCCCATTTTTATTAACAGGAAGGGGAACTTTTCGCAGACCCTTCTTATGATCGTGATCTATCCTAGCCCTTTCGGCAGAGACTAAATGGCCTACAATTCCACGACAGTGCCTAGGGAAGGAAATAACTCTTACACTGCAACTCATAGTTGAAATAGGGCGACGGTTTGAAACTGATTACCCGTTGAAGCAACTCCTTTAACCCTTTAGTCTCGCGCAAAATGTCAGGAAATATTTTGCTCAATGTCCCACTAGTTAACGCGTAGAATGACTGGAGAATTTTATCACGAACAAATTCAGTGCGTCAGCGTGACTCTCAAATTTAGCAGAAAGCCACAAAACCACCTCGATGTTACTCACAGACTCAATGGACAACTTATCAATTTTCCTCAATAAAATTCCTATGGCGTGTGGTAGTTTGATGAAATTACTCATAGCAGAACGCTGAGGCGAAGTAAGCTCCTAACCAGGATTATTCCAACCAACTTTGGTGTCAGAAATCTGGTCCGTCTTGAACTTATTACATCCTCTGAGGCAAACTGATTTACAACACCTTACAATTTAGCAACCTGACCTACAGTTGCTGAATAAGCCTGCTTGCACTTGGTTGGCACCAGGCTCAAGATGGTCATGATCACTTGCCCGATTTTCCTAGTGTAATAGTTGTGCCTGAAAGCGAACAAGTTGTTTACGAGTGGGAGGAGCGCCATCAAGAAAATCAGTGTTTTGCCCCAAACTTACCAACACAGCAGTACAATATGGAAGCGCGTCACCCATGGTGACGACGGGGGGCTTGTCCAACTGCGCCCTCACCCGCGCAGAGAGATGGGCAACGCTTCCCTCGCCAACTTAGGATCGAATCTCAGCTTCGTAGGCAATCTGCTCTTTGTTTATCAAGATGAACCCCGGGCAACAACGGGTCTCCATAGTGAACTGTGTGCTGAAAATCACAGATATATAAGTAAGAACAATTTACCTTAAATGGTAAATGTTATATCAGTAAGTAAACAATCAAGATGAAAGATGCTTAAAAGTCCCCTTCCCATCCTCCTCAGCCCAGTAATAAAAACCACCCCCTGAGTAACCGATGTTGCGGGCCTTGGTTTTTGCCCGTTGCCTTTTGTACCGCTGGCAGCTCGCTGCTTCCATACTGACTGTGGTTTCACAAAGGCACTGTGCTATTTCGCACCGGGCTTATGTTCCCCTCTCGGGTGTTTTTATCAAATCAAAACTACATCTCGGCAGGCGGTATGAGAGCGACCGTTGACACACGCCGTAGAGTATTCTAGTTTTGCCCGCGTGAGGGCCACACCTTACACAAGACGGCGCCGGTCTCACGGGCTGGAAAGACGCCCTTTACGTGCGAAAACCGAGGGACGACGGCTCTGCAAACAGCTAATCGAAACAAGAGGTACCTAAAACATTCACACATAGCTGGAAGCTTGTCTTGGAAGCACGTGTCGGGGTCTCTCAAACGGTTGTTTTCCTTAAACGATTAGCATTTTAAGAATTCTCTTATTATATTGTAAGATTTTTTAAGGTGGAATCACTGAACGTTAACAATTTAAAGCAATTACACATAACTGGAAGATTGGCTTGAAAGTGCATCTTGCTCGAGCCTCTTAAATACTTGTATCTCTTAAATGGTTGTTTTTCTTAAATGGTTGATACCCTTTTTTAAAAAAATAAAATTTCCTGTTGTTTGTTTAACTGAGAGAAAAATACATAATTTTGATAAATCTTTTGGACTCTCTGGGAGTTTAATACCTTAAAGGATTTTATACAAATCTGCCAAGCCGACATGAAGGCACAATTTTTGGGGAGTCTGTTAAACTGTATTTTTTTCAGTTTTTCGTCAGAAAAGGATCAAGTAGGTAAAAAGGCGAGTGCTAGTAGAAATCCTTTGGTGACAGAACATATATTGAATGTAATTCATGAAAGGAGAAAATATAAAACTGCAGTAAATCAAACAGGCAAAAAGGAATACAAATGTCTTGGAAATGAGATCTAGAGGAAGTGCAAAATGACTAAACTGGGATGGCTGGAGGACAAATGTAAGTACGTAGAGGCATATCTCACTAGCAGTGAGAACTTTTGGTGAAAAGAGAACCACTTGTATGAATATCAAGAGCTCAGACGGAAACGCAGCTCTAAGCAAAGAAGGTTCAAATGACTCTAAGCACTATGGGACTTAATATCTGAGGTCATCAGTTCCCTAGAACTTAGAACTACTTAAACCTAACTAACCTAAGGACATCACACACATCCACGCCCGAGGCAGGATTCTAACCTGCAACCGTAGCGCTCGCGCGGTTCCAGACTGAAGCGCCTGTAACCGCTCGACCAAAACGACCGGCAGCAAAGAATGGAAAGCAGAAAAGTGGAAGGAGTATGTAGAAGGTCTATACAAGGGCGATGTACTTGAGGACAATCTTATGGAAATGGAAGAGAATGTAGATGAAGATGAAGTGGGAGATATGACACTGCGTGAAGAGTTTGACAGAGCACTGAAAGACCTGAGTCGAAACAAGGCCCCGGGAGTAGACAACATTCCATTTGAATTAGTGACAGGCTTGGGAGACCAGCCCTAACAAAACTGTACCATAAGTTGAGCAAGATGTATGAGACAGGCGAAATACCGTCAGACTTCAAGAAGAATGTAATAATTCCAATCGCAAAGAAAGCAGGTCTTGATAGATGTGAAAATTGCCGAACTACCAGTTTAATAAGTTACGGCGGCAAAATAGTAACGTGAATTCTTTACAGAAGAATGGAAAAACTGGTATAAGGCGACCTCAGAGAATATCAGTTAGGATTTCGCAGAAATGTTGGAACATGTGAGGCAAACTGACCCTACGACTTATCTCAGAAAATAGATAAAGGAAAGGCAAACCTACGTATCTAACATTTGTAGACTTGTAGAAACCTTTTTACACTGTTGACCTGAATACTCTGTTTCAAATTCTGAAGGTGGAAAGGATCGAAAGGCGATTTACAATTTGTACAGAAACCATCTGGTTATAAAAGTTCACGGGCATGAAAGAGGAGCAGTAATTGGGAAGGTAGAGAGACAGGATTGTAGCTTATTCCCGTTTTTATTCAATCTGTATATTGAGGAAGCAGTAAACGAAACAAAAGAAAAATTCGAGTTAGGAATTAAAATCCATGGAGAAGAAATAAAAACGTTGAGGTTCACCGGTGACATTGTAACTCTGTCAGAGACAGCAAAGGACCTGGAAGAGCAGTTGAACGGAATCTACAGTGTCTTGAAAGGAGGATATAATATGAACATCAACAAAAACAAAATGAGGATAATGGAATGTAGTCGAATTAAGTTGGGTGATTCTGAGGGAATTACATTAGGTAATGAAACAGTTAAAGTAGTAAATGAGTTTCGCCATTTGGGTAGCAAAATAACAGATGATGGTCTGAGTAGAGAGGATAAAAATGTACGATGGTAATGGCAAGGAAAGCGTTTCTGAAGAAGAGAAATTTGTTAACATCTAGTATAGATTTAAGTGACAGGAAGTCGTTCCTGAAAGTATTTGTAGGGAGTGTAGCCATATATGGAAATGAAACATAGACGATAAATAGCTTGGACAAGAAGAGGATAGAAGCTTAAGTAATGCTGAAGTTTAGATGGATAGATCACATAACTAATAAGGAGAGTGAATAGAATTCGGGAGTTGAGAAATTTGTGGCACAACTTGACAAGAAGAAGGGATCGGTTGGTAGGACATGTTCTGAGGCATCAAGGGATCACCAATTTAGTATTGGAAGCTAGCGTGGCGGGTAAAAATTGTAGAGGGAGACTAAGAGATTAATACACCAAGCAGATTCAGAAGGATGTAGGTTGCAGTAGGCATTGAGAGATGAAGCATCTTGCACAAGATAGAGTAACATGAAGAGCTGCATCAAACCAGTCTCTGGACTGAAGACCACAACAACAAGAAGTGGTTAATAGTTAGTTTAAGTGCTGGGCAATTGTAAACCTTTCTCAAGCGGTTGAGTAGGCCTGCAGTTCACGCTACGTGTTTTTATTTAAATGCATTAAACTTGTTGAGCACTTGCGTGCGAAAGGCTACGACCCTGAGTTCGGGTTGCCGTCCGGCACATAGTTATAATCTGTCAGGAGGCTATAATGCATGCCTAAGATTTTCAAATTGGATTTCCTCGTAAACTTTTCAGAGTGACGTCTTCCTGTTTACATGTGAGAAAGTACTAGTCATACCCTAAGAACACCGTCACTTTGAATCGAATCTGTGAGGGGAAGTTTGCACGGCTGCCTTGTGAACAGCACATACTGGGGAAGAGAAAAAATAACTGGGAATACCGCGAGGAAAGGATGCCCGAATATAAGAGCGGATGTTGGTCAAGCCTTGACGTAGCGCTGCTATTTGGACCCCGAATGGCAGTTGTAGAATGGTATCAATATGTGTCAAATGTCAGTCGTGGTAAGAACTGTATTATGTGTAGTTGTGACTGCAATATGTACGCGCTCAGTGCATTCGGTCGTGGGAAAATTTTTGGTGCTTATATGGAAGATGTTTTCGTAACCAAGGTACCCGAAGTGTTTAGTGTTTCAAGAGGCTCCGCACCGAAGATTTATACATCATCCGCTAATTCACAGCGTGCACGAAAGCTTGAGTTGAGCGATCATAACGAACATTCGCTGAAGAGAATTATGATACAAAATAAAGTGACAACAGCTGGAAAAGTCACAGCAGAACTGAAAGTGCACTCGCGCCCTCTCAGGTCCAAAACAGCATGAAGGGAGTTCCGCAAGCACGGAATTGCAGGCAGAAGTGGAATTCAGAAACCAGATATTCGTCATAGAAATGCAAGTAAAAGAATGACGTTGGTGCCAATGCCATAAAATCTGGTTTCTGGAGCAAACGAAGAATATAATTTGGCCGGAGTAGTCTTTTTTTACACTATTTCCAATTTCTGATGTTCCAAGACCGAATCATGGCGCAGGTTCAGTGATGACTCTAACACAAATATCGTGGTATCCCGAGGGACGCATGGTTACTGTGCAAGGTCGCTTTACTGCCCAAGATTACGTGATCATTTTGGCCAGTCATGGTTCAAATGGATCTGAGCACTATGGGACTTAACATCTGAGGTCATCAGTCCCCTAGAACTTAGAACTACTTAAACCTGACTAACCTAAGGACATCACACACATCCATACCCGAGGCAGGATGCGAACCTGCGACCGCAGCAGTCGCGCGGTTCCGGACTGGATCGCCTAGAACCGCTCGGCCACCGCGGCCGGCGGCTGATCATGGCGGAATGTTTGTTGCCCAGTGGTGATGGTGTGTTCCAAGCCGACAGACACCCTGTTCACACAGCTCGCTTCGTCCAGGACTCGTTTTGTGAGCACCAGGATCAAGTATCGCACCACCGCTGGCCAGCACAGTCGTCAGATCTCAACACTTCTGAGCATTATGTGGTTTAGCAGGTGTAGAAGTATGAAACAGGAATTTGGCTGCAATATTTACATGTCTGTTGTTTGAAACAGATAAACAATATTTTATTCAAAATAATCTCCATTGCTATTTATACATTTACCCACCTCTCCGGCAGACTATGAACGCCACGCAAAAAAAGTTCTTGCGTTGAAGCGAACCACTCAGCGTGCCATTTTCTTACATTTTCATACGAACTGAAGCACTGTTCCGCGAGAGCGTGTCCCAGTGATGCAAGTAGATGATAATAGGACGGAGCCAAGTCTGCAGAAAAAGCCGCATGCCCTGATATTTCCCATCTGAACGCCTCGATCATTTCTCTCAGCTTTTTCTGCTGTGTGTGATGTGGCGTTATCATGCAGCAATATGACTTTGTGTTGCCTTTTTCTATGTTCCGATCGCTTTTCACATAATGCTCAATTATAATCGATCATTTGCTGTTGGTACTGATCAGTGTCAACGGCTTCACCAGGTTTTAGCAGCTCACAATAGAGACGCTCTTCGGATCACACCAAATACAGGGCATTGTTTTCTTTCCAAACCGATTTAGTCTTGCAGTGGATGTCGATAGTTTGCTTAATTTCACACATGATTTACGACGTTAAGAATCTCAAAATACTTCTAAATCCATTCTTCATAAACTGTTGGTATTCTATGGAGAAACGACACTGTTTTGTATCCGGCGAACAGCATTTCACAAGTGATCTTTCGATTTGCTTGCTGTATTTCAGTCAGTTCGTGCGAAACCCTTTCTCCCACTTTCTTCATGTTTGCCATAGCTTTTAACCGAAGAGAAACGGCTTTCTGCGTTACATTAAAGTGTTCCACGAATTCTCGTTGAGTATGAGTATCATCTTCGTCCAATGAGGCTTGCAAGTCATTGTCTCCGAACTTTTTTGGCGGTTTCCCGCGCTCGTAGTTTTTCACGTCAAAATCACAGCTTTGCAATGTTTGAACTACTCGAAACACTGTGTTTTCCCAAAAGTATGTTCGTCGAAAGCTTCGACAAGCATTCGATGCGATTCTGCAGCAGTTTTCTTCAAACGATAACAGGAAACCAATCTGTCCCCAAATCGTAGGTCGTAGGCATAAAACTCGACTTGTTTATCAGTTTGAAACAGCTATCGATGCATGAATTTTGTCTTGGGTTACTGTTTGTTGATACTCGTCGTCAGCCGTTACAGGAAGCAGATAGCGCTGCAGACGCGGTTTCACGGGCCCTACACTGACGGCTAGCACCCCCTATAAGGAAATTCCGTTTTCGTACTTCTATACCTGGTACTTTGCAGAGAGCGATGCGTGATCATTATCAATCCGTCATCGTTACCTCAGTCTGTCACACGACTCTGTTGAAAACCTTACAGGGTCTATATTCATCCAATCCGAGACGACTGGAAGGTTTTTGAATGGCAACGGTTTTCCTGTACCGTATTAAGCATGGTAATGGGTTGTATTTTTAGTGTTTCTGTATTTTGTATTGTTGTGTATGTATTGTATGTGAACCGGGGGCCTAGAAACGACGGAGAGGCTCTGTCCCCGCCGCAGCCGCAGTGGTCCACAGCCCCACGACGACTACCGCGGTCTACTTCACTCCGCCGCCCCACGCCCCAGGGTTATTGTGCGGTTCGGCCCACGGTGGACCCTCCCCCCCCCCCCCCCCCCCCAGGGAACGTCTCACACCAGACGAGTGTAATCATTATATTTACGTGGTAGAGTAATGGTGGTGTACGCGTACGTGGAGAACTTGTTTGCGCAGCAGTCGCCGACATGGTGTATCTGAGGTGGAATAACGGGAACCAGCCCGCATTCGCCGAGGCAGATGGAAAACCGCCTGAAAATCATCCACAGACTGACCGTTTCACCGGACCTCGACACAAATCCGCCGTGCGGATTCGTGCCAGGTACCAGGCGCTCCTTCCCGCCCGGAAAGCCGTGCGTCAGACCGGGCGGGCTTTCTGTATTTTAGTCCAGCCCCTGTATATCGAAGTGGTGTAGAACGACCTAAGAGCATCGAGGTAGTACCAATTTAGGAGGCCCCTGCCAAGCTGAGACAGGCTTGTTTACTAACACTGAGGCGCAGCTGTGAAATGGTGGTATTTCCGGCTCACGAGCGTCGGAGGAGCGGCGACCGGGGCGACCCCGCCGGCCGCAGCTATGCCCGCCTCACCTGCCGGCGACCGGTCGTCGCCGCAGCCGCAGCAGCAGCCGCGCCGCGTCACGCCGCGTTCGCAGGCCGGCCTGACCTCGGGGTCGCTTCCTCCTGCCCAGCACCGGCCGATCACGGTCCGCTGCCCATCAGCATGCCGGTCAATTATTTGGGGTCCCGCAGGGAGCTCTTCCCACGCTATTTCGGTTGCTTTCTCGTGCATTACTGTCAGAAAGGCTACGCTGGATAAGCAAAGTGAAGAACAAACCGTAGTACCGTCGTTTCCCTTCAGATGATGAACCGTGCAGGTGGAAAAAGCGTCTAAAGCTTTGCACAAAAAATCGTTGTTCCTCCCTACGGGTGTACTTTAACAGATTAAACATTAGCGTACATGAATGAAAATCGATAACTCACAGAGCGAATTACCAGGTGTACCGGTATGAAATGAGCGTTAAGATACAAATGCGTCAATAGGGATCATTTGTTGTGAATGAGCCTTAATTTTTTTTGTTTCGTTGGCATGACATCTGTCAAAGATATTTAGTATACATTAAGTGATGGAACAAACAACACAATATGTTTTCATTGTGTTAACAATGTCGAATTTTGTACCAGAAAGTCATGATTTGCGGAAGGCATTAATTTTATGTTTTCATTTGAAAAAAAAGTGCTGCAGAGTCGAATCGAATGCTTGTCGAGGCATATGGTGATCATGCTCTATCAGAAGCAACATGCAAAAGATGGTTTCAACTGTTCAGAAATAGTAATTTTCATGTAAGAAATGAAGAACGTGGAAGACCACCAAAAAAGTTCGAAGACGCCGAATTGCAAGCAATATTGGATGAAGAGGATACTTTGAGTCAGAAGCAAATGGCAGCAATGCTAAATGTGGCACAACAAACAATTTCTGGCCGTTTGAAAGCCATGGGAAAGATCCAAAAGTGTGGAAAATGGGTGTCACGTGAATTGAATGAAAGACAGATCGAAAACCGAAATACCATTTGTCAAATTATGCTTCAAAGACATGAAAGGAAATCAATTTTGCATCGGATTGTTACTGGCGATGAAAAATGGATTTATTGTAAGAATCCTAAACTGGAAAAATCATGGGTTAATACGGGACAACCATCAACATCGACTGCAAAGTCAGATCGATTCGGCATGAAGACAATGCTCTGTGTTTGGTGGGATCAGAAAGGTGTGGTGTATCATGAGCTTCTAAAACCCGGTGAAACTGTGAATACTAATCACTACAGACAACAAATCATCAATTTGAACTATGCATTGATCGAAAAAAGACCAGAATGGGCCACAAGACACGGCAAAGTAATGTTTTTACACGACAATGCGCCTGCACACAAAGCAAAACTGGTTCTGGATACAATCAAAACACTTGTCTGGGAGCTCCTACCCCACCCGCCGTATTCACCAGATTTGGCCCCTTCCGACTACCATTTGTTTTCATCAATAGGACACCCATTGGCTGAGGAACACTTCGATTCCTACGAAGAAGTCGAAAATTGGATGTCTGATTGGTTTGCTTCAAAAGACGAATATTTCTATTGGCATAGTGTCCACAAATTGCCAGAAAGGTGGTCAAAATGCATAGAAAAGCAATGTGCAGTACTTTGAATGAATTTTTTTTTACTTTTCAATTCAAAATTAGTGTTTCATTTTCACAAAAAGCGCTCATTTCATACCGGTACACCTGGTACTTTCCTTCAGGCTGGCTACATTACTATCGAAACACCGTCCTTCGAAGAAAACGGGTGGTTTTGCGTTGGACACAAAAAAGTTGAATTGTTGCAACTTTTCACTTGAGAACAAAATCAATAAACCGTTGACCGAGGAGTAGGCTATAAAAAAGAAACTTGTTCGCTCATCGCAGGTACAGCTTTGAAACTTGGTTTCTTTCTGCATCAGTCCTCCAATAAAAGTTCCAAACTGTTAAAGTTTTCTTTCTTCATGTATCGAGACTACTGGAAGTACTTTATAACTGTGTTATAAGCACGGAGGTCAGAAACATTCTAAAAATTTTCTTAAGTGTTGCAGGGTAGGTTGTGCTGAGAAATAATTGTTAAGAAAAATATTCGATTCAAAGCGCCGATTGCTAACACATTCAAGCGGCCCTCCACATACAATTAGAGTCAGTTGTTCTCATAGCGTAAATGACAGAACACGAGACTGCTCAGCCTTTGGCCCGAGTTCCATTCTTACTACTGCCCCATGTCCAATTTTTGTATTGCTCTCTTGTTCAGTTTTTGTACTGACTTTTAGCAAGCTAATTTACATTAATGGTGTAAGCGACTCAAAACAATATCTTTCATTGTATCATTTGGGATCAAGGACAAAGAAAGTGATTAGGTGCACCAGCTGTAGGAAAGATATTAATATATTTTAGTAACTGTTATTTCCAAGAAATAATTAAATTGGTTACAGTTAATTCTGTATTCCGACATATCTGTCATCAACTGATGTTACAGATTGGAATTTAAAATGTTTATTTGACACCAGAAACGGTCGTCAAGCCACAGAAACTAAGATAATGAATTTTTTAAAAGGTCACATAACTAGTTTCGACGCACTGAGTCGTCATTTTCAAATGTAATCACAAACCAGACAAACTGCATTAATAACTGCAACCACATTTCCTTCAGATATTACTATAAATACACTAAATCCATTAAAATAAAGGAAAGGTAGCACAAATGGGTTACAAGTTGTCATGACAAATTTTGATTGATCAGTCATTTCATAATGCAGCGCAGATGAAAACTACATCGGGATGAACGATATAACACGTAGTCCAATCTGTCCTGCAGTGACGTACTTGGCACAATCGTATACTATGTTGCACATCGCACTTATACAATAGCACAGATCTTGAGCTACCTTCCATGTGAATTGTTCTTTGGTGTTTGTCCTACTTTTTAAGGTATACTGTTTGTTTGCCTTCTCATTAGTGTTCGCGAGCTACGGTTCTATTTCACATGATTGTCTATTACGAATCAATAGCTTATTACAAAGTCTGTACTCACTGTTACAGGTTGTTTGTCCTACATTATGAGGTACATCGGTTATCTGTTTTACTTATAAGTGTTATTGTTATATGGCACTTGTCTCTCCTATTACAAAATATACTGGTGATTTGCCTTGCGTATAAATGTTGTTGTGATACAGTTCTGTATTTTATTACATATTCAGTATTCACTGTCCTTGATCTGTTGCCTTCAGTTCATTGGTACTGCCACTGAATATTTTTATTTGCCATTGTAGTTATTTGTCAAAATAAGAAGATGAATATTGCCAAATACCCTATAATTTTGGAGAGTATATTACATGGTGTTATATGCAGTTAATTAGGCATCTAGCTATCTACAATGCACACATCCTATAGCATTTCTTTGTCTGCAAGTGTTATTATCCGTAAAATGCAGGCAGGCCAACTCATTTGTGAATGTTGTAGTTACATGCTGTCACTTAAACATGGTTATATAGTATGTAGAGAATTACATATACAATGTCTTAGACCTTGAGCTACCTACCACATTAATTTTTGTCCTTATATATTTTTTATTATTGTAAAAATACATGTTGTCTGTCCTGTTTTACATGCTGTGTAATGCAGCGTCACTGTGACACTGTTCGATACTGACTGCACATTTGTTGCACCTTAGTTCTAACATAAAATATCACTCTCTAAACTGCCCTACCCCTGCCCTCCCAACTCCTCTTTTCCCACTCCATATAATGATTGTACTTTTGTATCGCCACATTACATTACAGTGTAATAAATTTGTATTGATTTTTTGTCCTGTGAATAACTATGTAATAGTGAGTAATAGACAGCACTGTAAAGGTTAGAATAGGATTATCGCTTTATATTGCATTTGCAACAATATTTAGCTTGCGTTAGTGCTGCACTGTGAGGAAATGTCACTGTGGCGCTATACATTTTTCGCAGTTTAGTCAAAGACAAAAAATCGAGTACGAATCACCTGTTTACTTCGCCCCCTCCCCCCTCCTCCTCCTCTTTGAAAGAATTACGTTTCCTCCTTCACATGTTGAAATTAGAAAGACAATGATAGTGTGCCAGCTGTATTCATAAGTTCATGAGAATAATTTTCTTATGTGTTGCTCCGAGAGAAACATATTATTGGCAAGAGGATGTTTATGGGAATGTATTACTGCATGGTCTATGAATTGGCGATCGGTTTGTCATTGGCATAGGCTATTGTCTGATGCCCACGCTGTACCCAGATAAAAACAGTGGTGGCAACCATTGTGGATACTGTGATGGTCACACCAAACCGAGCCAATCGCTTAGCAGCAATGACTCCGGTCAATAGGCACTGCTGTTATCCAGAACCAAAGTCTTGCGTGACACAGTGCAGGAGTGTCTTACATCAGATACAGTATGGGTACAGCTACGTCTCTTCTCTCGCCTGCCATTCTTTTAATGTTACCCCGAGCATTTCATCAACTGAGATCCTTCGATTTAATTATTTATTAGCAACTGTAGTTGTTGTTCCACAACACCCTCTTCTCCTTCAAAAGGTATACAGAGTCATCAAACATTTTCTTTCTATAAAAATTCCTTTCCTGGGTAATGCTTAAGTCCTTATTTCGCCAGTATTTGCGAATTTTGTGTGCTGCTATGTCATAAGGCTTCTTGTTTTCATGCCTGTCCACTGCGTGTTGTCACCACTCTCCTACAGACTAGACAAGCGATGGATGTTGCGTGTGGCCACTTCTACCACAACACTAGCTCTCCAGGTATTTCACGTCGAGCTCATCGTTTGCAAAGACACTTTCTTTCATATCTCCAGGCCAGTTCTCGAGTAGACGTCAACAGGGTAGCTCATACCATATGTCTCTTGATGTGGACTGGTAGTGACATTTCGCTCAATACTGTCAATTGTAAAGATGCAATTTATACAAGTTTTATAAGAGGTTTCAGTGCAATGGGACAGTGTTTCTTACCGGGCAGAGTTTCCAGACTGAAGCTCTGTGATGTTCTACGTAGCCTATTAGGAAGCGACTGTTATGAAAACCTGACCACTATGTACACTCAGGTTCAAAAAAGCAGATTATCTTGAATGACTCGAGATAGGACGTTCATATTCAATGAACATGTACACTAGTACATAATTAGCATTTGAACCATGTCGGCGCACAGGCTCAAGGTTAACATCTATACTGCGCCGTAACACCATTTACTGATGGGGTGTGCCTGCACCTCTCTTGTCACTACAAACCGAAGGTAACGGATCAGTGTGACTACAGCAGATACGCAGGATGCAGACGTATGCGCAAACCGTACCGCCAAATCAGTGACTTTGAAAAAGGGCTCGTAGTTTTCATGAGAAAATGCGATGCATGCAACCGGGAAATTGTTGCTTGTGTGGTACAAAGTGGTTCAAGAGCGAAACAGGTGTATGCAGAATGCTTCACGGAAGGCCGAGGACATGACGAGATGGGTCATGTCACACCATCCAGACCACATCCTGAGAAGATCGACACCTTATCCGAATGGCCTTGTAGGACAGATCTGGGTCCTTCTCGGCTCTGTCGCAACAGTGGAACAGTCTAACACATCATATACTGTTACGGGTGAAGTCCATCACCGTTTATTACGTCGTCCACTTCTCCGCCTAACTTGGCGAATGTGCAGAAACATGCGAGACAGGGGGAGTGGAATCGCCGTAAATGCATTCGCACAAGACATACAGCTCCAACTCCTTATCGTGTGCGTGCTATTGGGTACAACCACAAATCACGGTTGGTCCAGAGCACTGAGATCAGTGTGACATACGTCAATGACATCCTGCGACTCATAGCTATTTACCCTTCGTGCACAACACCCCAAACGTCACTTTTCTTCAATATAATGTACGAGCACATGTTACTATACGAACATGTGCCTTCTTGGTGTCAAAATAAGTCAGTCTTTTGCCCGGGTCCACCAGATTACCAGACTCATCACCAATCTAAAATGTGCGGGATATGGCGAAAAGACGGGTGCAGCGATTTGACCCCATGTTGTTGTTGTTGTCTTCAGTCCTGAGACTGGTTTGATGCAGCTCTCCATGCTACTCTATCCTGTGCAAGCTGCTTCATTTCCCAGTACCTATTACAACCTACATCCTTCTGAATCTGCTTAGTGTACTCATCTCTCGGTCTGCCTCTACGATTTTTACCCTCCACACTGCCCTCCAATGCTAAATTTGTGACCCCTTGATGCCTCAAAACATGTCCTACCAACCGATCCCTTCTTCTAGTCAAGTTGTGCCAAAAACTTCTCTTCTCCCCAATCCTATTCAATACCTCCTCATTAGTTACGTGATCTATCCACCTTATATTCAGTATTCTTCTGTAGCACCACATTTCGAAAGCTTCTATTCTCTTCTTGTCCAAACTAGTTATCGTCCATGTTTCACTTCCATACATGGCTACACTCCAAACAAATATTTTCAGAAATGACTTCCTGACACTTAAATCTATATTCGATGTTAACAAATTTCTCTTCTTCAGAAACGCTTTCCTAGCCATTGCCAGTCTACATTTTATATCCTCTCTACTTCGACCATCATCAGTTATTTTACTTCCTAAATAGCAAAACTCCTTTACTACTTTAAGTGTCTCATTTCCTAATCTAATTCCCTCAGTATCACCCGATTTAATTTGACTCTCGTTTTGCTTTTGTTGATGTTCATCTTATATCCTCCTTTCAAGACACTGTCCATTCCGTTCAACTGCTCTTCCAAGTCCTTTGCCGTCTCTGACAGAATTACAATGTCATCGGCGAACCTCAAAGTTTTTACTTCGTCTCCATGAATTTTAATACCTACTCCAAATTTTTCTTTTGTTTCCTTTACTGCTTGCTCAATATACAGATTGAATAACATCGGGGAGAGGCTACAGCCCTGTCTCACTCCTTTCCCAACCACTGCTTCCCTTTCATGCCCCTCGACTCTTATGACTGCCATCTGGTTTCTGTACAAATTGTAAATAGCCTTTCGCTCCCTGTGTTTTACCCCTTCCACCTTTAGAATTTGAAAAAGAGTATTCCAGTCAAGATTGTCAAAAGCTTTCTCTAAGTCTACAAATGCAAGAAACGTAGGTTTGCATTTTCTTAATCTTTCTTGTAAGATAAGTCGTAAGGTCAGTATTGCCTCACGTGTTCCAACATTTCGACGGAACCCAAACTGATCCTCCCCGAGGTCCGCATCTACCAGTTTTTCCATTCGTCTGCAAAGAATTCGCGTTAGTATTTTGCAGCTGTGACTTATTAAACTGATAGTTCGGTAATTTTCACATCTGTCAGCAGCTGCTTTCTTTGGGATTGGAATTATTATATTCTTCTTGAAGTCTGAGGGTATTTCGCCTGTCTCGTACATCTTGCTCACCAGCTGGTAGAGTTTTGTCATGACTGGCTCTCCCAAGGCCGTCAGTAGTTCTAATGGAATGTTGTCTACTCCGGGGGCCTTGTTTTGACTCAGGTCTTTCAGTGCTCTGTCAAACTCTTCACGCAGTATCGTATCTCCCATTTCGTCTTCATCTACATCCTCTTCCATTTCCATAATATTGTCCTCAAGTACATCACCCTTGTATAAACCTTCTATATACTCCTTCCACCTTTCTGCCTTCCCTTCTTTGCTTAGAACTGGGTTGCCATCTGAGCTCTCGATATTCATACACGTGGTTCTCTTCTCTCCAAAGGTCTCTTTAATTTTCCTGTAGGCAGCATCTATCTTACCCCTAGTGAGATAAGCTTCTACATCCTTACATTTGTCCTCTAGCCATCCCTGTTTAGCCATTTTGCACTTCCTGTCGATCTCATTTTTGAGACGTTTGTATTCCTTTTTGCCTGCTTCATTTACTGCATTTTTATATTTTCTCCTTTCATCAATTAAATTCAATATTTCTTCTGTTACCCAAGGATTTCTAGCAGCCCTCGTCTTTTTACCTACTTTATCCTCTGCTGCCTTCACTACTTCATCCCTCAGAGCTACCCATTCTTCTTCTACTGTATTTCTTTCCCCTATTCCTGTCAATTGTTCCCTTATGCTCTCCCTGAAACTCTGTACAACCTCTGGTTCTTTCAGTTTATCCAGGTCCCATCTCCTTAATTTCCCACATTTTTTTGACCCCATACCAAACTTTCGAACCACGTGAATGCAGCATAGTTGGCTATACCACAGGACACTATTCGCGCGTTATACGCGTGGATGACATCACGCATGGAACAAGTTATCAGGGCCCATAGCAGACCCTGTGCTTATTAGGCAACAGGACGCATGTTGAACCGAGATGACTGAAATACCAATTATTTCTACAGAAAATACTAATGTACTTGTCGTCTGAATATGAAAGACCTATCTCTAGTCGTTCAAGGTGTTCTGTTTTCTTTCTGAACATGAGTGTATTTTTGATGCCACGGTGAACGCGTGTTAATGCATAACGGTTCGCAGTTTAGATAAATCAAAGGCTACGTGGGCTTGGGTTTACGAAGGCAGTTGACCGCCATTCATCTGCGAAGAAAGTTTCATTCCACGTATCATCAATGACATCATCATTCTCGGCAAGGCATATTATAAAGCAAATATAATTTAGTCTTTCCTGAAGAACACAATGGTATGTGGGTAGCGTTGTCAAGTAGGTTATGCTTCCGTCAAATTCTCTAGGATGATCAATCTGAAAGGAAGATAGCCTTGACTCTATTCCCTGGCAAGCCAAAGAGACTTCCGTCACTAGTAGAAGTGTTCACTAATCAGTGGAAGAGCGCGGTCAATAATTCAAAGTGCGTCGCTTGCACACAAGTTTCTGGAAATTGAAGCAGTTCATCATCCCTAGAAGTCCTCCTCGATTGATTAATTATAACAGTAATATGTGATCTCCTTGATCATGTCAGTCTTAGTATGAATCTTTTACTGAAACATATTTCAACAGGGACAAAACCTAGTCAGTCTGGCAAGAGAGACCCGTGAATACCTGTCGACAACTAACTGGGGGAGTTCCAAATCTTCTAGACTATGCGTTTGTTGCAAACGGTAGTTATTCCGTATTTTCCGTATAGCAACATCAAACAAGAGTTTGTTCAGCCTGAATAAAATCGCACGTGACTTTCTGTTTCGGCAGAGATTACACAAATAATCACCTGCAGTATCCCAACACATAAATATTATCGATACCTGACGGATATAACGAAAACATGCTCAAAAGTAATGCCTCCAGATTTTTTATGTGAAACTGTCAAAGTTTTTATATGAACCAAACTTTACTATCATTCCTAATCTTTATTCTTATGTCTACATATTTGCAGCCCTCTGCTGCTAGAGGGCTCCGAATTGTAGCGTGTCATGGCGGTGTGTAAGTGATGTAACTATGCAGGTGCGCGAGAAACACCATGCTGTAATCGAGTTTCAAATTCGAGAGTTCGTCTACACATGGAGCACCCTTTCCTTCAGCTCGATAATGCCAGACCACACATCATCGCTGCAACATCTGCAACAATCCGACGCCTGGGATTCACTGTCATTGATCATCCACCAAACAATCCCGATTTGGCCCCATCCGATTTTCATCTCTTTGCAAAACAAATAAAGAACACTTTCGAGGACGTCACGTTGATAGAAGTGAAGGAGTGCAAGCAGAAGTTAGGTTGTGACCCCGTCTACAAAGTCAAACATTATATAGCAACAGTACCAACAAACTGGTCTCTCATTAAGAAAATGTGTTCGTCGACAGGGTGACCATGCTTAGAAATACATATGTAAAACGAAGATGTAGAATATTAATAACGTTAGTTTTATTCGAAAATCTTTAAGAGTTTCACATAAGAAGTTCTGACGCATTTCTTTTCAGCACAAGCTCGTTCTTTCGCGTACCATTATCTCACTAAAACGTTTTGGACTGCATTAAGCTACACGTGTTCTACGTCCTATTACATAATCGTTTTACTAGGTGTTTTACCTGTATTTTGGATAAAATTAAGGCTTAATGAGGATTATCGCCTCCCGGTAATCCATTTTCCCCTTTCTGTACTGTTTGTTACTATTTTATTATAGAATATGGCTAAGTATTGCCTAATGCACTTTATGTCTTCGTAACTATATTACGGAAAGGCAAATAACTGTAATAAATGACACAGATGGTAGTAGGGCACATGTGTGAATACTTTAAATCCACTTGACTCTGTGTTGTGTACATAGTTCCGCGTAGTCAGCGCGTACACAACTTCCCCATTAGAGTGCGCCCCGCTTAGCACAACAGCGCAGGCTCAGTGATCGTCCATCTCTGCACTACGAGATGGCGCTGCCATAGAGATGGACCAAATTCTGCTTCCACCGATCCACGTATTAATATGAAATGCAGCTAATGAGATTGCTGCTTACGTAGAACCTTTTCTCCTTGTGGATCACACTCGCGCAGTGATACATGAATGCGCGAGGTATTACAACGAATGTACAGACCTCCGATTAGTCAGTCTGCATTTGTCTGTACCAGTCTGCATTAATCTGTACCAGTCTGTACGAGTTCTACATTTGTCTGTACCAGTCTATAGTCAAGTTTCAGTCTGAGCCTAATAAGATTACCACATACCTGTACATAGCAATGAAGATATATGGACACTTTTTGTCAAGTATCAGAGATATATGTGAGAATAAGATTAACGTACCAATACCAAAGGAACTTCAGATTGTCAATTGTAAATAGCATGCAGAACCAAGTTAAGTAATTTTTATGCTTGTTATTATTTTAATAAATGTGTGTGAAAATTAATCAAGTTCTGTTTAAAGTTGGTCACCATCAATCTGCTACTCTAAGTGAGCAAGTGGCATTTCTATCGTCTAACCTAATGGCAGAAGATAAACACGGCACGAAAGACCACGAGACCTATTGTGTGACACTCGCCTACTTTGTTAGAGCTTCAGGTCAAATAATCTGATGGTGTGTGTACTGAAGGTCTTACAGTACGCACACCACTCTCTGGTGTGGTAGTACTAAGTCACTGAAATGATTTAGGAAGCACGAAGACTTATTAAAAGGACACAGGATTGTATCAGATCCAGCTCTTGTAATTCGTAATTTTTAAGGTTCCTACATATGAGCCTTTTATCCAATAGCCTCCATTTTCCTTGCACGTTATTAAGATTTCTTAAATGATGGATATGCTTGTATTCTATGTTCACTATTATTATTGTTGTTTTTGTTTTCGTAGTTATTTTAGTACTAAAATTTCATGATATACCGTTTGATATTGTCTCCTAACAGCTCCTGAATGTATTATGTGTATAATACAGAAGCCTGCAAATAATCACGATGAGACCCTAACTAATGACAATGCAAACAAAGTGAAGAAGAAGGGTAGGAACGTGAGAGAGTAATGAGAGTCATTGTGGGAGACTGGAGTAACCGGCCCCCTAGCCTTCGCATTGTGTGCCACCCACACAGTGCGACCGCGTGCTGTGGATTCCACGTGCGCTCACGGGGCGCATCTGTCAGCCCGGGTGTCGCAGCAGCCCGTCCATTAGCACGTGCTGGTATCTCGCAGCGTCCGCAAGCCGGGCAGTCTAACGCTAATGTCGCCATTGTCTCCTTCTGTTGTTCGCAGCCATAGACGCCGCTCCTTTGTGAGTTAACAACCCCCTCACTTTCTACCTTCTAGTGTTGTACCTCTTTTATGTTGTTCCTTGGAGTCTATCTGGTTGTAAGGAGGTCAAGCTGAAACTAACGCTTCCATTTACTTCCATGAAAATAATAACAAAAATTTGCGCAAGATTTCTGTTAAATTCTGTTTGCTTTTTTCCCACATAGTCATCACCATTCGACACGCACTTTCACTACCGATGAACAAGACGTCACATGCTACGCTTGTGAAAAACTGAACAAGTTGAGGGGAACCGCTCTGAGGACAGTATCCGAGTGTGAAAAATGTTGCGCGACACATACTCCATTCTTCACCAAAGAAAGAGATAGCTGAAGTTTATAATCAAGGTCACATTGTTGATGGTGTAGGTCAGTCCACTCAAATTTACCAGTCAGTCCCATGGTATCAAGACTGTTATGAGTCTGGCGTTATCGTACTGAAAGAAGAAATTTTTCTTCCCCTGTAGCTTCAGCCTGGTTAGTGTCGTAGCGTTCTGAATCGACCGTTGGTTTAGACTCCAAGATTCCAACTTCCGTATCCCAGCGAACTGTGGATTTCACTTTGTCTTCACTTCTTGAACTGTCCTTTAGGTACTGGCACGTAACTGTGGCTCTGACAGTGATGCTGATCATCCTCGCACTGGTCCAGCATATCTCATCAAATTTCCATTCATAGATTTTTTCGGTCCAGCTTAAGAATTCACGAAACCCATCTAGCACACAGTTTTCGATAATCAAGGTTGCGTAAGTCATTACAGTCGACATTCACCTGTGCATACAGTTCCTTAGTCGTGATCCTACGCTCGTCACAGGTGTATAGATTGAGACGCTGATCATTGTGATGGATGGCAGCTGTGCACGGCTGCGGCCTGTGCACATTCTTTTCACCTCTACTGAAAAGCAGTACACAGTGCCCCACATAATTCACGTTACTGATAGTGAACATACTTAGACATAAATCACAGATTCAGATGGTAGTAATGTAGAATCCGAGTTATTTTCTCCGTTAATTCTCCGCTTCCTGCAGGCCACAGAGATCTGTCGCTGTCTCAGCGAGTTATTGTCTGTCGCTGCCAGCGCCGCGGAAAGTTGACGGTTGTTAACACTCGCGAAAGTAACGGCGGTTGCATAAAATAAATGAAAACCGTAAAAAAATTGAACATTCAAGAGTTCGTCACTGAAATAAGAGTGAATCCGTGCTTGGCGCTCAACCTAATATTTAAAGTCAGCTCACAGCAGAGCCTCCAGTTGTGATGTGTGCGTCCACTCCCACATGTGAATCACACTCCGGGTCGCTGGCCAGTTGTGCCATTTTAATGCATCTGGCCAGTGCTGTTTCGCACTCCGGATATTCATGGATGGTCTTCTGTCACAGATACCTCCACCTGATGTTACCCTAAACACCTGAGAAGGAGGAGATTGTGGGAAAGAAATAATTCCTACAAAAGAATGGCCCTGACTAACAGTAACCTATACCTTTCATGAATCACTTACCTCACAAAAATCTTCGTTACTCGATCTACTGCAATGCACCTAGCGCCAATACTGCTAGCTAAATAAAAGATTCAAACTACTGAAGGCACCAGCTACTGATAGGCATAGTTAGCAAATGAAAGAATTTAATTGAGAACAAACAATGTATTTACCTCAATATTATTCAAAAGTCATCACATGTATATCAGTTCATGATATACAATATTACAAATTTACTCTTTCTGATGGACACACGTCCAGATCGTCCGCTCTCAAAATTCTGCCAGCTCTTTCCCGGCATCTACCGCTGCTGGCGGCTCACCTCCAACTGCGCAACGCTACGCACTGTTCACATCCAACTGCCCTACACTACAATAGCAAATATTCCAACAATGCAAAACAGCCACAGACTTCACACACCACAGTCAGTGATTTTCATACAGAGCGCTACGTGGGCGTTACCAACATAGAAAGATAAACAGCCTACTTACATAGTCCTCATGCTCCCCACAAAAAAATTTACAAATTGATTTGGGCAGTGCCCCATACAGATTTGAATTTTTTTTTCATAATTACAATAACAAAGATATCAAATGTACACACTTATTGATACACTGTTGATCAAAAGCAAAAATTGTTCTCATAAGGACAGTCCTGATCATTCATCACAGTAGTAATTGCATTGCGCCAAGTCTGATCAGGAAAAGAAAATGCACATGGAAGCAGTGGATTTCCATGCAGTCTTGAAGAAGTAGTGTTGTCCTTCCAACAGAAAGACAGTGCTGACTCTTGACATGCAGACAGGTAATGGGCCACAACAGAGCAAACCCACAGCAGAGTGAGTCGAAGTTTTGAAGAACATTGATAGGTAGGTCATCACAGAGCAGACCCACTGTAGTCCTGGTAGAGAGTATGGTATTGGTGGGCCATCAAAGGTGCAGACCCACTGCAGTCCTTGTAGAAATGGCCAGCAGCCAATCTGTTGTGACTGTGCAGGTGCACAATCACCATCAAAGAGTTTTGCGGACAATACAGCAAATATATAAACCACCAGTTGTGCACTCACAAACTTTTTGGAATTGTCCTTAGAACCAGCAATGCTGTTAACCAGTCCTTTGCTGAATTATTAACACATGTGTAAACACTAACAGTTCCAACTTCTCACATACTGTGCATATACTATGACCAACAGAAATGGGTGCACTGAAACGAATGCTTACAAGTTACTTAATTTGATGAACTGGTGTCAATTACAATTTTATAACATGAGAATACAATTACAAAGGTACAAAAACATCATTAAAATCATAATAATGTAGATAACATTTGTAGTAGTACAGTCTTTACAAAAGAATAGAAGTAAACATATACATCTGTGTTACAGGAATTATGAAATAAGTAAATAAATAAAAAATGAGAACAGTTTTCGAAACATTAATTTCACACATGAGCATTAAAACAAAACAGAATAAATAATGTCTCAACATTTTACAAAGTAAGTAACATATTATTAGAAAAATTCTACAACATAACTGTTATCTGATAAACACATAAAGACAGGAAGAACACAAATAAACAAGGGTACACAAACACGTGGTGGAATAACATTAAAGGAAAGGACAGGGCTTGTTTTACTGCAGTATTTTTCAAACAAAACTTTCTATACTTCTTCGAGATCCTCCTTTGTTCAGCATTATTCCCAAAAAGTCCTATCTAAACATGCTTTCTGTATTCTATTCATATCCTCTTCCAAAATAATTATTCTTCATTCTACATTACCTTTTTTTCACAATTGTTTTTCGTATAACTTCTCAATGCATTTCTTCCAATTCATCGCAACTCATTCTCTTATATAGCCTAGCTCCTCTTAAGCTAACTCAAATCTACTGAGCTCAGATATATATACTAGAGAATGAGGCAATGCAGCAGCACAAAACAATTAACACAAACAGCAATGACAAAAAATGTAAATTGGCAAAGCTAGCAGCAATAAATATAAATTAGCAAAGTATATGCCACATTGCAACTAATGTAAGTCAATGTGAAGCAACAAGAAAAATAAATCTGTAGTAAAACTGGGTTAATACAATGTAAAATTCAGTAGAACTATGCCTGGCAAACAGCAGCAGCAAATGCAATAACTAATACCTAAAAATGGTAAAGCTCAAGCAGAAAGAATGTTATAGTAAAGATAGAAAATGTCTATTACCTATGTCAGATCTTAACACTAGAGTGATGCATCGCAAAAACTTACTCCGTCAAAAAAGTTACGAATTTGGTGAAAAATTATGTATGCAGTTCCTGTGAAGGGAAATGTCTGTTTGTGCTCCTCCCATTTTTTTAAGAAAGTAGATCATCTTATCATTATTTAAGGGATCTGTAGGCGTAAAATAGTGACATTAGTACATCTATTACATTTTATTTTAACCAATGCTGCAGTGCAATTAGAAACTAGATATCACACAAAATAGGCAAATATATACATAAAGCAAGGCATAAAATGTCATTCACTATCCATATGGCAACTACTAAGGCAGTAAAATATCTTTCAACTAGAAAGACATTAGTCATATAATGTTTCTCATCATTTCATTAGGCATTTCAGTAAATAACAGAAAGTACAAGCTCCAAACTGTAATCATATATTTTCAAGTTCGAGCGTGTCGTATTTGCGATGCTTTCTACAAAGGAATGTCAACAGCGAGGTTAATGGCCTCTTTTTTCTCCACCTAATGGCCTTTTCTCCAGACAACTAGCGCAGCTGGGCACCCGCAACCGCAATACGTCAAGGTGACTTAACTTCCTTACTGAAACATTTACGACAGCAGTCTCCACTGCAGTGACAGTTTGATACCAATAAAATTTCACAAGTTGAAAAATTACAGTAGAAATGTGTAGAATCGAAATCTCATCAATAGCAGTGTTGTGATATATTCCCACACGTTTCATAACTCTTAAAGTACGATTCTTGGTTTCCAACATCCTTTTTCACAAACCAGAGTCCCTAACTTCTATTCATTATTCATATACATATAAACAAATAACCACATTCCTCATATAGCATCATCTTATTGGTCATAAACATACCTCAACAGCATAATACACATTGTCCTCGTAATAATATTATAACACCTCAGTCAAATCTCAAAAAAGTCGCAGCTTTCTGCAATAATTTCATAACCTAAAAAAAATTTCTGCTCATTTCAATAGTGTCATTTACCTCAAATGTACTTTAAAAATCATGATCCCATCCCAAATACATCATTCAAAGCTCTCATAGTATCACAATGGTTCCGAAAAAATATGAACATTTCACACAGTACAGACAAAATACCATTTCATAAGTGTGAAGTTATCAAGTTATCCAACTGTGTAATTGCATAAACATGTGTCACTGTCGTAGTAAAAAAAAAAAATGTTTGTCTCTCTCAGTTAAGTGATCAGATAGCTGTGTAATTCTATGTTACAGAAATATTGTACCAATGCGTAAAATTGTATAAACAAAGACCATATTAGCTAGGGCTCCTAGCACTTACCACACTTAGTACACAAAGTAGGTGTGTACCCTCTGAGGATTAGTGTAATCGTACCCTCAGGTGTTACAGATTACAGCAATGGAAAGAATGTATCATCGAAAATATTTGTATCTTTGTAATTTAAAAATCCTTAAAAATAAATGTTTTAAGTACATAATTAGTCATTCAAATACGTGTACTGCATCACTAAGCTGTGCATCTTGTTGTAAGATAATCTCTGTCATTACTTAAGGGTAAAAAATGCGCGAAGTGTCGTAATTATCGTCGTACGTAAGCAAAGTTCTGTAGAAGTCAATGTATGTACCTCGTAATGAACAAAAGTGTAATGCCATGCATATAGACACCATAGTTATTACATACATTACTGTGATAAAGAAAGTACTATACTGTAACGTATTGTTGTGCTACGACAAAGTCTGTCTCATTGTAGCTATACCACAAAAGTTACTACTAAAACATGTTTTATTTCCCAGAAGAATTCAGAAAAACTTTGCAGATATGGAACAGGTACAGCGCAAAATCAATAATATAAATTGTGTCACTCATTAGTAACATCGTGATATAATCGTGTAGCTGTCAAATAATCTAACCTCTGTGTCATCTGGTGTCTCTCAGAAACTACTTTAAATCCAGGATGTATTTTTAAGTAAACCAAAATACTGCATTAAAATCTCATTAGCAATACCGGTATATGTTCTAAGTATGTGAGCCTATAGTCGTTACGTAATCTTGTAACTAACAAGCAAGAATGTACACAAAGAATAACAGTGTGTCGTCTGTTCACTATAACAATGCTTTCGTAATTATTGCCTTAATATATTCCCTAGGTTCTAGACTGGATAGTCAACTTCAAAACATTGTTGCATGTTAACAGTTTCGAAGTGTGACAAGGCGTACTAGTAACGTGAAGTGAAAAATTTTATGGCAAAGACTAAGTTAAAAAGCAGATTATCTCTCAATAAACGGTTTTACATGTGAAATGTGGTGTAAACCTTTACCCTTCCTAGTACGCACAGTTTCAACTTCAAAGCAATTATCATGTTTTACATGTCGTTCAGGAATGCCAAAATTTTTCTCAAGGTTAGCGTCTATGTTATTTTTCCTCAAAGCCAGCCGGCGCACGTGGCTGCCTGCGGTGTGAGTCATTGTCTGGCTCTTTGTTGGCGCGCATCGTTATTAGGAGTAGGAGACCTAACTTCTACAAATTCACCTGGTCGAGAGGGCCCTGCCTTTTTGAACCCCGCCAGTTCCGATTAAATTCTGGTTTGTTGTTAAGATTATATCGTCTGTCGCCATGTCGGTAGTATCTATAATTTCTTTCTTGTCGGTCACGTGGTGCACAATTTCTCCCTGAATCGTAGCTGCGCCGTGGACCGTTGCATCTGAAGTTATTCTGTCTCACTCGATTATAATTATTTTGGTTCCTATATGGTCTGTTTCTCTGATTGCCTCTGCCTTAGTCATTACCACGGAGAGGTGATCTTTCCCTGTAATTATCACTATTCTGACAACGGTTGTCATATGGGTGGTGTTTGTTTTGGTCACGATTTGCGTTGTAAGAATATCCTTGTCGTGTACAGTTATTATTTCTTTCATCGCGGAGTTGTGACGGACGTGACCTGTAATTGTTGTGTTCCTGTTTTCGCGTCCCGCGATTATCAGTGTCAATTCCCAATTCTTGTAACAGTTACTGAAAAGCTTCAATGTTGTTTTGCAACGTCCTGCCAAAATAAAATGTAGTAAATATTCAGGCAATTTGATTAAGGAAATGTGGATGAGTTCTGTGGGGCTGTATGGGTTTTGCAGATACTGATTCTTATGCAACATGTCTTCAAAATATTTCACTAGACTGGAAATTCAGATTGTTCAAAATGTTTCACCATTATGATACTATGTTTTACTCAGTCTTGTGTATACATTGTAGACTGTGCTCTAATGACCAGTTGGGAGGAAAACAATGAGAGAATTGATGAAGCCACGCTTGTGGATGAATGTCGTTGCCGGAATTCTTAAATGTTTTGAATTTACATGTAGTAATGAACAGCTTATAGTCAAAGTCATCGTGTCGTCGAGTCGAATATCGGTCATTGTTACTTCTTTTCGGCGGTTCCATCTCAAAATTCCGTGCACCTTGCCAATTTGTTTCATAATTTCCGAAATGCCCTGTGTTATTATTTTGTGGCTTTTCCGTATTTCTAAGTCCTTCTTTCCGTGTTGGAGCGCGAGTGTCCTCTGAAATATGTAATTCTTGTATTACTTGTGCCAACTGATCTTGTACATCACGGATTTCTCTTTTGTGTTGCGTATTAATTTGATTTTGATTTTGTTTAAATTTATTAATTTGTTCATACTCTTCTGTGTCAGTGAAGGCTACGGATCTTGCGTCATTCAGATCATGATCTACCTTTGTAGACACGTTAGTGCACTGATCCGAAAGTTCGGCTACTTTCTTCAATAATGAACTGATTTCCTCAGTGTGTTTTTCTGAAACAAGTTTCAGAGTGTCCATTTGTGTTGAAAACGTATATACTGTGTCCTTTAAGTTTTGCAAGTTGTGTAACAGAATCGGTAGATGCAACTGAGTCAATTTTAGCTTCTAAGGTGTCGAGATTTTCATGAACAAAAGTTTGCAGTTCCTTTATGGCTGCTTCGTGATTCTCTAATGCATTTTCATGACGTGAAAAAATTGGTTGGAAATGATCACACATTTGTGTTTTTACGTCATTACAGACTTTTTGACATTTCGATTCGACTTGAAGTAACGCAACAGTTAAGCCTTCACATATTTGTCAAGCGTGGTGTCTAACTTTTGAAGCTGTTGCTATGTTTGTCTCTGGTGTTGTTCCATTGTCTCTAACTTTTGAAAATTTTGTTCCGTTGTGTCTATCTTTTGTTGCATTAATTGTAATAATAGTGCACTGGTGTCTGAAACATGTTCCTCAGTGCTATTCGGCAGTGCATTTGAACCGCCAATATTCGCATTTTGAAAAGCAGAAAATGTGTCTTGACTTATTTGAGAAAACGTTGAGGACGCAAAACATGAATCTACAGTATTTGCAAGGTTGTGTCCTGTCATTTCGTAATCCTGAGGCGAGCTGTTGCCGACCGATCTATCGATAATGCTTCCCTGCTCGCTAATTGTTTCACTGTCTACACCACTACTTGCCGCCCGCTCCATTTCCCTATGCACAATTACCAAATTACTACTTTGAATGTCTGTTAATTCAGTACACGGTGGTGCTGATAAACTACGCTCGTCGTCGCTATCATTTCTCAATTGACTTTGGAGCCTCGTGTTACGTTTTTCACACGCCATAATTATCACGATAACAAGAAAAGCACAATTTTAAGAGCAGAAATCAGAAAATACATTAACATAGCACTGAAAATAATCTCTAGTTAATTGCAAGCGCAACTACGAAATACTTGGTGCAAATCTATATGCATGCCACAACTGTTTTACTGTACAACAATGAAAAACTGCAACTCCAAAGGAAATTCTCTCTACAATTACGCTCTAGCAATAAACAATAGCTACACTCATTACACAAACTACAAGAAAAAATGAGAAGACTCCAGTGAGGTATCCTCGGCTATGGGTCGACCTATGAAACATCCCCTTTGGAAAATTTGTGAATGACTGTGGTGATAAACCTCTTACATTATTTGATTTTCAAACAGCTGAGCAGAACTGAACGTACTCAGACATTTCTCTTTCTACTTATTCTGATCAACACTAAACTGACACAGAATATTTTAGCACAACGCAATCTGACTTTCAATAATCTCTACAAAAGAATGGACCTGACTAACAATAACCTATATCTTTCATGAATCACTTACCTCACAAAAATCTTCGTTACTCGAACTACTGCAATACAGCGAGCGCCAATACTGCCAGCTATATAAAAGATTCTAACTACTGAAGGCACTAACTACTGATAGGCATTGTTAGCAAATGAAAGCTTTTGATAGAGAACTAACAAAGTATTTACCTTATTATTTACCTTATTAGTGTTCTCTCTGTTGGACACACGTCCAGATCATCCGCTCTCAAATCTCCGCCATCTCTCTCCCCACATCCTCCACTGCTGGCGGCTCACCTCCAACTGCGCAACGCTACGCGCTGTTCACAGCCAACTGCCCTATACTACAATAGCAAATATTCCAACAATGCAAACCAGCCACAGACTTCACACAGCACAGTCAGTGATTTTCATACAGAGCGCTACGTGGGAGTTACCAACATAAAAACCTAAACAGTCTACTTACATCATATACGCTCTTTTCCTCAGCTATACCTTTTATTCCACTTTACTAGTAAATTCAAGGTCAGGGGTTAAGTTCACGTCTTGTGCTAATAAGTAACTATAATACAGTTTATGCGCAGGCGTCAAGGTATTGTGTGGGCCTAGGTGGGCCTCATGACGCTACGGTCGGTTCCAGTACAGCACTCGTGGCTGCCACTTCACGGTCGCAAAGTGTGGTCGAGGCAGTGCCAGATAGGTTTCACAGTTTGACGATAATTTATGGATTTGTAGTTTTAGCTTGACGATGTCCACTATGGACAAACGGTGGGTACTGTTATTCTGAGAAAGGTTGAGTTATCCAGCCTGAAATCTAGATAAATTCTAGGTAAACGGCGCAACTGTGGCTGTTCATTATTAAAATTAAAATTAATATTTATACAATTTTGACAAGGCCGCGAAATGTTGAAGATATTTAAACAAATTTCAATTAATATTTCAATTTATTTCATTAGAGAATGTTTTTCCATCTTTCATTTTTCAACCTTCTGTCAACAAATCGATACCAGTAGTAAGATGTTAGGGCTCTGCCGAGTTTGAATTTAAAGAAGGTTTGGGATCCAGCACTGTATTTATTAATATTCTAGCGGGCTATCACATTCACCAGAGCTGAAAAACACTGAGAAAAAGTGCGTTCCACAGAATGTCAGCGGCCTTTGGAAAAACAAAAATGATGGGGCGTAGTGAGCATGAGTGGAACTCAGTTTTAAATAGCGGCACAAAACCAACCGTATTTCACTTTTGGAGTCCAGGCAGCGAGTGCACATAAAAGTGCAAATTGCAGCACTAGTAGAAGATTGGATCGGTTATCAAAATACTATGAATAAAATGGAACAATTCAGCTGAACACCCGGAAGCACACCACTTTTCAATAACGCCAAGAAAACTAGAGAGCTCACAATGTGGCCTTTACCTACAGAGTGCTAGATTGGTAATCATGTGGCAGACATTACGGGAATAATGGGGGAAGAAGGAAATGGGGAGGAATGTTCAATAATTTGTGATCATATACAAAGCTATTGTGATTTTTTTTAAGAGCAGAAATGACTTTCGAATATCAGTGAGAGTGATACTGACGTGAAAATTGGAACGGTCACTTATGATTGCGAGGTTTGGTCCTACGTAACAGTGGAACTCGAACTCAGTCCCAACAGGCCTCAGAAGGCTCATCCTCAGACGAAAGACCGCACTGGATGCGGATATAGAGTGGCATATGATCAGCAATGCGCCCTCCCTGCCGTTGTCAGTCTGTGTGACCGGTGCCGCTATTTTTCAATCAAGTAGCTCCTCAATTAGCCTCGCAAGGGCTCGCTGTCTCTCGCTTGCCATCAGCACTCGGCAGGTCCGGACTGTCACACATCCAAGTGCTAGCCAAGTCCGATAGCCCTTAAACTCAGTGATCTGTCGGGAACGTTGTTACATTGCAGCATGGGCGTTGACACATAATAGTGGAGATACTTCGATACCGCAGAAATTAAAAGAAAGGAGCCACTTTCGTATAGTTTCGCTTATGAATGGACGCTGTAGAGATGTTCGTTTGATGACTGTAACAAATAATGCTACCTTCAATCGTAACTGGTCCAGCCTGTTATTTTCAAGTGTACATCTGCGATTTTCTGGTAAACGAATTATGGGCGAAACATTAACAACAAATTGAATCACGTACCTCACATCACATAAAATTAAGAATTTTTTTAAAAAATAAGAGAAAGGGGAAAAATTTAGAATTCAGAGTAGGAAGATGGTACAAAATTACCGGTGTTGTCACGGTCTTTATTAAATATGTCTTACCTTGGAAGTATTTTGGTCTATTGAGCATATTCGATAATGTTATAAGAACAGCCCTCGTCAGTGATGAATTGAATAACGCTGAAACAAAATAACAAAATGCCATAAATATGTTTAAACATATAATGGGAGTTAGGTCAAGAGAACGCATCACCCAAGATCACGAAATTTAATCTACGCTGGCTGCACTTAGCGGGAGACGGGCCGTGGTGGGCCATTTAGCCGTGCATATTCACGTGAAGACCAGGTACTTGTTGTTGTTTCATTCTATCTTGATATTGGGATAAGAAATCTATTTTGTTAAGAAAACATACATACGTAGTAAACGGTTTTAACCAGAAGCTGCAGTTTAATTTATTTTATTAACTGATAATTCTACATGCTGTTGCATTCTTATCCACATGGTAGCAATTGTCTGTCCCTCAGATAATACGATCGAACAATACTTTCGCGGCCGGCCGCGGTGGTCTCGCGGTTCTAGGCGCGCAGTCCGGAACCGTGCGACTGCTACGGTCGCAGGTTCGAATCCTGCCTCGGGCATGGATGTGTGTGATGTCCTTAGGTTAGTTAGGTTTAAGTAGTTCTAAGTTCTAGGGGACTGATGACCACAGCAGTTGAGTACCATAGTGCTCAGAGCCATTTTTTGAATCAATAAATTCGACAACTATTGACCTTCCGCGCAAGAGTAATCACATTTATGAAGGTTTATTTAGAGCTTAATACTGCTGGACATCGATGAATGAGAAGGCAGCGAAAGCATTTGAAGGAGCGTGAATATGCTCATACAATTTTATTGCTTGCACAAGGTAGGATTTTGCGCTTTGTCGAGTAAGAAGAGAGGAGAAATTGTAGGTCATTTCATGGAGTATTATTACTCGACTAGATACAATGCTCCAGTGAAGGAAGCTCCGACAGGAACTCGTAGAGGAGTGTTAGGATTTTATGGCGCAAGCCTGCAAACGCACATTCACCTCCAAAATTATCGTCCGTAAGCGAAGGGCACAAAATTCGGAAATCGTTTCATCACCGGTGTAGTATGCTCTCGAACGGAAACAGATGAATAAGGAAGAAAAGGAACAATATCTTCTAGAACAGATCAGACTTCGTTCTGTAAGTGGATATTGTCAATAGTTTCTCAGAAAATTGATTTCCCCAAGTAAAAAATCTGCTAGAATGTCCAGAGTGTGTGGACGTGACTTCGTTGGTGACTGGATGCAGTGTGATAAATGTAAAATAATGGAGGCGTGAGTACTGTACGGGTGATGTAGCTGTAGGACGTTAACTTTACGATAGCAGCTGCAGAATTTCTCATGCCAACTCTTATCCGCTTGTGCGGTTGTAGGGAGTTAATGCTTTTGTGTCCCCAATAGTAACGTGCCTCTATTAAAAATAAAACAAATTATTTTTATGACGATTAATGTGCAGGAATGTAAATGGCAGACTGAATTGCATATAATTTACATTACAGTAAAGTATTAAGTAGATATCGGTATTTTTCCTTAAATACATCCCGTTACTCAAGACTTCCTCATGATTTTAATATGGTAGATCAAAACAATTTTTTTTTATTATAAAGCTTCAAATAAGCTATTATTTTTAATATATGCAGTAAAAATATTATTTTTACATAACATACAGTCTTTTAATTTAGAAGTCTTCTTGACCTTCAGGATATAGAAACATGCCTTTCCCACTGTCATTCAGAGATTTACCCTACAACCTTTTCTGAATACTTCCTACGCCTCTTCATCTTTTTCGTCTATGTTACCGGTATTGTATAACGTTAAAAAGTACCCTCTCATTTAATCTGTTGCGTGGTCTTCCCTTTTTTCATATATTTTTTACAATTTTAATAATATTTCACCGTGCTCTTATGATTACCCATAAAATACAACTTGGAGAATCCGTGAAATTATGTAACAAATCTCATTTCCATTTTCAAATAGGCCTATAGTTCTAGTTCTGTCGTCAGCTGACGTACTTCTCGTTCGCATACGTCAGATTGGCCATTAGAAAGTGCATCACTTTATTCTAGGCAAAGAGAAGCTCAATCGTTGACGTACTTTGGGTGCCTTGACGTATGTTTGCATCAGGCAGTGACTATCATATTTCCCTCGTTCGCTCTTTCATTACGTTAGACAACAAAGTTGTCACGCTGTGGCTTTGACAACAAGGAAATAATTTATTTACATTGTGTCCAGCCACCAAGGATTTGTTCACTTGGCATAGCCTGTAGAAATAATAAGAATAACAGTCGAACAGAATGGACAGTACACTTTGTACATGAAGTGGATTAACGATGCAAGCTACAACAAAGGTAATGAAAAGTAAACATCTGCGACAGATAGCAGAAGTCCCGAAACAATTATGTCCAAGAAAAATGATTACACAACACGATAGAAGCAAGAAAATTGTTAAAAGTGACCCCCCCCCCCCCCCAAGAAGAAAGCATAGTTCAGGGAAGCAGCTCTAGTGCTACTATCGATTTTAGGAAGAAGTTGTTGAAAGTGTTCCTCTGGAATATGGGATGAAAGGGGAACATAGAGTATATGACAGTTGCAAACTGTAAGACCTGGAAGCTCTTTACGTGTTGTGCTTTGGTAAGACGTTGGGACAGTCAGGTCGACAGATACGGTATGGAACTAACACGGACTAGGGAGAATAAAAAACTAGATACGGTGACGAAGGTAAGGTATGGTTCGTTATTATTTCGCGTTATGTTCTTTTTTCTAACCCGTGGTCTAGGGGTAACTTCTCTGATTAGTGATCAGAAGTCCTCGGTCCCGGGCTATAACCCCGACACTGTTTAAATTTTCAATAAAAGTCGTCAGAAATGATGGCCAAAGACTTCCGGTACAATAAACTACACACAATCTGACAACGGTCTTGCCAAATATGGCGGAGAAATGGACAGAGGTTCACGGCACTCTCTTGCCCTAGGGTGAGAAATTTTCTCTAAATGGCGAAATAATCAGCAATGATCAATGGCATGACGATGCAGAAGGAACGAAGACTACTTTATTAAAGATACATAACGTGTATCAACTGGAAATGTGGCCTGTAATTCAAAAAGTGTTATGATGGTCTCTCCACTGGCAAAAGATTCGAGACTAGCCCACATTCGGATCGGAGGGGATTGCCGAGGGGCTGGTGACCATGAGAAAAATACTGAATAACCAACGAAGAGATATCGTTCTACACGTCGGGGCGTAGAATGTCAGAAGTCTGAACGTTGTTAGGAAGCTAGAAAATCTGAAGTGTGGAAAAGATAAGGTTCGAGCTACACTCCTGAAAATTGAAATAAGAACACCGTGAATTCATTGTCCCAGGAAGGGGAAACTTTATTAGCACATTCCTGGGGTCAGATACATCACATGATCACACTGACAGAACCACAGGCACATAGACACACGCAACAGAGCATGCACAATGTCGCCACTAGTACAGTGTATATCCACCTTTCGCAGCAATGCAGGCTGCTATTCTCCCATGGAGACGATCGTAGAGATGCTGGATGTAGTCCTGTGGAACGGCTTGCCATGCCATTTCCACCTGGCGCCTCAGTTGGACCAGCGTTCGTGCTGGACGTGCAGACCGCGTGAGACGACGCTTCATCCAGTCCCAAACATGCTCAATGGGGGACAGATCCGGAGATCTTGCTGGCCAGGGTAGTTGACTTACACCTTCTAGAGCACGTTGGGTGGCACGTGATACATGCGGACGTGCATTGTCCTGTTGGAACAGCAAGTTCCCTTGCCGGTCTAGGAATCGTAGAACGATGGGTTCGATGACGGTTTGGATGTACCGAGCACTAGTCAGTGTCCCCTCGACGATCACCAGAGGTGTACGGCCAGTGTAGGAGATCGCTCCCCACACCATGATGCCGGGTGTTGGCCCTGTGTACCTCGGTCGTATGCAGTCCTGATTGTGGCGCTCACCTGCACGGCGCCAAACACGCATACGACCATCATTGGCACCAAGGCAGAAGCGACTCTCATCGCTGAAGACGACACGTCTCCATTCGTCCCTCCATTCACGCCTGTCGCGACACCACTGGAGGCGGGCTGCACGATGTTGGGGCGTGAGCGGAAGACGGCCTAACGGTGTGTGGGACCGTAGCCCAGCTTCATGGAGACGGTTGCGAATGGTCCTCGCTGACACCCCAGGAGCAACAGTGTCCCTAATTTGCTGGGAAATGGCGGTGCGGTCCCCTACGGCACTGCGTAGGATCCTACGGTCTTGGCGTGCATCTGTGCGTCGCTGCGGTCCGGTCCCAGGTCGACGGGCATGTGCACCTTCCGCCGACCACTGGCGACAACATCGATGTACTGTGGAGACCTCACGCCCCACGTGTTGAGCAATTCGGCGGTACGTCCACCCGGCCTCCCGTGTGCCCACTGTACGCCCTCGCTCAAAGTCCGTCAACTGCACATACGGTTCACGTCCACGCTGTCGCGGCATGCTACCAGTGTTAAAGACTGCGATGGAGCTCCGTATGCCACGGCAAACTGGCTGACACTGACGGCGGCGGTGCACAAATGCTGCGCAGCTAGCGCCATTCGACGGCCAACACCGCGGTTCCTGGTGTGTCCGCTGTGCCGTGCGTATGGTGGGTCTGACACACCGGTGTCAATGTGTTCTTTTTTCCATTTCCAGGAGTGTATACATAGTGGGCATCAGTAAAGTGAAATGTAAAGGAAACGAGGATTTATAGTCAGAAGAGCATAGAACATAACGGAAGTATTATTTGTTAAGAACAGGAAGGTAGGAGGAATGAATTTCTGTGAACACTTTAGTAAAAGGGTTGGTCTCATCAGAATTGCCAGAAAACCACAACCTATAGCAATAGATGAAGAGGTAAAGGAAGTATGTAAGGATACTGAACGGATAAGTCAGTACATAAAGGTGGATGAAAACGTAATTGTCATGCGGCATTTGAATGCGGTTGTAGCAAAAGGAGTAGAAGAAATGGTTAAAGGAGAATACGGGGTTGGTGCTATAGATGAGACAGGAGAAAGACTACTGCAGTAAATTTCAAATTGTAACAACGAATACTCTGTTCAAGAACCACAAGAGAAGGAGACGTACTTGGAAAAGGTCGGGAGGTATGGGAATATTTCAGTTAGATTACATCATGGTCAAGAAGAGATTCCGAAATCAGATATTGGATTGTAAGGCGTACCCAACGAGTAGAGATAGACACAGAAAACAATTTGGTAATGATGAAGAGTAGGTTGAAGTTTAAGAGATTAGTCAGGAAGAATCAATGAACAAACAAGCGGTATGCGGAGGTACAAAAAGGTGAAGAGATACTATAAATTATCTGGGGCAGTTGAAACTACAATAATGAATGTCTCAGTTGGCAGTTCAGTTGAAGAAGAATGGACAGCTCTAGAAAGGGCAGTCACAGAAGTTGGAGAGTAGGTTGCAGTTTAAGAGATTATTCAGGAAAAATCAATGAACAAACAAGTGGTATGTGGAGGTACAAAAAGGTGAAGAGATACTATAAATTATCTGGGGCAGTTGAAACTACAATAATGAATGTCTCAGTTGGCAGTTCAGTTGAAGAAGAATGGACAGCTCTAGAAAGGGCAGTCACAGAAGTTGGAGAGAAAACCGTAAGTACAAGGACGGTAACTAATAGAACCCTAGATTAACGGGAGAAATACTTTAGCTGGCGACGAAAGAAGGAAGTACTAAAATGTTCATGGAAATTCAGGAATACTGAAATACAAGTTCAGCAGGAATGAAATAAATAGTAAGTTCAGGAAAGCTAAGGTGAAATGGTTACATGCTAAACGTGGAGAAATCGAAGAACAAACAATTGTCGGAAAGACTGACTCAGATTGTAGAAACGTTAAAGCAACCTTCGGAGAAATTAAAGCAGGGGCGTAGCATTTGGAGCCCAAAGGGAATTCCAATGTTAAATTCAAAGGAGAGAGCGAGTAGGTGGGTAGAGACCATTGAGGGCCTCTATGAGGGAAAGACTTACCTCATTTCGTGATAGAAGAAGAAACAGGAGTCGACAGGAAAAAGATAGTGGATGCAGTATTAGAATCAGAATTTAAAAGAGTTCTGGAAGACTTAACATCAAATAAGGCAAAAGGGATAGATAACATTCCATCTGAATTTTTAAAATCATTTCGGGAAGGAACAACAAAACAATTATTGTTGTGTAGAATGTATGAGATTGACGCTATAACATCAGACTTTAGGATGATCATCATCGACACCTTTCCCAAGACTGAAAAAGCCGACAAGTGCTAGAATTGGTGTACAATCAGCTAAACAGCTCATGTATTCAAGTTCTTGACAAGTGTAGGATCTTCTGGACCTTAGAAAGTAGCTCCAATAAGAAGATATATAAGTGTGAGATATATTGAAGGCAGCCTGCCATAGTAATATTTGCATTTGGAAGAACAGTATATAGAAAGTACCGAAGAGGGAGAGTAGAATTGTAATCTGCAAAACCGATTATCAAGAACGGCGTACAAGCAAATATATAGAGGTCGAAATGTTAACCTTAGACATACCTGTACAAAGACAAAGGACAAATAAAGTACTTACACGGGTTCTTCAGCAACTTTGGATGAAATACTTCCTGGTTTTATTCCCTGGTTTAAGTTACAATTAATATTCCTGTCTCAGGTTGTGATTTAAAACTAACATACGTCTTCATATTTACTCTACATTTCACATTTAAGTACTTGGTGTGGGGGCTTGTTCCAGAATCACTTTAGATTTCTCAACCGTTCCATTCTCAAACTGCATGCAGGAAAAATCAACACCTAACTATTTCCAAGTCAGCTGTTATTTCTCTCATTTTATTGTGATGGTCATTTCTCTCTATATATGTGAGAGTCAATAAAATATTTTGAAATTTGGAAGAGAAAGTTGGGTATTGATATTTTGCGATAAGACATTCCACCCCAGTTCGTGTATCGTCTCCATGACAACCTCTCCCTATTTCATGAAATACAGATCGAGTTGCCCTCCTTTGAACTTTTTCAATGTCCTCCATCAATCTTGTCGGGTAAGGATCCCATACCGCACTTCAGTACTTCGTAAGAAGATGGACAAGCGTGGTATAGGCAGTCTCTTCCATAGATTTGTTGCATCTTCGAAGTAATCTGACAATAAAACATTGTCTTTGGCTCGTCTTCCCCAAAACATTTTTTAGGTGGCAGTTCCAATTTAAGTTGCTTGTGACTGTTGTCCCTAGGGAACTTTTAACTGTTCATGGTCAATGACTACTTTTCACATTGTGCAGATGTGCTGTGTAAATCATTTTGTAATTCGTACTGAACTTCTGAAGAGCTAACTAGACTTTAAAAGACAGCATCATTTGCAAACAATCTAAGGGGGATGATCAGACTGGCTCCTTATTGTTCACGTAAGTTGAGAACAGCAGAGGGCATACAACAGTTTCTTAGGTATCTTCAGATTTCAGTTCCTTTCACTCGATGGCTTCCCATCAGTTACTACAAACTGGGACCGTTATCATAAGAAATCACGAATCAAGTAGCTCAACTGACACGGTACTCCGTAGGCAAGCATTTTGCTAAGACGTCTCTTGTGAGGAACGGTGTCAAAAGCCTTCTAGAAATCTCGGAATCAACCTATGATCGCCTGTCCATAGTAGCCATTACTTTGTGAGCAAAATCATATTGCAGATCTATATGAGGGATTTAGTTTTGTAATTCATCAGATTACTTCTGTTTTCTTCACCGCACTTGATTACCTATTGATCACTTGAGACCTGTCGAGTAAGTAATACATATCTGAAAGTGTTCCTTGTAAGTATGATTAACGTTTGAGACCAATATGTAAGATAACCATGAGTAATATCGCATCAAAGATCTAACATCAACAGTTTCAGGAACAACGCAGGAGGCAAAATGATTTTCGCTAAGTGTTGCAAGAGCACAGGCGATTCGTTAGCATCCAAGCTTGCTCAGCAGAGGCGGAGGGCAGATTAAGGGAGGTCATTTAGCGGGACAAAGGCAGCAGCCATTTACGTCTTATCAGGGTGGCGGCGGTCGTTCCACCTGCAACAGGTAAAGGCCGGCGTAATTAGGTCTTTAGCGTGGTGAATGTCCGCCGTCTCCCAAACGACACGGAGAGAGAACTTCACAAGACCCACTTCCGGAGCAGCAGATTCTCGACTGTAAGTGGAGCCACCGGGAAAGGAAAAAAGTTAAAGTAATAGTGAAGAAAAAGTTAAATGAGCAACATTTCGTCAATGAATGTAAAAGAGACATAGGAAAGCTTTTGTCAAGAATAAACTGGACCTATTCTGCTAGCGTATAGCTGCAATCAGCGAAGCTTATTCAGAAAGTAGGATAACAAAAGACTGTGGAGGATCAATGAGTTTAACGTCCACTGTTTAACGTCACACCTATTCAGTATTCTACAATACAGTTGCCATGGTTGTTCCACTATTTGTTTTGAGTATGTCGTAATTTAGTGGTTGCTATTTGCGATACATCTTAATATACAGTAGAATGGCACTTCTCCAAACGAATCTGGTTCCGTTAAAGTTTGAATTGTAGTCAACGTCTTTGTACGAGTGGTGATCGTAAAGTATCCGCTGCCAGGTATGAAAAAGAAGAATAACTTCACATTCCTCACTGTGGGACAATCAAATGTGCTGTAGTGTTCGCTACTAGAGTACAGTTTCCAAAATGGGACACCCTGCTAAAATGGAATTCCGAGCAGTGATGGATACATTTCTTTATTTTGAAATTAAAACGAAAAGAATAAGTAATTACATGAGGTGCTAGTTGCCGTATAGGGAGACAACACCCTAAGCACGACAGTCTGATCTCATAGGAGAAAACGGGTGTGGAAGGAGAGACAGTTGTTCGTCCATCTTCCAGCGACAACGAAAATGTCCATTCGATTTACGGAGAGCCCATGTATCAGTCATAATTTATGGGTAAATGTGATTCATAAGCTGCTCTACACGTCACACGACACCACTAAGTCGATACCACGATTGATCGCACATGAACAAAAACGTCACAAAAGAAAGTGGTGCTCAATACATTGAAGTTTTGCAAGGCTATTTCTAGCAGATTATGTGGGTGTCTGATGAACCTAAACACACGTCGGGTTTATCAGCGCTATTCAGAGAACCACACGCAGACAAATAAGGAAACACTGTCGTCAGAAAAATGACAAACAGCCTTGAGTGCAACCGTTTAGAGTTATTCGCGAGCACCAGACCGTTAATGTGTAAGTGGGTCAAAATCTTCAGACGAGATTTCTGGAGGTTATGTAGCAAAAACTTGGTCGATAGCAATGTAAGGAGGTTTGTTTTGCTGCACAACATTCAACACATTCTCCACAGGAAAGAACGATACCTTGAGAAGATTCATCAGTTGTGGTATGCGGGATTCTGTAGCGTCTTCCTCCTCACATGAAAAGTCACCTTCATGGCAAGCGTTTCCATGCCTGAGAACCAGTGTATTCAATATGGATCGCTAATCGTTAACATCAGGCGGTGAAGAGAAGCTATTCATGCCGTTCTCCATTACTTTAATCTTCTCCTGGGTAGTTTTCATCAGCATGAATAGAGATATTACTGTTTAGAGGAAGTTGTTCGTAGCTGGAGAACATGACTGAAGACGGTTACATAAATTGGCCTGTTATTAGATGTTGCTGTACTCATTATAATGTGCTGATTACAATAAGCAGAAGTATGTTATCAGTATAATTCAGATGTCGTCCACCATTTTTCTTCCAGATACGGAGACCATCCATAAAATACTGTGATGAGCCGAAAAGCTGTGATACCTGCTCAATTGTGCGTTCTTCCCCCTTTGGAACGCAATGCAGCAGTGATTCAGTGTTGCATGGATATGATTATTCCTTGGTAGTCTTCAGGAATTATCTGGTGACAAATGGCTGTGTACAGGTCACGTATTTCCGGTAATTACTGGACGACGTTCCGTGGGCGCGGAAATTGGTGCCTGATAACGTCACACGCCTTCTATCGGTTTCATATTGAAAACATCTGGTGGACAGGGCATTTTTGTGAATTCTCTAAACCAGTTTAACATCATTCTGGTTACCCTGCTGGAATATGTCATTGCCGAAGGGACGCAGGTTGTCCGCATTAATGTTCACGAAGTCTGCAGCTGCACGGTGCCTTCGAATACTACCACTGCTACTTCGAGCTGCCTTTCGTCAGGATGACGACATAAGCGGACACGATCAGCAATCTTGGCGTAAAGAGAAACGCCATTCATTGATTCATAAGACCAGGCGATCCGTTTCCACTGATCCACAGTCGAAACTCGACTATTCTGTGTACACTGCATTTACAACTGACGATGTCGTTGCGTCAGAATACGAACACGTAGGAGTCGCCAGCTGTGGAACTTCATATTCAGCAATGTGTTGTGCCTGCACCTGCACAGTTCTCTGCCATCAGATATACCACAGATCACCTTTCTTGCTAAGCGTTCTATCAGCACGTTTTGTGATGCACTGTGGAAGCCCAGCAACCAGTCGCCTATTAGCCGTTCCGCTATCCTTCAACCACTTCCCTCAGATACTCATGACAGTAGTACGAACAGCTGACTACTATCGTCGTTAACGAGACGCTCACTCACATGTTGTAGCTATCTTATGCTATTTTCTGCATATGGTACATGTTTCATTGAGGTAAATTATTTGGCAGTGAGACAAGCGAGAGTTACTTTCGACCTCGATATTTGCACATAAGTGTATTTGTGGGATTTTGCAGTGTGCTATACGAGTTCATTAGAAGACGTTCGCCTTCCACGAAGCGCCGCTGCCTCATTAGCACAGGACAGGGGGCAGGGCGGCGAGCGGCAACTATTCCACCGCGGTCGCAGCAGCCGCCGCCGCCGCGAACACTGGCCCACTGCGGGGAGCCACGATTCGTCCCCAGTGTCCCCGAGTGAGTGGCGCGCGTTTGTGTGTGCGTGTGTGTACGTGTGTGCGGGAAGGGGACGGGTGGTTACCCGTGCCCGCCCTTTTCTCTGCCCTTTGACGAGGAAGGGCCCGAGGGCAGACAGTCAAGGGCTGGTCCTGCGCCGACCTCACGCTGCCCGTCGCCTTCCCTCCTTTCAGCAGATCGCTGCCCTCCTCTTCAGAAAACAGTTTCCCTTTTATCTCAGGCCTTCCTCTTCCTGAGCGTCACGTCGAAAGTAGGTTCAGTAACTGTACTTCCGTATCTGTGTATATAGAGAATATAAGATTCCTACGGGGGAGACTTAAAACTCTTCCATTCTTAAGTCAACGAACGCTGATATTTAAATCTCTCTGGTGTTTAGAGTTCATTGATATAATTTCGACGTAATATAGCTATTGTGCTGCCGATTAGACGTTTTGCACGAGACTCCCAGAAGATCGATCAGATTTAAGAAACTTGACATCTATTGTGATTCACATTCCGTATATAGAAAATAAGTTTAATGCTTCTACGAAGGGCAGAAGAAAGAATAAACATTAGGCGAAAATTTTGTCACTATCTGTCCTTCTCATAATTTACTAAATTTTCAACTATATACTCAGAAACAGTCCCACACTCAGTGGCATCGTTCCTGCTTAAGCATGGCGTGCACAATAGCCATTTGAACGACTCTTGCTCCTCCCTTGAAAATAGTCCTAACGACTGTATTGAAGTACCACTAAAGCCTGTTACAGGTGTGAGCCCCAGCCTGCCCTTTGGTCAACCAACAACAAAGAGGAGCTAATCCTCAACTAGATTGCTGCCGCCTGGCTGTCAACTTCACTAACGTCATAGCCTCCATAACATCCACTACCAAAGTGAGACCGGGATTTTATTCCATCGAGAGTTGCAACGACCAGTAAAAATTAACATATGCCAAAATGGAGCGGAGCATCTGCTTCTTAGAACCAGACTCAAAAGTGAAATGATTTAAAACTGAAACGGAATCAAAAAAATTCTGGTCATACTCTTGCTGCTTCTTGAGAATCTTCCTCTATGCGAACCCACAACGTATCACAACTACATGCTGAAGACCGCGAGGAACAATTTGTTTTAGGGACATATCATATGTTAGCTGGATGAGATGTCACGTGTATATGTAGACCAGAGGAACTCTCCACTAAGTCATCCTCTAAGACGGTTTACATACTTTTCACTACTCGTCTCACGACGTGTCTGCCGCAGACGTAGTTTGCAGGATTCAGGCTCCAAGGCAGAGCACCTCTAGTCTAAAGGAGCGTCTTGACCAGTAAACAAAACGCTCCCAGCCCTGGGTTCTAAGCCCGCCACTGCTTAATAAAAATAATCAGAACGTCGGCCGAAGACATCCAGAATATGAACTCACCCTCATTCTGCCAACGGCCCTGTCAAAGATAGCGAAGGAGCAGACATAGGTTCAAGGCACTCTCTTACCCCCGGCTTGGAAAACTACCTCTAAAGGCGGAAGAATCAGCAATGGGATGACATGACGATACAGAAGGCAATGGAAACCACTGCATTAAAGACACATATCGTGTATCCCGACGACATTAGCCAGTAACTGAAAGCTGTCATGATGATCTATCCATTGGAAAGAGATTCTGGACTAGTCTCCCATTCGGATCTCCGGGAGGAAATATACTTGCCGACCGGAAGATGAAGAGATAGAGAAACCATATGAGGATATGGTACGGGTAATACAGTCATAAAGAGACATGGAAACCTAAGAGTCATTGGCGATTGGAATGCGGTTATGGAGGAAGGATTAGAAGAAAGGTTTAATGGAAAATATGGGCTTGATAGTAGGAATGAGAGAGGATAAAGACTAACTGAGCTCTACAATAAATTTCACCTAGTAATTGCCAATATTCTATTTAAAAAGAAGAGGAGGAGGTACATCTGGAAAGGGCCGGGAGATAGAGCAAGATTTCAGTTAGATAAAATCATGGGTTGTCAGAGATTCCAAAATCAGATACTGGATTGTAAGGCGTACCGAGGAGCAGATATAGGCACACATCACAGTTTAGTAATTATGAGCAGCAGACTGAAGTTCAACAGACTGGTCATGAGGAAACAATGTGCAAAGAAATAGGATAGATGAATGAAGAGATACGCTTGAAGTTCTCTGAGGTTATGCAAATAGCGATAATGAACAGCTCAATAGGCAGTTTAGTTGAAGAAGAGTGGATAGTCACAGAAGCTGGGAAGGAAAACGTAGATGCAATTACGGTAACTACGAAGAAATACTAGGTAACAGAAGAAATATTTCAGCTAATCAACGAAAGAAGAAGTACAAAAATGTTCATGGGAATTTTGAGATACAATACCGAGATGCAAGAAACGGGAAGTGCAGGGAAACTAAGGCGAAACGGCTGCGTGAAAAATGTGAAGAAATCGGAAACGAAATGAATGTCTGAAGGATTGACTAAGGATACTGGATAGTCATTGCAACCTTCGGAGAAACTAAAATCAGGTTTCGTAATATTAGGAGTGCAATATGAATTCCAATGTCTCTATGAGGGCAGAGACATTGGAATGAATACACTAAGAAGATTCAGAAGGATGTAGGTTGCAGTAGTTACTGGGAGATAAAGAAGCTTGCACAGGATAGAGTAGCATGGAGAGCTGCATCAAACCAGTCTCAGGACTGAAGAACACAACAACATATGAGGGCAGGGCTTGTCTGATGATGTAATAGAAGAAAAAAAGGTGTCTATAGGGCAGAGATATGGAACGCAGAATTAGAGTTTTTAAAAAAGAGCTTTGGAAGACCAAAGATTTGATAATGCAGAAGCGGTAGATAAAATTCCATTTCAATTTTCTAAAGTTATTGGGGAAAGTGGAAACAAAATGGCTATTTACGTTGGTGTGATTTTAGGAAAGGTAATGGCACCAGAGATGATGTTCTGACGTTGTCGTTGATAATGGAAGCAAGACTAAAGAAAACTCTGGTCACATTCGTAGGATCTGTCGACATGGAAGAAGTGTTCGACAATGTAAAATGGTGCAAGATGTTTGAAATTCTGGGGAAAGGAAGGGTAAGCTACAGGGAAAGACATGTGATATATAATATGCGTCGGGAATAAGAGGAAACAATAAAAATGGTTGAACAAAACCGAAGTGCTCTGATTAAAAAGGGCGCATGATATGGTTATAGTCTTTCACCCCTACTATTCAAATTATACACCGAAGAAGCAAAGACGGAAACAGAAGGGCTGAAAATCTGATTTAAAGTTCAGAGTGATAGGATGACAATGATAAGATTCAGTGATGACATTGCTATCCTCAGTGAAAGAGATGAAGAATTAAGGGCTCTGCCGAATGGAATTCATAGTCTATTGAGGACAAAATATAGAGTGAGAGTAAATCGAAGAAAGAGGAAAGCAATAAGAAGTTACAGAAATGAGAACAGCGAGAAATTTAACATCAAGATCAGTGGCCACGAACGAGACGAAGTTAAAGAATTCTGCTGTGAGGCAGCAAGATTACTCGTAATCAAGGATGATATAAAAAGAAACTTGCACTGGTAAAAAGGGCGTTCCTTGGCATAGAAGTCTACCAGTTTGAAACATAAGCTTTAAATTAAGGAGAAACATCTGAGAATGTCTGTTTGGAACAAAGCGTTATGTAGTAGTGGGGAAGGGGGGGGGACCTGAACAGAAGAGAATCGAAGCTTTTCCATTTTCTCATTCAGCTACCCTACAAACACTGATTGTATCCAGAGCGTGGCTGTCGCCCTTCTGTAAATATACAAGCAAACAAACAGCAAGACAAACCTACAGTTTCTACACTTTTTTCAAAGCTGCTAAAAATTTCGGAACCTGTTGAGTGGCTACGATAGTTACATTTTCGTGGAGTGCTAAAGAGTATGGAATTATCTCTTTACTGTTCTACCTGAAGTAGACATAAATATTCATCTGCAACTACCAAATATTCTTTTATTAGATTACCATCCGTTAATGGGCGACTTCGTTTTACTAAAAAAATAAAAACAGTTCAGTTTTGTAGCTTATCCGAATGCCACACTCTCACTTGATTTGCCTTCTGCTTCCTCTTCAAAGTGCTTGCTTTTAATATTTATAATCTCTTATTCACGTGCACGTCCTTCACATTTTCCATTTCCGTATTGTTTGACGATGTAAGAGGTGTAACACCTTTGTAAATTGAACTTCTACTGAGCGTCTTATGGTACAATAAACAGTTTGCGAAGCCATCTTTTTGTGTAAAATTGTAAGGTTTCTCGCCCTGCAGATTGAAGGGCGACAACATTGTCGGCGTTACAGAATGGCGACTCTCCATTGCTACTATTAGAGGCAAACTGACCCTTCCGTTTCGCACTTGGCGCTCCCGTGTTGACGCAACCACACGATGGAGCGCACATTTCCCTCACTCCCCAACAGGCAGCAGCTGCTCTGCCCGCGAACTGCAAACCAAAAATCATCCAGTTGTTAAGCTCTCCTCTAAGGCCACCGTCACAAAGCTGTTGCTGTTCAAACTGAAATTCTCCAAATTCCAAACACATCGAACAAGTTATTGACGCAAATTTTTCCCAATGGGCTTCGCACACTAACGGTGAAATGGAGTCTCGCATAATCTACGTAGGGCGTGGAGAAAATAACAGCCTAAACCAGCATAGAAGGAGTGGTGGGAGAGGCTACAGCACGCTGTGGGGGGGGGGGGGGGGGGGGGGCGCATTTCAGATCGACCATCATGCGGTACAGGAGGTGCAGTTCTGTTGCTGTGGCCTAGACACCAACACATAACTCTCATAAGTTCACACATTATGCCAGAACTACCAGCAATTCTGTAACTATAAACGTTAAAAATGAATAGTTTCTCACTAGAACACGGAAAAGACATTCGTATGAAGGATCCATGAAAGTAAAACTAGTCCACGAACATTCTACCAGAAGGAAATCTCATAAAACGAATAAGGAGTAAAATATAGCCTAGCAGCCATCAGCACTTTTTACGGTAATGACAATGTTGCACAAAAAACATGTGCCACGTGGAAATTTCATGTTAGTCCTCTGACATTCTCTTGATCAATATTACGTAAAAATATAATATTCTTCTCCTTCTTCTGCGTCTTAACTGAAGCTGTAAAGCCTCGGGATGTACTTGTACCTATGTTTTCCCTCTACTCTTTCACTGTCTTTGTGGGCGAATGTAATAGCTAGAGCTTCCTTCACCCACTAGAACAATTTTTTTAATTAAATTTTGCTACCTTGTTAGCCCCTACCGACATGAATTTTGTGGAATTGCATACAATCAATCGTGCCTGATTGTGAAGTTCTGGTATTTGACGCATGCTGTACCATCGAATTTTAGGAGACATTGCAGATGCCCTTCACAATTCTGATGAGACGTAACAATACACTCCATTTTGTACTGCTGCTAAAGTCACTTGAGGTTCATGTTCCTGTTTCATTGATATTTCTGACTACTATTTAATGCTACCGCTATTTCCTAACCTGTAGCATATCTAAAAGATTATTTTCTTAGAATAATGTTTGAAAAGGAACAGCAAACCTTTGTACTCAGTACTGATCTAACAATCAATTCTAGAATGGTGAATTTATTTCAGAGGAAAAGGAAAAAGGAAACCTGGCGATCTCTATCTGAATACCAAACGACTGTCGACCAACCGCCGTACCGTACTCCACCATTCACCACTGGATGCGGTATCAGGGCATGAGGTCAGCACACGGCTCCCTCAGTCAACTCTCCGACCTCAGAGCCACTCCCTCTCTAGTAAATAGCTCCTGAATTGGCATCATGAATTTGTGTGCATCTCACCCCAGTTTTCCCGCCCAAGAAAAATCTCTGGCAATAATGAGAATCGAACCTGGGTCCCCTATGTGAGGCCCTCTCGTGTTTACCACTCTACTATAGAGGCGGACTTCTTTCAGTTGACATTTCCTTCCTTGTTGTTGTTGTTGTGGTCTTCAGTCCTGAGACTGGTTTGATGCAGCGCTCCATGCTACCCTATCGTATGCAAACTTCTTCATCTCCCAGTACTTACTGTAACCCACATCCTTCTGAATCTTCTTGGTCTATTCATCTCTTGGTCTCCCTCTACGATTTTTACCGTCCACGCTGCCGTCCAATGCTAAATTTGTGATCCCTTGGTGCCTCAGAACATGTCCTACTAACCGGTCCCTCTTTTTGTCAAGTTGTGCCACATACTCTTCTTCTCCCCAATTCTATTCAATACTTCATCATTAGTTATGTGATATACCCATCTAATCTTCAGCATTCTTCTGTAGCACCACATTTCGAAAGCTTCTATTCTCTTCTTGTCCAAACTATTTATCGTCCATGTTCCACTTCCATACATGGCTACACTCCATACAAATACTTTCCGAAACGACTTCCTGACTCTTAAATCTATACTCGATGTTAACAAATTTCTCTTCTTCAGAAACGCTTTCCTTGTCATTGCCAGTCTACATTTTATATCTTCTCTACTTCGACCATCATCAGTTATCTTGCTCCCCAAGTAGCAAAACTCCTTTACTACTTTAAGTGTGTCATTTCCTAATCTAATTCCCTCAGCATCACCCGACTTAATTCGACATTTCATTATCCTCGTTTTGCTTTTGTTGATGTTCATCTTATATCCTCCTTTCAAGACACTGTCCATACCGTTCAACTGCTCTTCCAAGTCCTTTGCTGTCTCTGATAGAATTACGTCATCGGCGAACCTCAAAAGTTTTTATTTCTTCTCTATGGATTTTAATACCTACTCCGAATTTTTCTTTTGTTTCCTTTACTGCTTGCTCAATATACAGATTGAATAACATTGGGGAGAGGCTACGACTCTGTCTCACTCCCTTCCCAACCACTGCTTCCCTTTCATGCCTCTCGACTCTTATAACTGGCATCTGGTTTCTGTACAAATTGTAAATAGCCTTTCGCTCCCTGTATTTTACCCCTACCACCTTTAGAATTTGAAAGAGAGTATTCCAGTCAAGATTGTCAAAAGCTTTCTCTAAGTCTACAAATGCAAGAAACGTAGGTTTCCCTTTCCTTAATCTTTCTTCTAAGATAAGTCGTAAGGTCAGTATTGCCTCACGTGTTCCAATTTTTCTCCGGAATCCAAACTGATCTTCCCCGAGGTCGGCGTCAACCAGTTTTTTCATTCGTCTGTAAAGAATTCGCGTTAGTATTTTGCAGCTGTGACTTATTAAACTGATAGATCGGTAATTTTCACATCTGTCAACAACTGCTTTCTTTGGGATTCGAATTATTATATTCTTCCTGAAGTCTGAGGGTATTTCACCTGTCTCATACATCTTGCTCACCAGATGGTAGAGTTTTGTCAGGACTGTCTATCCCAAGGCCATCAGTAGTTCTAATGGAATGTTCTCTACTTCCGTGGCCTTGTTTCGACTCCTTGGGAGATGATATTCCTCTGTGTCGTAGTCGTGTGCAAAAAGTAGTTGCATACCCAGAGCACCTGTCCTGAGAGCACTGATCGTGGAAATTCGCTGCACAGGCCAAAGATAGCAGTACATTTCAATCCACACACAACAATAAATAGAAAGGTACTGTACTGTTAAGATAGCTCAAGAGGAGTCTGTGATACGTTTCGGAGGAGACAACACGTGGAATCGAGTGTAAAATCTGACCTCATTTTCAGACAGGATAATTTATTAAAATAGCCTTTGAAGCCACACGTGGGCGATCTTCTGCAAATCCCGTGCTCTAAAAATAATTATGGTCTGGGAACTTCGTCACGATTACTGACAGTGGATTGGCTCACAAAATTATTTCCTTAATTTCTTAGTTCTAGAAATACACCCCTGGAAATGGAAAAAAAGAACACATTGACACCGGTGTGTCAGACCCACCATATTTGCTCCGGACACTGCGAGAGGGCTGTACAAGCAATGATCACACGCACGGCACAGCGGACACACCAGGAACCGCGGTGTTGGCCGTCGAATGGCGCTACCTGCGCAGCATTTGTGCACCGCCTCCGTCAGTGTCAGCCAGTTTGCCGTGGCATACGGAGCTCCATCGCACTCTTTAACACTGGTAGCATGCCGCGACAGCGTGGACGTGAACCGTATGTGCAGTTGACGGACTTTGAGCGAGGGCGTATATTGGGCATGTGGGAGGCCGGGTGGACGTACCGCCGAATTGCTCAACACGTGGGGCGTGAGGTCTCCACAGTACATCGATGTTGTCGCCAGTGGTCGGCGGAAAATGCACGTGCCCGTCGACCTGGGACCGGACCGCAGCGACGCCCGGATGCACGCCAAGAACGTAGGATCCTATGCAGTGCCGCAGGGGATCGCACCGCCACTTCCCAGCAAATTAGGGACACTGTTGCTCCTGGGGTATCGGCGAGGACCATTCGCAACCGCCTCCATGAAGCTGGGGTACGGTCCCGCACACCGTTAGGCCGTCTTCCGCTCACGTCCCAACATCGTGCAGCCCGCCTCCAGTGGTGTCGCGATAGGCGTGAATGGAGGGACGAATGGAGACGTGTCGTCTTCAGCGATGAGAGTCGCTTCTGCCTTGGTGCCAATGATGGTCGTATGCGTGTTTGCGCCGTGCAGGTGAGCGCCACAATCAGGACTGCATAAGACCGAGGCACACAGGGCCAACACCCGGCATCATGGTGTGGCGAGCGATCTCCTATACTGGCCGTACACCTCTGGTGATCGAGGGGACACTGAATAGTGCACGGTGCATCCAAACCGTCATCGAACCCACCGTTCTACCATTCCTAGACCGGCAAGGGAACTTGCTGTTCCAACAGGACAATGCACGTCCGCATGTATCCCGTGCCACCCAACGTGCTCTAGAAGGTGTAAGTCAACTACCCTGGCCAGCAAGATCTCCGGATCTGTCCCCCATTGAGCATATTTGGGACTGGATAAAGCGTCGTCTCACGCGGTCTGCACGTCCATCACGAACGCTGGTCCAACTGAGGCGCCAGGTGGAAATGGCATGGCAAGCCGTTCCACAGGACTACATCCAGCATCTCTACAATCGTCTCCATGGGAGAATAGCAGCCTGCATTGCTGCGAAAGGTGGATATACACTGTACTGGTGCCGACATTGTGCATGCTCTGTTGCCTGTGTCTATGTACCTGTGGTTCTGTGAGTTCATGTGATGTATCTGACCCCAGGAATGTGTTAATAAAGTTTCCCCTTCCTGGGACAATGAATTCACGGTGTTCTTATTTCAATTTCCAGGAGTGTACAAACATGACACTCTTGTCCAACCACATAACTTTCAAAGCAGAACCAAAATAATACATGGTCAAATAAATGTAAATACTTCTCATCAAACTCTACAAAATGACAACATGGCAAAGAATATTGTGTCTTCGAGACAGTTGAGTTGCTATCATCGCATTTTGGCTATGAAACAAGAGTGTGCTGCTTTCAGCGGAAAACTACAAACAGATTGTTGGAGGGATGAAAGAGCCTAAGTTTTTAATTAATAAGGTATGGTATATAGCAGAAAAAGACCTATCTAAATATTAGGGTGAGTCACATAGCAGGAGAAGAGAAGCAGACCAGAAAATAAATGCAGACATACTGACAGAGGACCACATTAAAGAAACATATGCACTTGAAATTGGAAACAGGTTTGCTTTCATAGAAAGAGAAGACTAAGATGATACTGAAAAGTTTTGGTCGAAAATCAAGACAGGTTTAAAAGATGCTGCAAGATGGAGAAAAGGAGGAGGAGCAGAGGATGGTTTAATGATAGGTGTAGATAGGCAGTCATCAAGTGAAAACCAGCGAAACGGTTATTGCTGACGAACGAACAGGATGAAAGAACTAGGTTGGGCTACAAGGAAGCAGTTACAGAAGTTAGAGAAGCAAGACAAGTCCTTCGAACAGAAAAGCGAGAGTTCATAAACAGTAAAATAAAACTGGCAGAAGCACACCGGACAGGAGGAAATACAGGACAGTCAGGTTCTTCAAGAAAGGACACAATCCAAGGATTGACTTAATCAGAGGTCAAGAAGAACAGATAATCACAGATGAAATGAAAGCAATGGAGCAATGAAAAAGCTACTTCGAAAACCTCCTGAACGTGGATGTAAACACCATGTGTGCTATAAGAGAAAATGAAGAAGAGGAATCATATAGAGAAAACAGAGATACTGTACCATTGGGAGAGTATGAACTACCAAGCACAGAAGAGATAAGAGCGACCATAAAACTGCTGAAGAAGGGTAAGGCACCTGGAATAGATGGCATACCTGCAGATATGTTGAAGGAGGGAAGAGCTACTCTACAAGCGAGACTATACCACTTCATCTGCTTAATTTGGAAGAAGAAAAGGATCCCAGAAGAATGGAAGGAGTCTGTCATCTGTCCTACAATAAAGTAAGGAAACCCAGTGAGATATAGCAACTATAGAGGAATCACACAACTATGTACAGCTTAAGTATTTTGTTGCTGAAGTGACTAACACCAACCGTCAAGAAGGTACTTGGACGCCAATAAGCAGGTTTCAGACAGGGAAAGTCAACAGTAGACTAGTTACCTTCAATAGGGCAAGTGCTAGGTAAGAGCTGGGAAATCCGCAAAAATGTTCACTACTTTTTTGTGGACTTCCAAAAAGCACATGGTAGTGTGAATAAACAAGCAATATGGCAAGAACACGAAAGGGCTCAAGTTCCCAGAAATTCATAAAACTCACACAGATATGCACCTAGGAGACAACATGCATGGTGAAAGTAAATGGAAAAATATCAAAGAAGTTCAAGGTGGGAACTGGAGTGCGACAAAGAGACTGCCTCTCCCTTCTTATGTTTAACCTGGTACTGGAGAGAGCCCTGAGAAAAGGTAACAAGCCTAAATAGAGGAATACAGCTGGGAAGAAGGATCAACACCCTGACCTATGAGGATGATGTAGTTTTAATACCAGAGAAAGAGCAGGACCTGGTTCAGAAGGCAAGAACATTAATGGGAGAGGCAATGAGAACGAGCCTGAAGTTGAATAGGGATAAGACCAAATACCTCGTAATGAGCAGAGAAAATAACGACTGATCCCTGAAGGTGGAGGGCAAAGTCTTAGAAAGGGTAAAAGACTTTAAATATCTTGAGGCTACACTCAATGAAAGGAACGAGATAGACCAGGAAATTGCCGCACAAATTCCAGCAGGAAACAGGTCAAGGTTTGCTCTGGGAAAGAAGTCCCGGCTTCTATCGAGATCCTCAAAGACCAAGATCTACAAGACAATAGTACAACCTGTAATCTCAGGTCAAAAGTGTGTAATAGCTCACTTTACCTTTGCTTGACAAAATACATTTAAAAATCTTCAGCATGTAGCCATATGTACTAAGTAAGCTACAATATGAATTTAAAATGAGTCATTCAAAATTTTTATGGTTTATCGTGCAAAATGATCCATGCAACATGAAACTAACTAACACTTTAACACATCACATCAGAGACAAGAGTCAAAGGCTTGGGAATAACAATCGTCAGTAAAAGCATACACCTCAACCATCCACAAAGCAAACTAAAAAAAAAGAAAAAATAAAAAAAATTGAAAATTGACATCTCGTAAATAACCTGGTGGACATTAGAAACCAAATAATCCACAGTGAAGACGATAGGCGGAGCAAGACAAGAAATTATGACAAGATGCACTTACCTGCCAATCCTCTTACTATCTAACAACTCACTCACAACATCCCACACCCACACTATTAGACATTTGCAATACATCACCTCACATTAAAGACAAGAGTCAATGGAAGTAGATAAAAAATGTCGGCAATATCACTCACCTCATTCTTAAAGAAAGCAGTACTTAAAAAACCAAAGAGATTCGAAAACTCTTAAACGACCTGTTGTATATCAGAAACCAAATATTTTCAAAACACGTTAAACAAGGAACAAGGGAAGAAGTAATGACAAACGACACTTATCTCCCCCTTCTCTTACCACCTAATTGCACACACACACTCACACTCTCACAGACACGCACACACACCATCCTGCACCCACACTAAGTATTTGACATTTGCATAGTATCTAAAATGATAATATCTCACATCAGAGACGTGAGTCACAGGTATGGGAATAACAAGTGCCAGCAATATTTTTAAAACACTTTGAAATATGTAATAGGAGGGACATGACAAACAGTTATGACTACATACACTTATCAGCCCTTCCTCTTAACACCTAATAGCTCACTCTCAATCCTACACTCCACTAAGTAATACTCATTACAGTAAAATAGTAGGCACAAAGTATATTCTCTCTATATCGAAAATGGTCGCTGAAACTTCTACTGATACTCAAATTTCAACTGCCATATACTTTCGTCGATAAGTGCAGCTTAAAATGACTCACTACAGCATGCTTGCAAGGAACGAAATTCTTTCTTTTGATCGCTGATAACCATTTCCTTCTCGAAATTTAAAAATGTGAACCTTCCTCTTCTCATTGTAAATACTGTCACAACCAGGAAAACAACACTTATTCATCATGGTGATGATCACTTCTGAGCTGATACAGTCAGTATATACTTCGAAAAGAAGAAAAGCAAACGACATCACAAGGGAATTCAACTCCTAACACCACAGATTCGAAACAGTTATTTTACATAGCTAAACATTGCTTTCCTACAGGCATCTAGGTCGCGCTGCTACCGGTAGGTGGCACTGGCTGTATGCCCGAAGTTGATGACGTCACTCGCCTATAAGCAGAGAGGTGTAAGGCCTTGTGATTTAGGTGGTGTTGCTCCCTCCCGCCGCGGGACCGATTGACATCACATGGTGCGAGGGGCCGGCGCCACGTTTGGAACCACGGCATCTGCGTCACTACTAGCGTCTTTGCTTCCACTTAATGTCCAAAGTCCGCCTTCATGCTCTCCTAAGTGTGGATCCCTTGCCTCTGTTAAAATTGTTGCTGTTTATTCTAATTTCTGCCGCTTCTTTGATAACATAATCAAAGTATCATGTTGTTTGAGTCAAAACTTTACTTTTTGAAATAGTATTTTGTGCCGGTTTCCTAGGCAATGTTCAACCACAGCCGACATCTCATGTTCCCTTTGTTTGATATGCCGTGAATGCATAGCAAATGTGCGAATTGTTTGACCTAAGTATTTTTATCACATTCACAGAGGAGACCGTACACGACAGGAACTCGAAGACCTAGGTTTCCTTTAACTGTTATTGTTGTGGTCTTCAGTGCTGAGACTGGTTTGATGCAGCTCCCCACACTACTCTATACTGTGCAGGCTTCTTCATCTCCCAGTACCTATTGCAATCTACAACCCTCTGAATCTGCTTAGTGTATTCATCTCTTGGTCTCCCTATACGATTTTTACCCTCCACGTTCCCCTCCAATACTAAAATGGTGATCCCTTGATGCTTCAGAACATGTCCTACCAACCGATCTCTTCTTATAGTCAAGTATTCCCACAAACTCCTCTTCCCCCCAAATATATTCAAAACCTCCTCATTAGTTATGTGAACTACCCATCTAATCTTCAGCATTCTTCTGTAGCACAACATTTCGAAAGCTTCTACTCTCTTCTTGTCCAAACTAGTTATCGTCCATGTTTCACTTCCATACATGGCTACACTCGATACAAATACTTTCAGAAACGACTTCCTGACACTTAAATCTATACTCCATGTTAACAAATTTCTCTTCTTTAAAAACGCTTTCCTTGCCATTGCCAGTCTATATTTTATATCCTTTCTACTACGACGATCATCAGTTATTGTGCTCCCCAAATAGCAAAGCTCCTTTACTACTTTAAGTGTCTCATTTCCTAATCTAATTCCCTCAGCATCACCCGACTTAATTCGCCTACATTCAATTATCCTTTTTTTGCTATTGTTGATGTTCATCTTATACCCTCCTTTCAAGACACTGTCCATTCCGTTCAACTGCTCTTCCAAGTACTTTACTGTGTCTGACAGAATTACAATGTCATCGGCGAACCTCTAAGATTTTGTTTCTACTCCATGTATTTTAATACGTTCGCCGAACTTTACTTTTGTTTCCTTTAGTGCTTGCTCAATATACAGATGGAATAGCATTGGGGAGAGACTACAACCCTGTCTCACTCCCTTCCCAACCACTGCTTTCCTTTCATGACCTTGACTCTTGTAACAGCCATTTGATTTCTGTACAAATTGTAAATAGGAAGTTTCATATCAGCGCACACTCCGCTGCAGAATGAAAATCTCATTCTGGAAACATCCCCCAGGCTGTGGCTAAGCCATGTCTCCGCAATATCCTTTCTTTCAGGAGTGCTAGTTCTGCAAGTTTCGCAGGAGAGCTTCTGTAAAGTTTGGAAGGTAGGAGACGGATACTGGCAGAGGTAAAGCTGTGAGTACCGTGCGTGAGTCGTGCTTCGGTAGCCCAGTTGGTAGAGCACTTGCCCGCGAAAGGCAAAGGTCCCGAGTTCGAGTCTCGGTCGGGCACACAGTTTTAATCTGTCAGTAAGTTTCAAATTGTAAATAGCTTTTCGCTCCCTGTATTTAACCCCCGCCACCTTTAGAATTTGAAAGAGAGTATTCCAGTCAACATTGTCAAAAGCTTTCTTTAAGTCCACAAATGCTAGAAACGTAGGTTTGCCTTTCCTTAATCGTTCTTCTAAGATATGTCGTAAGGTTAGTATTGCCTCACGTGTTCCAACATTTCTACGGAATACAAACTGATCATCCCCGAGGTTGGTTTCTACCAGTTTTTCCATTCGTCTGTAAAGAATTCGCGTTAGTATTTTGCAGCTGTGGCTTATTAAACTGATAGTTCGATAATTTTCATCTGTCAACCACTTCTTTCTCTGGGATTGGAATTATTATATTCTCCTTGAAGTGTGAGGGAATTTCGCCTGTCTCATACATCTTGCTCACCAGATGGTAAAGTTTTTTCAGGACTGGCTCTCCCAAGGCTGTCACTAGTTCTAATGGAATGTTGTGTACTCCCGGGGCCTTGTTTCGACTCAGGTCTTTCAGTGCTCTGTCAAACTCGTCACGCAGTATCATATCTCCCATTTCATCTTCATCTACCTCCTCTTCCATTTCCATAATATTGTCAAGTACATCGCCCTTGTATAAACCCTCTATATACTCCTTCCACCTTTCTGCTTTCCCTTCTTTGCTTAGAACTGGCTTTCCATCTGAGCTCTTGATATTCATGCAAGTGGTTCTCTTTTCTCCAAAGGTTTCTTTAATTTTCCTGTAGGCAGAATCTATCTTACCCCTCGTGAGATAAGTCTCTACATACATACATTTGTCCTCTAGCCATCCCTGCGTAGACATTTTGCACTTCCTGTCGATCTCATTTTTGAGACGTTTGTATTCCTTTTTGCTTGCTTCACTTACTGCATTTTTGTATTTTCTCCTTTCATCAATTAAATTCAGTATCTCTTCTGTTACCCAAGGATTTCTACTAACCCTCGCCGTCTTTTTACCTACTTGATCCTCTGCTGCCTTCACTGTTTCATTCCTCAAAGCTACCGATTCTTTTTCCACTGTATTTCTTTCCCCCATTCCTGTCAATTGTTCCCTTATGCTCTCTCTGAAACTCTTTACAACCTCTGGTTCTTTCAGTTTATCCAGATGTCACGTCCTTAAATTCCCAACTTTTTGCAGTTTCTTCAGTTTTAATCTACTGTCTATAACCAGGAGTAACTATTTCTTACCTTGAAGGCGAGAAGGAACAGTATTGTCAGTCCATATCTCTTACTAGAGACAATAATATATGAAATTAGTTGCCTTGACAAAACTATTAAGACGGATTAACACAAAACACAAAATGGGTCAGAGACTTGCATATAGGCACGAGAAAACACGACGTTCTGCGGACAGCACCGAACTTACCAATAGTCAGTCCCTCAGCTGTCGCCTGTTCACATCTCGAATGCGGTAAGTAACATTTTTAGCTTCCTCTATGTTTTTATAGTAATATGCACTGTAGAGCCAAAGAAAATGGTATGCCTGTCTAATATTATGTAGACCCCCCCCCCCCCCCCCCGAGCATGCAGAAGTGCCACAACACGACGTGGCAGGGACTCGGCTAATGTCGGAAGTGTGCTGGAGGGAACTGTCGCTACGAATCCTGCAGAACTGTCCATAAATCCGTAAGAGTACAAGAGGGCGGAGATATGTTCTGAAAAGCACTTTTCTCGGCATCCCATATATAATCATTAATGTTCATATCTGGGGAGTCTGGAGGCCATCGGAAGAGTTTAAGCTCAGAAGAGTGTTCCTGGAGCCACTCTGTAGCAATTCTGGACATGTGGGGTGTCGCATTGTACTGTTGGATTTGCCCTTGTCCGTCGGAATGCAAAATGGACATGAATGGATGCAGGTGATCAGATAGGATGCCTACGTACGTGTCACCGGTCAAAGTCGTATCTAGACATGTCAGGGGTCCCATATCGCTCCAACTACACATGCCCAATGCTATTACAGAGCTTCCCCCAGCTTGAACAGTCCCCTGCTGACACGCAGGTTGCATAGATTCATTACGTTGTCTCCATACCCGTACACGTCCATCCACTCGAAACAGTTTGAAACGAGACTCGTCCGACCAGGCAACATGTTTCCAGTCATCAAGAGTCCCATGTCGGCGTTGGCGGGCCTAGCCGAGGCGTAAAGCTTTGTACCGTGCAGTCATCAAGGGTACACGAGTGGGCCTTCGGCTCAAAAAGCCCATATCGATGATGTTTCATTGAATGGTTCGCACGCTGACACTTGTTGATGGCCCAGCGTCGAAATCGGTAGCAATTTTTGGAATGGTTGCTCTTCTGACACGTTGAACTATTCTCTTCAGTCGTCGTTGCTCCCGTTCTTGCAAGATCTTTTTCTGGCAGCAGCGTTGTCGAAGATTTGATATTTTACCAGATTCCTGATATTCAAGGTGCACTCGTGAAATAGTCGGTACTTCGGAGATGCTATGTCCCATCGCTCGTGCTCCGACTACAACGCCACGTTCATACTCACTTTGCCTTTGTAGCTGCAGTAACCGATCTAACAACTGCACCAGATATTTATTGTCTTATATAGGCGTTGCCGACCGCAGCGCCGTATTCTATCTGTTTACATATCTCTGCATTTGAATACACATGCAGTTTCTTTGTCGTTTCAGTGTCTTTCTTAAATTTCGTCCATAATTAAGCGATTTAATCTCTCTTTTTACAGTTTTCGTTTCTTAAGATCAGCCTGCTACACAGATCATTAAGGATTCGGCGTCCATTGGTAATATGTTAGGAGTGTAGCAAGTGGCATATCTAGGTTTTTATCTCCTTTTACAGTTTACGTCTTCAGTCAATCTTGCTAAGATGTTAAGATGTGTGCATTTAGTGTGGGAAGGTATGAGGAATTGATCATAGTCTGCTAACAGCTGGAATTATTGAAGAAACAAGTACTGTCCCAGATCGTAAGGCGTGTTGTGAAAATATAGCTTATTACTATTGTGTTTAGTTTCAAAATGGTCTTTCGTTATTGCTAAAATGTTACTGATATTTGAACACAAATTGTCGAACGAATGTAGGTGAGGACTTGCACGAAATGCGTTGGTGAATGTTGTGAGATAATATAAGCGTTTCGCTGTCTTTAAATTTCTTCACAAAGGTAACACAGTTAACATCCCTGAAAAATTTATTCTACGATAGCCCTTCTCTTACATTCTGTTTTACTGTGGATACTAAATCAGCATTACCTTGTTGACAAAAATAATCGTCCTCTGAGAATGGCAAGTTGAAAAAGCAATTTTAAAGTTTTTCTGTTTGATAGAAGTCATATGTTAATTCTGCCGTGGCAAATTGTAGAAGAAAGAAATCATTTCTGTTATTTTCTACGTTATGTTCATCCGCTTTTTCAATATTTCCAAACGGTGATGATGAGGAATCATTTATATAATTTTTTAACATTTTACGTACGCTACGTTTGAAATCTGTGTCGTGATAGTTTTCGTTACTTCATCGAACTCTAAGCTCATATCATCTGTTATCACTCTAGAAATTTCTTTCTCAGACGTGTCATTTCATCTGATACCATTTGTAACGTTCCCTGGCAGCACACACACTATTAATAAAATGAAATGACATTTAATTGTACTATGTACGCCGATATGCAGCAGTTCGTATGTACTGTAATTGATTAACAAAAAATGCTATTTAATTTTGTGTAAAGGACGTTGGTTATTATTGTAATACACTCCTGGAAATTGAAATAAGAACACCGTGAATTCATTGTCCCAGGAAGGGGAAACTTTATTGACACATTCCTGGGGTCAGATACATCACATGATCACACTGACAGAACCAGAGGCACATAGACACAGGCAACAGAGCATGCACAATGTCGGCACTTGTACAGTGTGTATCCACCTTTCGCAGCAATGCAGGCTGCTATTCTCCCATGGAGACGATCGTAGAGATGCTGGATGTAGTCCTGTGGAACGGCTTGCCACGCCATTTCCACCTGGCGTCTCAGTTGGACCAGCGTTCGTGCTGGACGTGCAGAGCGCGTGAGACGACGCTTCATCCAGTCCCAAACATGCTCAATGGGGGACACATCCGGAGATCTTGCTGGCCAGGGTAGTTGACTTACACCTTCTAGAGCACGTTGGGTGGCACGGGATACATGCGGACGTGCATTGTCCTGTTGGAACAGCAAGTTCCCTTGCCGGTCTAGGAATGGTAGAACGATGGGTTCGATGACGGTTTGAACGTACCGTGCACATTTCAGTGTCCCCTCGACGATCACCAGAGGTGTACGGCCAGTGTAGGAGATCGCTCCCCACACCATGATGCCGGGTGTTGGCCATGTGTGCCTCGGTCTTATGCAGTCCTGATTGTGGCGCTCACCTGCACGGCGCCAAACACTCATACTACCATCATTGGCACCAAGGCAGAAGCGACTCTCATCGCTGAAGACGACACGTCTCCATTCGTCCCTCCATTCACGCCTGTCGCGACACCACTGGAGGCGGGCTGCACGATGTTGGGGCGTGAGCGGAAGACAGCCTAACGGTGTGCGGGACCGTAGCCCAGCTTCATGGAGACGGTTGCGAATGATCCTCGCCGATACCCCAGGAGCAACAGTGTCCCTAATTTGCTGGGAAGTGGCGGTGCGGTCCCCTACGGCACTGCGTAGGATCCTACGGTCTTGGCGTGCATCCGTGCGTCGCTGCGGTCCGGTCCCAGGTCGACGGGCACGTGCACCTTCCGCCGACCACTGGCGACAACATCGATGTACTGTGGAGACCTCACGCCCCACTTGATGAGCAATTCGGCGGTACGTCCACCCGGCCTCCCGCATGCCCACTATACGCCCTCGCTCAAAGTCCGTCAACTGCACATACGGTTCACGTCCACGCTGTCGCGGCATGCTACTGCAATGGAGCTCCGTATGCCACGGCAAACTGGCTGACACTGACGGCGGCGGTGCACAAATGCTGCGCAGGTAGCGCCATTCGACGGTCAACACCGCGGTTCCTGGTGTGTCCGCTGTGCCGTGCGTGTGATCATTGCTTGTACAGCCCTCTCGCAGTGTCCGGAGCAAGTATGGTGGGTCTGACACACCGGTGTCAATGTGTTCTTTTTTCCATTTCCAGGAGTGAATTTTCTGAAATAATATTCTCGATGTATTTAAGACTGTAATATTTCTATACTCATAATGTAATTACGAAATATGTTAATATCTGCGATGAAAAAATGTAAAATATAGCCACAGATGAAAATAATGTTGTAAGATTACAAAGAGATATTCCAAGTCAGTAGTAGTATAAAAAGCGCTACATAATGTGTATTCTTTGTCGTCTTCCTCGAGAGCTGAGAGAGAGAGGAACCTGTGACGTAGCATTATATGAATGAGTAGACTTCGTTTGTCTGTATCTATCTTTAGCCGCCATTAGAGGAGAAATTAAAAAGGTGTGTTATTTCAATTATTGTTATGTTCTAAATACATTATAATTTATCAAAATTGTGTATTACTAATGTAATTTAGCTTGCCCATGTCATCTATAATATTTCTTTAAAGAATTTTCAGCACTTTTAGCGATTATCGTTGGTGTTGCTGGGCTGTGCCGCGACCGAACGATTTGCACCGGCGGCACATTTAAAAAATTGTTCCGCTATAAAATTAACCAAACCCGTAAATCGGGATCCGGTAAAATTAGCAGCGAATTACGAAATATTTTTCTTTTACAGCGATCCTGAGGCTCACTGAATTTATTACTGGTTTTACATTTGTGCATTCATAGGCGGATAATTAACGTTGAAGTCGTTAATCTGTTGGTTCTTTCCATTTCTAAAGCAAATAACTTAAACGTATAGTGAAGTGTGTTTTGTCAATGATAATTAAACATTCAGGTCGGCTTGGCAATATTTAACCATTTTATGCTAACAGAGACAGTCTTGTGTTCCATAGCTAACGCCGCGAAAGACTTCAGTAAATATTTAAAAAATCCACTGCATCTAGAAAATATGTGCCAGGGCCGAAATACGTAAAAACAAATTTAATTTAAATAAGTTTCAAATAAATGTTATTAATCAGTTAGTTTGAATTTATCAGCATGAGAGGGTTGCTAAGGTTTGCGTAATTTTAAATGTGCTTAATTCTGTCTAAGTGAATTTTTATTACCAGACGTAAATAAGGGGTTCTACAACAAAGTTAGTACTGAAAGAGTAAATAATATAAATATTTAAAGCCATTTCTCCCCCATTTTCATTTTCATCCATTTTCATTTTTTACACAATAAAAATATTTCTTTTATCTTTTTTTTTTCGTCAAACATTGTAGCAATTTCGTTTGTGAACGTGGTCATTTCACCTTTCGTGGCCATATCAGTTACTATATTTGGTAACATGTATCGTACATCGAGTTCACTAGAAGCTTCTACAGGAAGGAATGCAAGGTATAGACGTTGCTCAATAATTGTCGCCAGTATGAGTTGCCTTCCACCTCCACTGACTAAAATATATGAAAAAGAGGTACTCGTCAGGGTTTCCCAGAATGAATACAGTAAGTGACCTACAATAGTGTTGGGAGCGGCCCAACAAAAGATGTGAACCGTTGGAATTTTAGGAAATGCAAATTGCATGCCGCTATTTGATAACCCCTCTGTGCTGCATGATCGATTAAAAAAAATCTCTGGCTTCTTCTGCGAATCACTGCAGGCTTTGGTCGTTCGATAACCAAAAATGAACTTTGTAAATTAGTAATAAAATCACGCCAATGGTGGATCGGTGCCACGTAGAAGCGTTGGGTCTTCCCTCGGAGAAAAATTGAAAAACAGAAGCTGTAAGGCAATAAAGACTGACATAAATATGTGATCGGTGGACAAATAAACATACAACACATTGGAAACTCAAAATCAGTTCCACATATTGCAGAAATCATTATTAACTATAGCCCACAACTCCTACAGTCTGACAGCTGGAACAAGAAGGACAAATGTGAAGAGCCACGCTTCTTCCTACATGTGTCTATAAAAATTGAAGCCCACGCCTTCTTATTACACAAGTATTTACACATAAAATCTATGGCTCTTAATCGATAGATAACATTTTTACATACATAAAAAATAATTCATTCGAAGGAGGGCTTATAATGGTAATGCGTTCACGTCTCTCGAGGTGGGGGGCCATTGTGGAGGAGGCTATCCTTCTGGTCTCGCTTACTCGCCCTGTGAGTGAACAGGTGAATTTTTCTTCAGTGGGGTCTGAGCAGGCACATGTGGGCAGTGATTTGCTACTGATCATAAGCTCTAGAATTAGCGTTATGGGTCTGCTTACGAAGATAGCATCCAGGTCTGGAGAGAAAGACAATGTGCACTCGTTATGTCTGCCTCGTCCGAGATGTGAAGCCGGTCTTGGCTGCGGCTGTCTAGCGTGCAGTGTGCAGTCGCCTGCAAGCTGTGGCTGGCGTCAGCACCAATGATGCCTGTCGCATGGGTTCTGAAGCCAGCCTCAGTTCCTATAGGTGGGTAGAGGAGGTGGTTCAGGCTGCTGACCTCAAGCGTGGGGTGCTTGCAGAGCTCGCAATCTGCTGCATTGTTTCCAGAGTTGGTCGGGGTGCTCTGATTTGGAGCTAACTGGAGGGTCTCAACCAAAGGCTTCATTAAGTCTGAGATGGTCTGTTCTGCAGATCTCTCGACCTCCTGTATCAGGTGCGGATTTGTCGGACTCCCTTTGATAGTTCAGGGGTGTATTGCGTAAAGGAAACAGCTACCCAAGTAAGTAGCACTTTACTTCTATAGTGCACATATAGTGCACATAGGGATTTTTTGGCTCGGCGGCAGTTGGAGGTACTCTGATGAATACTCGCCATTCGATACCCAGTTAGCTAAAGCAGACCGCGTTGGGGGGGGGGGGGGGGTAAAACTTCTTTCATCGTCAAAATTTTGCCAGTAAATTGTCGAGGGATTCGCATCGGAGTTCCCGAAATCGCTGTCCACCAGGGAAGTTCTCACTCTGATACTATTCTCCGGACCAGTTTCGCTGAAACCGTAAGCGAGTTGTGGGACGTATATCGGAGAGACAGATTAGACGACATAGGAGGAGAATGTTCATTGCAGTTGAATATTGTTTCTTGTTAGATCGAAATTAAGTCTGACAGTGAAGTTATCTGCTCTCGTATAGCAGGTCTGGGTGCAGCCAAGTTAATTCTTGAGTGTTTTTACCGGTTACCTGACTCCGCTGTGACAGTTGTAGACTCATTCTAAGGGAGTTTACAGTTGGTAGCGGGTACATATCCAGATCATGCAATATTAGTTGGAGGCGACATTAATCTACCGTGTATAGACTGGGATGACTTTTGGATTCTTTGGGGGAGGGGGGGAGGATCCGTGTTTTCCGGAAGCTGTCTTGAGCATCTAGTTCGGCAGACCACAAGCAATGGAAATATCTTAGGACTTGTAGCTACAAACTGACAGGACTTATCGATGGCGTCAGCATAGACACGCGGTTAGTGGTCATGGTGTCAGTACAGCGTCTATGGGTACGAAAATTAATAAATCAGTCAAGAAGCCTAAGAATATGTTTCTGCTAGAAAGAGCAAATAAGCAGTAGCTATAATCTCACCTAGACTAGGAACTGCCATCATTTAGTTTTGTAACACCATAGCTCTAATACTCCAATGATATATTTTGGTTTTTGTTTCATTCAATGTTACATCACTGAGCTTCTGTAAATGTGTTTGAATCGATAACATAAAATTGTATACAACTTATTTTGTTTAAAACTTTGATGTTGTGGCTTGATTCTATGCAAATTAGTGTATCTGTCATTTAAGTTCTATGTCCCATTTGGAGGGAACATATCTTACTGTATATAATTATGAGGATGAGATTCGCGATTTATTCGCCAGTGATCTTCATCCTCAACCCTTTCCAAGAACGCAGAAAAACTTTTGTGGGTACTCCCAACATTTCGTTTAGAATCCTCAGGCAGTTTCTGCCAAAGAACCCAAACGATCTCGGCTTCAGTCCTCCTAGCCTTCAGATGTATCAACTTCCTGTACTATGATTCGCAAAACTCTTTCATGGTTAGCCTACCTCTGACATCATACAGCCTGGCCATTAGAAACTCACGCCACAACTGGTCTTGTTTTTATTCCGACCAGTATTCGTCAATAAATTTTTGCTTAAAGTTTTCAAAAGACATGTAGTTTGTATCCAGATTCAACCCCCACCTTTTTGCTTCTTCCGTTAATGCACTGATTACAACATTAATTTTTTCCTGGTCAGTCAAATATTCAGGAAAATTTCTTTCGCAATTCTTTACAAAATCAAGGGGGTGCCATCCGTTATGCCTCTTTGCAGGGTCGAATTTTTCCTCGCCCTCTAAGATTTTACTGAAAGGCATTTTTTCAGTAAAATGTGTAGATCCTGATTGCACTTTTCTTTCCAAGTCATACATTTTGCCTTGGATTTGTGAAGTGTTATGTTCACATTTCTTTTCGCAAGTAACAATCTGTTTGATTAATTCTCGACTTGTTTCTGTTACAGATTGTTTAATCTGTGCAAATTCCGCATTACATTCTGTTTGTATTTCGGATTTAATACCGAATACCTTTTCGTCCACTTTAGTGATGACTAAGGGTTCTATTTGATCTTGAATTTTAATTACTTCAGTGTCAAATCTTTCATTAATGTCATCAATTTGTCCTTGTACATTAGCAATATTGCCATTGATGACAGTAATTTCGCTTTTAATACTTCTGATTTCATTACTCACAATGTCTACTTTTACATTTACTTTCTCGGTTTGTTCACTAAGATTCTGGCTATGCGCTGGCATTTGTCGACTGATATCACTACCCTATGCTGCAATTTGTGTATTAATGTTGTCGTTGAGTGCTGCAATTTGTGTTTCAAATAGCGTAGACAACATCCTGAGCAAATCAGCCACATCTGGTGTCTTTTCAATTTTGGTTTCTACTGCCTTTTTTTGTGTTCAGATCCTACACCCCTTTCTGGTTTTGGCGATTCAAACATATCCCTCGATTCATCAGCATAGCCATTGTCTTCGACAACATCGTCTACATTGCCTTGCTTAGTACGCGCGACGTTCATAGCGTCCATCTGTTTATTTACCTCCGCGTGATAATGTACGTAATTCAACTCGCGCGTAATGCCACCTGTTGGTGTGCTGCCTGAACTGCTCTCGATTGCATCCTGTTCTCGCGTGTCTAGATTTATTTCTAGTTTCCTGTCCATTTTAGCTATTATTAAGTATTGATACATTTTATTTTCAATTTCAACGGAACTTTCACTATCCGTTCTGTCAAATAAGGTACAGGTTCGTGCCGCTGGACGTTTTATGTTATTCTATGTTTGTAAAATGCTAACTACTTATAATTTTTTCCGTCTGTAGATGCAAATTGAACAACGTCCTGTTACGCGGCGCCACGTATATCACTATTGTCTGTCTGCCACTGCTATACCACAACCTTAAAGTAGGAGGCAGGTCGTGATACATAATTATCTAGTTAAAACAATTATGGTAATAAGCAACAGAGCAGTGTTACCCTCTGAGAGGAATTTTGTGTTGACCGTGTTGTACGCCAGCCTAACTAGGCAAGAGAATGATTAACATTCTTGTTCAAGAAAATAGTTATTAGTAACTTTAATGGATAAACACAACCTATACTTTGTCACACGGGAGTGCAGTGAACTCTGACACATACATATGTTTACGATAAGATTGAAGCTAGCAGCTAGAGCAGCACAAACTATTAGCAAAATTATAACAGATACCGAAACATACTATTACTTTCAGGGCTTACACAAACTGGATGGTCTATATAACGTTATTATTACTATTCACTGCAGAATCATTAATTTGAATCCAGTAACAGGTTCCTTCTCACTATCACTTGAATAAAGAAATTAAGGTTTTTCTAATTAGTGGTCTTTCCGTTACTTGTTACCCAGCATTAACCCAATAGACAAACTGTACCCTCCAGTTAGGAGGGAACAAATCTTACTGTATATAATTGTAATTTCTGTGTGAATAATTTTTTGTACAAATGTCAATATGTGCAAATATTCTGTTTTATTGAATGACTTTGGGTGATGTTATGTAAACTGCTGATCCTCACTTAGGGTTCTTAGTTAGTTTGTATGTAAAAGGTGTTGTGGTTCCCCTCGGGGACGGAACTGTGTAGCGCGCGGAAATTGTGGTTGGTCTAGGCAGAAAAGGTGGAACAAGAGTCGTGACGAGCAACCAGTCGCGGACGAGCCACCAGTCGGGACGAACTACGAGTCGGGGGACGAGCTGCAAAACTGTGCACTGCCATGTAAATGTTGCATACTGTGCTGGTTCCGAGAGATGCTTTTTCTGCTACTTTCCAATGCCTCGGATGGATGGATAAATAGCGGGAACTATTCTGGAATTTGTATCTATCATCGCCACCAAGAAATGACAGAGTCCAGCAATTCTACCTGCAATTCCACCTACCGACATGCAGTCGCCACCACATAGCGCAATCACTATAACGGAATACTATAATGATGTACAGTGAAGGATCAGCTAAATGGATGTGTTAGTGTGCTCAAATATAAGGTAATTTACAACTGAATTTATGTACCTGCCTTGATTTTTCTCCTTATCATAACACCTCGCAGGTTCCCCTCCGTTTGAACTGAAGTGATTTCCCAGTGTCCTTACTGAAAGAACATTAAAGCCCAGTGTTTTGCTAATTGATGCTTCTTGAACACAGTAGAAAGAAAGTTAAAGTTAATATGCTCGCTGAAAGTAATTTTCCTAATAAAACTGCTTATGAATGTACTGTTGCCAACGTCAAATTAAGAGTTCGTAAGACTGAGGCTTATAAAGTTTTGCTTAGTAAATGATCACATTACTGCCTATTGTAAATCTCAGAAGGTGAGTCAGTGTCTTACATATATGTTAATTTTGTCTCTCAATGTAGTAAAAGTGGAAAACTGCAGTGTGAAACGTAATATACTCATGTTTCGTAAGTGTTTGTCTCTCCTGTGTATTAGAAGAGCTTATTATTAATATAACAGGGTCCACAGTTTGTCTATTGAGTTAATGCTCGGTAACAAGTGACGGAAAGACCACTAATTAGGAAAACCTTAATTTCTTTATTCAAATGATAGTGAGAAGGAACCTGTTAGTGGATTCAAATTAATGATTCTGCAGTGGAAAGTAATAATAACGTTATAAAGACCATTCAGTTTGTTTAAGCCCTGAAAGAAATAGTATGTTTCGGTATCTGTTATAATTTTGCTAATAGTTTGTGCTGCTCTAGCTGCTAGCTTCAATCTTATCGTAAACATATGTATGTGTCAGAGTTCACTGCACTCCCGTGTGACAAAGTATAGGTTGTGTTTATCCATTAAAGTTACTAATAACTATTTTGTTGAACAAGAATGTTAATCATTCTCTTGCCTAGTTAGGCTGGCGACCGTTTTCTTTACCCGTTAAACAGTGCAGATAGGCAAAATTTTGTTTGTTACTGTTCAAATACACTGCTGGAAATGGAAAAAAGAACACATTGACACCGGTGTGTCAGACCCACCATACTTGCTCCGGACACTGCGAGAGGGCTGTACAAGCAATGATCACACGCACGGCACAGCGGACACACCAGGAACCGCGGTGTTGGCCGTCGAATGGCGCTACCTGCGCAGCATTTGTGCACCGCCGCCGTCAGTGTCAGCCAGTTTGCCGTGGCATACGGAGCTCCATAGCAGTCTTTAACACTGGTAGCATGCCGCGACAGCGTGGACGTGAACCGTATGTGCAGTTGACGGACTTTGAGCGAGGGCGTATAGTGGGCATGCGGGAGGCCGGGTGGACGTACCGCCGAATTGCTCATCAAGTGGGGCGTGAGGTCTCCACAGTACATCGATGTTGTCGCCAGTGGTCGGCGGAAGGTGCACGTGCCCGTCGACCTGGGACCGGACCGCAGCGACGCACGGATGCACGCCAAGACCGTAGGATCCTACGCAGTGCCGTAGGGGACCGCACCGCCACTTCCCAGCAAATTAGGGACACTGTTGCTCCTAGGGTATCGGCGAGGACCATTCGCAACCGTCTCCATGAAGCTGGGCTACGGTCCCGCACACCGTTAGGCCGTCTTCCGCTCACGCCCCAACATCGTGCAGCCCGCCTCCAGTGGTGTCGCACCAGGCGTGAATGGAGGGACGAATGGAGACGTGTCGTCTTCAGCGATGAGAGTCGCTTCTGCCTTGGTGCCAATGATGGTCATATGCGTGTTTGGCGCCGTGCAGGTGAGCGCCACAATCAGGACTGCATAAGACCGAGGCACACAGGGCCAACACCCGGCATCATGGTGTGGGGAGCGATCTCCTACACTGGCCGTACACCTCTGGTGATGGTCGAGGGGACACTGAATAGTGCACGATACATCCAAACCGCCATCGAACCCATCGTTCTACCATTCCTAGACCGGCAAGGGAACTTGCTGTTCCAACAGGACAATGCACGTCCGCATGTATCCCGTGCCACCCAACGTGCTCTAGAAGGTGTAAGTCAACTACCCTGGCCAGCAAGATCTCCGGATGTGTCCCCCATTGAGCATGTTTGGGACTGGATGAAGCCTCGTCTCACGCGGTCTGCACGTCCAGCACGAACGCTGGTCCAACTGAGGCGCCAGGTGGAAATGGCATGGCAAGCCGTTCCACAGGACTACATCCAGCATCTCTACGATCGTCTCCATGGGAGAATAGCAGCCTGCATTGCTGCGAAAGGTGGATATACACTGTACTAGTGCCGACATTGTGCATGCTCTGTTGCCTGTGTCTATGTGCCTGTGGTTCTGTCAGTGTGATCATGTGATGTATCTGACCCCAGGAATGTGTCAATAAAGTTTCCCCTTCCTGGGACAATGAATTCACGGTGTTCTTATTTCAATTTCCAGGAGTGTATTTCCGTAATTCTGACTTTCACTTTCGATAAGCCACCTCCGTTAGGTACAACACGGTCAACACAACAAAATTCCTATCAGAGGGTAACACTGCTCTGTTGCTTATTACCATAATTGTTTTAACTAGATAATTATATATCACGACCTGCCTCCTACTTTAAGGTTGTGGTATAGCAGTAGCAGACAGACGGTAGTGTTATAGTTTCAGTGTGATGGATATAGAAGAAGTATGGGAAGAGTGTAAACTGCATACAAATCGTGTTCTGGACAAATACATTCCTAGTAACTTGGTTAAGAACAGGAATGCGCCATCATGATTTGGCAATGAAATTCTGAGGAAGCAAAGGCTGTTGCGCTCTCGGTTCAAAAGAGAACGAGAAAATGATACAGGAAAAGGTTAGGAGAGATTAGTGTATGTGTAAAGATCTATGCGTGAAGCATACAAAAACAAAACCGCGTCACACCTTAGTAAAAGACGTTGGCGAGGACCCGAGAGTCTGGTACTATGTAAAATCGCTCCTCAAAGGCTTCCACCCAGTCACTCATTGACCAGTTTCATGTGGCAATTGAAGACAGGTAAACGGAAGACGAAGTTTTAAATTTCGCATTTAAGAAACCGTTACCCAGGAGAATCGAGGAATAATACCGTTGTTTGACCATCGCACAGTACTGGTACAGGGTACCCTGTGCCACGCTCCGTGGGATGGTTTGTGGACTATGTACACAGAAGTGGATATAGTTGTAAAATGGGTGGCATCGCTCCATAACAGGGATTTTCAGTTCCACGTACGAATCTATCGGTCAACAGGCCAACACTTCAGCAATTACAAGTATCAGCAGTTGAAGGATACATATGGAGGGGGTGGAGGCTGAGTTGATGATGCGTTCTAGAGGAAGTATATAAAGAAGCAACTGAAGAAACGTAAGGAGTTTGTTAATCTCAACAGATTTGCAGATAAAACGGAGAAAGTAAAACAACTACAAAGCTTTAGATTGTGACCATGAGCAGTAAATCAAATGCACATTGGTTTCAAGAAAATGAAAATATACTTTTAAATAAAGGCTTGCGAGTAAATATAGAACCTTTGTTCAATAATAAATTAGCAGAGAAGGCTGCTACAGTGACAGGTGACTTAACTAAACTTAATCGTACGATGTAGGTCACAAGTTGCATAAGGCCATAGAAGTTGAGCTAAGTAAATGGGGGAGTGTTATGAAGTATCATGGAAGTAATAACTATCTATTAATCACAAATTAATAGATGACAAAGTGATTACTATAAGAGGAGATAAAGAGGGTACATTAGTGATTATTAAAGAAGAAGAAAAAGCGACAAAACACTAGGAGTTTTTGACGAAAATGGTGTCATGTACATACACAGAGATTTAACCGGTGAGTTTCAAAAGGAACTTGATAGGGCCGTTAATGAAACAAGTTTGCTGTTTATGGATGAAAAGAAGAGGTCAAAATATGAAACCCACGGCACCTAGATTAAGAACACAACTGTAAGTTCATAAAGAAAGTAATCCGGTCAGACTGATTGTTAACACAAGTGAGAGGCTTGCTGACAAACTGATGAAATTACTGAACCGCCTTCTCTAGGACAATTTTAAGTCCAGTAAAAACTACTCTATAAACAGAAATGTGAGCCTAATTAATCAGGTCACGAGACAAGAAACATATGATTGTCGCTGATTTTAATCATTTCTCATTTAACAAGAGATTTACATCCATAAAAATGGGCTGGCTGTGGGATCATCCATTTAAGGCTCAATGGCGGATATTTTTGCTAACAGTTTACATGGGAATATTTTAAAATTTTTCGATCCTTTAATGGAATAGATAGCATATTCTGAACGCTATATAGACTACACGTTTTAGATCGTAGATGGAACTGAGAAGGATCTTGATCAGATGGTAAGTATATGAGATGTCATGAGAAAATTGACTGCACTGTACGAGGTGCATTCAAGTTCTAAGGCCTCCGTTTTTTTTTTTTTCCTAATTAACTACTCACCTGAAATCGATGAAACTGGCGTTGCTTCTCGACGTAATCGTCCTGCAGACGTACACATTTTTCACAACGCTGACGTCATGATTCCATGGCAGCGGCGAAGTCTTCTTTAGGAGTCTGTTTTGACCACTGGACAATCCCTGCGGCAATAGCAGCACGGCTGGTGAATGTGCGACCACGAAGAGTGTCTTTCATTGTTGGAAAAAGCCAAAACTCACTAGGAGCCATGTTAGGTGAGTAGGGAGCATGAGGAATCACTTCAAAGTTGTTTTCACGAAGAAACTGTTGCGTAACGTTAGCTCGATGTACGGGTGCGTTGTCTTGGTGAAACAGCACAGGCGCAGCCCTTTCCGGACGTTTTTGTTGTAGTGCAGGAAGGCATTTGTTCTTCAAAATATTTTCGTAGGATGCACCTGTTACCGTAGTGCCCTTTGGAACGCAATGGGTAAGGATTACGCCCTCGCTGTCCCAAAACATGGACACCATCATTTTTTCAGCACTGGCGGTTACCCAAAAATTTTTTGGTGGTGGTGAATCTGTGTGCTTCCATTAAGCTGACTGGCGCTTTGTTTCTGGATTGAAATGGCATCCACGTCTCATCCATTGTCACAACCGACGAAAAGAAAGTCCCATTCATGCTCTCGTTGCGCGTCAACATTGCTTGGGAACATGCCACACAGGCAGCCATGTGGTCGTCCGTCAGATTCGTGGCACCCACGTGGATGACACTTTTCGCATTTTCAGGTCGTCATGCAGGATTGTGTTCACAGAACCCAAAGAAATGCCAACTCTGGAGGCGATCTGTTCAACAGTCATTCGGCGATCCCACAAAACAATTCTCTCCACTTTCTCGATCATGTTGTCAGACCAGCTTGTGCAACCCCGAGGTTGTTTCGGTTTGTTGCCACTCGATGTTCTGCCTTCATTAAACTATCGCACCCACGAACGCACTTTCGACGCATCCATAACTCCATCACCACATGTCTCCTTCAACTGTCGATGAATTTCAATTGGTTTCACACCAAGCAAATTCAGAAAACGAATGATTGCACGCTGTTCAAGTAAGGAAAACGTCGCCTTTTTAAGTATTTAAAATAGTTCTCATTCTCGCCGCTGGCGGTAAACTTCGATTTGCCGTACGGTGCTACCATCTCTGGGACGTATTGCCAATGAACGCGGCCTCATTTTAAAACAATGCGCATGTTTCTGTCTCTTTCCAGTCCGGAGAAAATAAAATCGGAGACCTTAGAACCTGAATGCGCCTCGTATATCTCGAAAATAAAGGTTATATTTAGTTTTTGGATCCTGAGGTACAACGTAAAATAAGCAACATCCCTCCTAGATCTTCAGAAAGTGGATGGCCACATGTGTTGTTGTTTGTAACCAGTATTCTCTCCAGAAATTTATAAATAAGCAATGTTCAGAAGCTTAGTGGACAGAGCCGTTAATGCACCAAGAGTGCAGCGGATAGGTTAAATGAATTAAATATTATTGAAAAAATAGCAACAAATAACACACAAAATGTAAGGATGGTGAACCGTCTCATTAATAGAGGCAAGAAGAAACGGAAAGAGGAGTAGCTAGCGATAGAAAGATCTGTGGCTAGTAAGAAAGAGAACCTGGGAGGTTTGTGGGGGGGGGGGGGGGGGGGAGGGGATGAATGAAGATAAGAAAGGAAAGGAATTTGACCTGTTTGAGGAAGTTGTAGTAGCTATTTAACGAGTTAGGTTCTCTAACGTGTGCGCTGTAAAAACTGGCGATAGTGATAATGCTACTTTCAATGCGCTTTTTGTATAATTTTTTGGGGTTAGCGTTAGTACCATAAATGTGAGCAGGTTTGGATAGGTAACCATCACTATATTGTCTCTTTATGTTCCTCGGAACACCTTTGGAATGGTACAGAACGCCTGATTCCTCAGTACAGTCAGTTGGAGGCGTATACACGTTTATTGAACCAATCATTGCATAGTGAGGCAGCTGATGGGACTTGTAGTTGACATTAATGGTGTTTACCGCCGTACAAAAGGAACGCTTGTGGCATGGGTGGTAACATGGATAAGTGCAGAAGAGTAGTGACTGTTGCTGCTCTTTAATTTAAGGCAAGGACCGCACTGTGTATCAGACCTAATGCAAATGTGCTACACTTTAACGAGAGCGCAGTGTCTCCTCGGAATATGTATTTCTACATCACTGCCCGGCATAACGGTGCATGCAGTTCTTTACATACCGCGTTTAAAGATTATTTAACTGTGTGTGCTGGTAGGAGTAGGCCAAACAGCAGGTGTTACTATTTTGGTGCTTCCTGTATCAACTAATGTCGTGCAATAGAGAGGAAAAAAACGGTTCCATCGGATTTACGTTGAAGAGTAAAAAATGTGGCTTTGTTAAACAGCAATTAGAACTTAGGTGGTGCACATATCTAGTTTAGAAATTATAACGAGCAAAACGTAAGTATTGCTTGTTTCATCTTAATCGAGCTGGAGCGTATTTTCTGTTGGGTTGATAATGTAGTTCACTGTACTCAAGATCACCTATTTAACGCAAAAGCAAATAAATGAAAGTATACAGTACCGGTGCCTGCAGCTGTCACAGGCTACCTGGCAGAACGATTTGCAGAAGTCTCGTCTGGAGAAGCAGGAAAAGCCAAAGTCCCACTCGCTGTCTGGCTGGAAGAAAACTCGTCAACTGTTGGAGCAACTGGCGTCTCCGTGGAAAAAGAAACGCGGTGGGGAACTTTGCGAGAGCGTGCATTTGGGAATTAGCCGCTGTGGGGGAGGGGCCGCCTGGAAGCCGTGTTCCCTCCAGCCTCGCCCCCTCCTACCCACCCGGTGAAGACGACGGTAGTTTGCTCGGGCGGGGGAGGAGGGGGATGGGGGTGGAGAAACTGCTATGCTCCGAGCTGCGTGGCGGCGACCGCTGTCCGTACAAAGTGCGCCGTACTTCCAAGCCAGCTCGCAGAAATGCAGCACGGTAGGTAGGGGCACTCGCAGCTGTTTGAGAGTTCCTCTTCAATGAAAACGAAACCAAAAGAAACAAAGACGGCAAGAAATTAAGAGCACGTTACTGTCTAGGAAGGCTGTCCGCGAAGCAAGTGCCACAATTTCTTATTTTAGCAGAGATGATCTTCAAAGAGGTAACACATTCTTTCCATTAATGTTGGTCACCGGAAATTTACCACAATAGCATCAAAAGGAAAGTAGTTGACCAACAAAATCCCAAAATTTTAAACATTCTAAGACAATTTAATTATATTTTGTGTCGGCGTTTCCGTAGAATGATGTCATCTGTCTATATCCATCACAGACAAAAATAATTTTTATTATCCTATTCCGCTAAAGGCTAGCCTGTACCAGTACTAGCCGCTTTTTCTCCTGTTCCACTCGCAAATAGAGTGTGGGAAAAACGGCTTTTTGTATTACACGGTATGAAACTGAGTACTGTACACAACTACACACACTTGAAAACGTTACGCAGTAACTAGATAAAGTTAGAGTGAACAGACCAAGAGTGGTGCAAACATGTTGGCGGTTCTGACAACATTTGTATGGCAAAAAGCTGAAAAATTTAATTACAAGATTGTCTCCAAGATGGTCACTGAGTTTCACTAAGACAAAACACTTAGTCCATATGACAACAATGATAATTAGGAAAATGAGAGCCCAAAGTTCGATTTTTAAAGCTCTACCTTCAACAAAACAAAAATTGTTATTCTATCCTTTTTGATGCACACAATGTGTCGTTCCTATATATTTTCTCTAGGGCATATGTATAGCTGTGTAGCAAGGAACAGAGAAATCTTTTTGTTTTGGTACAGAGATAACGTTTGTATCAGCCAAATTGGAGTTTTGGTTTATTGGCGTTTGTTTCATGATAACTAGGCCTTATTTTTATTATTTTAATTGCTATATATGACTTGTTACATAACGAGAACATTAAATAAAAACTCCTATGATTTTTCTGCAAGTTTCTGAACTTTTTCTCAGATTCTCAGTATTCTTATTGAGCAATTTGAAGCATTTTTCCATCTACTGCATCCTTAGCTATGACAGTCTACACTTACCCAGTTACTAAATGTTCACAGCCGAAAGTCTGGAATTTGGCCTGAAAGAGATTCTGGTGGGTGATATGTATGTCTTAGCATCCTTCTTGAGCAATTTGTAGCATTTTTTTTCCCTCTACGGCACCATTAACTATGACAGGCTACATTTACCTAGTTTATTAATTTTCACTGCTGAAAGTCTGGATTTTTGCCAGAAAGAGATTCTGGTGGATGATATGTACACTACTTTTCCCAGAATTTTGATTACTGAAAAAATTGTGAAAGAGACATTACGCTAGATCTCAAGGATACTGTTATGTGGTAGAATTAATATGAAAATTTGTGTTACCTGATGTAAAACAAAAATATTCTTAACTATCGGTAGTTAAATGATAATATGAGGAATATTTCACTGACAGACATTAACATTTCGTTTATATCTTTATTACTGTGAAAAGTTTATTTATCAGCCTCGTCAGTTTCCAGTTGAGTGATCATAGTGACTGATACGTTTCCAGACGCTTGAAATAACTACAAATAATTGTGCCATTGGGGTCAGGAACTTGACGTGAAATACCCTACTACGGATCCTTACCCTCACTTGATGCTCTGCTTGGCACTTGTGAGCCTAAACGCTTGTCGGCTGTCTCCTCGTCATCATCATCATCATCCTCTTATAGGTAGTGCGCATTCCTAGAAAGAAAGGAAAAATATTCGGAATTATTTTTATTTCTTTAGCAACGTATTTCCGTTGGAAAGCTATACATCAGATGTTGTTCCAACAGAAGCAGGAACGGTACAGACCTGTTTTCACTGAAAAAAGGAACGTAATTTTACAATGAGTGAAAATACTGTAGCGTCGCTAATTAGTTTTCTGTAAAACTTGAAGCAGTTTGTAAGAAACCTCCATGGAGTGTTTCGTTGGCTACCATTCGCTGGTAACCACAGTGTGGCGACATATAGGTCATATCAACACGGCCACTAAAGGATTCTATAATGGGGGAGCCAAGGCCCAGCGAAACCACCACCGCACAACAGTAGTGGCCGTAGACGCCATGGCAGAGTCACTACACCAGGGCAAGAATCACGTTATGACTGGGAGCCGGGTATTAGTGCAGAAAGTGAGCCACAGAGCCATATAAATAACTGTGGACTTTGAGGTATGTATATGTGGAGTCCAGGAGCACCGCCACAATGACAGTGCTACGACAGATTTTGAAATGACTGGGCACTACCAGCAGAAGTCATGGGTTAAAAAATGGGTCGGGGCAGTCACCTCTCATACTACGTCCGCCCTGTGGGATTTGGTGTCTCAGAGTCGCCGACCTGTTGTCCGCACCTGCCACACCAGACTCCTGCAAGGCCAGCTGGTTGTGGTCCTGCACGGCAGTCTCGTCACCGTCGTCATGTTGGATGCGAACTAGGTCTGAGTCGCCTTGGATTAGGCGTTGGAATGCAGTCGCGGCAGAGGAATGAGAGCACGACTGATGACAGCGTCTTGGCTGGCTGACAGACCGCTGGATTTCTGCCGACGTGACTTCAGCGTCGCAGGGTCCTGATGCATGTAGCTACAGGGTGACAATTATTGAACTATACGAAATTCCCTCAGACTTCAAGAAGAATATAATAATTCCAATCCCAAAGAAAGCAGGTGTTGACAGATGTGAAAATTACCGAACTATCAGTTTAATAACTCACAGCTGCAAAATAGTAACGCGAAATCTTTACAGACGAATGGAAAAACTAGTAGAAGCAGACCTCGGGAAAGATCAGTTTGGATTCCGTAGAAATGTTGGAACACGTGAGGCTATACTGACCCTACGACTTATCTAACAAGAAAGATTAATGAAAGGCAAACCTACGTTTCTAGCATTTGTAGACTAAGAGAAAGCTTTTGGCAATGCTGACTGGAATACTCTTTTTCAAATTCTGAAGGTGGCAGGGGTAAAATATAGGGAGGGAAAGGCTATTTACAATTTGTACAGAAAGCAGATGGCATTTATAAGAGTCGAGGGACATGAAAGTGAAGCAGTGGTAGGGAATAGGGTGAGACAGAGTTGTAGTCTCTCCCCGATGTTATCCAATCAGTATATTCAGCAAGCAGTAAAGGAAACAAAAGAAAAGTTCGGAGAAGGTATTAAAATCCATGGAGAAGAAATAAAGACTTTGAGGTTCGCCGATGACATTGTCATTCTTTCAGAGACAGCAAAGGACTTGGAAGAGCAGTTGAACGGAATGGACAGTCTCTTGAAAGGAGGGTATAAGATGAACATCAACAAAAGTAAAACGAGGATAATGGAATGTAGTCGAATTAAGTCCGGTGATGCTGAGGGCATTAGATTAGGAAATTAGACACTTAAAGTAGTAAAGGAGTTTTGCTATTTGAGGAGCAAAATAACTGATGATCGTCGTAGTAGAGAGGATATAAAATGTAGATTGGCAATAGCAAGGAAAGCGTTTCTGAAGAAGTGAAATTTATTAACACCGAGTATTGATGTGAGCGTCAGGAAGTCTTTTCTGAAAGTATTTGTACGAAATGTAGCCATGTATGGAAGTGAAACATGGATAATAAATAGTTTGGACAAGAAGAGAATAGAAGTTCTCGAAATGTGGTGCTACAGAAAAATGTTGAAGGTAAGGTTGGTAGATCACGTAACTAATGAGGAGGTATTGAATAGGATTGGGAAGAAGAGAAGTTTGTGGCACAACCTGACTAGAAGATGGGATCGGTTGGTAGGACATGTTCTGAGGCATCAAGGGATCACCAATTTAGTACTGGAGGGCAGCGTGGAGGGTAAAAGTCGTAGAGAGAGACCAAGAGATGAATACACTAAGCAGATTCAGAAGGATGTAGGCTGCAGTAGGTACTGGGAGATGAAGAAGCTAGCACAGGATAGAGTAGCATGGAGAGCTGCATCAAACCAGTCTCAGGAATATGTAAACCTATTTACAGATATTCGGATTTAGATTATGACATATGCCTGCCACCATTGGCAACGATGTGGCGCAGACGAATAGCGAAATTCTGCATGACCCACCGAAGTGTCGAATCGTCGATGCTATCGATGACCTCCTCAATAGCTGTTTTCTGCCCAGCAGTGATTTTGGGGTTATTTCTGTAGAACCTTTCTTTAATATACTCCACAAAAAAAAGAGTCGCATGTGTCCTGATACGGAGAACATGGCGGCCAATTGAGACCTATGCCAGTGACCTCTGGGTATCCCAGAGGGAGAATGCGGCCCCAAAATGCTCCTGCAGGATATCAAACACTGACCTGCTTCGATGAGGTCGAGCTCCGCCTTGCATGAACCACATCTTGTCAAAATCAGGGTGACTTTCGATAAAGGAGATGAAATCATCTTCCAAAACTTTCATGTACCGTTCGGTAGTTACTGTGCCATCAAGGAATACCGCACCAATTACTCCGTGACTGACCCATATTCGCATACTAATTCCCATCTTACCGCGCGGACAACCGTGTTGTTTGAACCTCCTAACGCAAACCGTTAAGAAGTTACGACGATTTTATTTCATATAGTTCAATAATTGTTACCCCGTACTAGCTGGGGCAGAAGCTAGCCGTCCTCTGGCCAACACCAGCCTCCCGTACCAGAGTGGGACGTGTGTGCCTCACATTGTAAACTCTGATATGTGAAACCAATGTCTAATGGAATATTTCTCTGGACCCACCAGGCTGTCATCGGGCCCTGCCATTCCATCACTTCACCGCGTACCCTACAGAGGGCTGTCACGGCGCAACAGAGTGGTATCAACAGCTGCGCCTGCAATAATGTCGTCACATCATCATGAATAACAAATAACATAACAAAGAACCGTAATACGGTATGCAAGAGATTATGGCTGAAACGGTAATAAGTGTTATGAATAAATCAGTCATAAGTAACATCAAGTGAAACAACTGGAGGGGTGTTTTGGAAGAGAATTACACAGCGCCATTTTGAAAGCCTTAAAGGATGTTCTTGATGGTTATGGAAAGCAGGAGCTTCTAAATCCCCCGGCTACTGTTGAGCAGCAATTAACAGACATTTACAAGGATGAATTATCAGCATTTTCCATCGCATGTATACAGCATTTATTGCAATTATTTGAATATTATATTAGCAGTGGCGCTAGAAAACAGATTAGATAATTTCAACTCATATTACAGCGGCGTCAGTTTCCAGGGGAAGCTAAATTCCTGTCAGGTACTCCAAAAGTAAGCAAGAAATAATTATCTTAGATTTCCAAAACTTTTGTCACAAACTTTGCTGTCATAACTATAAAGTTCACAACTCTTCTCATACAAGATAGCTAAATCTTAAAATAGTTATATTAACGACAAACACTGCCCTTAACACGTCCATTATACTGGCAACACAGTCTGTAACTTAACCACAACTCAGAAGAACACCCTCTGCCACACTTTCTGCCAACAGTATATCAAAGACAAAAATGCGCTACAAACAACTTTCAAAGATGTTACTTCGTTGTCAAAATGTAAACTGTGGTAATCATTTTTTGGTACATTAAAATGTAGAAATGCATTTTTATTGCAAGGTATGAATGTATTAGCATTTATAATTATTATTTCAGCCAACTCTGTCATTACTGAACGCAAGAATCCCTCAATGGTTAACATTTTCAGAGTTATCGCAATTACACGTCTCCTGAGTATACAAAAAATGCTCAAATGAACGTCAGATAGGAGAAAGGAATACTAATAACTGAAAATAACATGGGTACATCAAACTCCCCTACAAAAAACGAGATAAACGCGATTGTACACAAAACAGATTTTTGAATGCTTCAGAGAATTCTTTTGGTAGGTTTGTGATTTAATGAATTATGTAATGATGTAACAAACGTTCATATTTGGAGTCAGCATCTTCCTCTTCTAAAATGACGCACATTTTTCGACGAATTTTTGTACCAGAAAATTCTAATAGTAATACTTTACTAAATTATAATCTGGCTCCACTTTTCTTCACGACGATTTTGAGTTATTATTTTTTCATTATATATCACATTTCATACCCATTTCAGCAGGACGAACAATTGCTGAACTTCGTTGTTTTCAGACATATATTCCAGAAGGTTGCCAGTAGGGTACTGGATCCCAAATTGAGACTATCTGGGAGCGGATTTTCAATTTTCGCTTTCACCTGATAACCACAGGAAACGTTCTGGAAACCTTGGGACCGTGAGATTGGAACAATGGTCATTGTCCGAGACCAAATTTACAACTTTCGTGTGCTCTCGCGTGCACGCACTTATATGCGTGTCTGTGATGCGTGCGTGCGTGCGTGAGTGTGTGTGTGTGTGTGTGTGTGTGTGTGTGTGTGTGTGTGTGTGTGTGTGTCTGTGTCTGTGTGTGAACGCGTCCATGTGCGTGTATGTGTTTTGGCAAGGAGTAACTGTTTAATCTACGTCTGCACAGGGAAAATTAAAGAAATGTTAACATGTCAACATTCATCTAGGGAGAGAGAGAGAGAGAGAGAGAGAGAGAGCAAAATAATTCATAGATTGATAGATAGCATGTAGAGTCGAAAGTATGAGACTATAGAAGTGGAAAGATGTTGGCTGTTCGCTGGTGAAGATCGTGGAAATGAAGTAGCAGCCGTCTGGTTGCATTTTCATTTTTTTCTTTTAGAGCACACACTGTAGAAGAGAAGCACGAATCTATCTGAGTGCATCTACTAGTAAAATCTTCACATTCCGCGTATGATAGCTAAGAAGTAGAAACAAAGGACTGTGAAAAGGACACTCCGCTGCTGACAGAAAACTTTAGATATCCTGTGTGGAGCTTGTCCGTTGTCGACAATTGTAGGTATTGGGAAATCATTAAGGAAACCTTGGTATCGGATTACCTTCACAAAGAATAGGAGATGTGAACAAAATAGCCAGAATGATTTGAGAAACATTTTCATGTCAGGAACAGTAATGCATAATAGAAAAGAAGGAATAAGCTATCTTGTCTGCAATTGACAGATAAGAAATTAAAATCATATAAATGTAGGATACTGATAAAAGATAAAGGAACAACAAACAATGACATTACTTCTTTTATAGAGAATAGGACAATTGCAATAGGCGATTCCCGTCCAGCATATATTTTTAATTTTTTTAAGGGGTGAGAAGGAATACCACAGTTTCACTAAGACGTAGAAGCTCAAATGGGATGGATAATAAGACTCTAAAAGTTGTGGCCCTGCAACATTCAATGTCTTAGTCTCTTACATAATGCGTAATTATATGAAGATTTTTTTCTCATATGGAGTAAATTATATCATTGTTATACCTTAGTGCAAGTAGTGCAACTACAAAGATTTCAATAACTATCACTCAGTGTCACTCCTTACAACATTTTTCAAAACACTACGGTCGACACTCACCTGTGTAGAAACAGAATATTTAACGAATCACAGTCTACCTATTCACACACTTACTGTGAACATAAAAAGTTTTCGAATTACACAATACACTAGTTGTGACCTTCTGGGAACTATCAGGGGCATCTGATTGTGTCAAGAATAATATTCCATCAGAGAAGTCAAATTTTTATGAAATATGCCCAGTGAAGATTTTACATATGAAATAGAAATTAAAATGTTGCCCTAGCTGTTTAAGTATTACAGAGAGGGACGCCACATCATCCCCGAGTACATGGGAAGAAACACAATCGGAATACACAGCGTTAAATCATTGACCTACTGCTATTATTCCTTTACATTGTAAGTCAACCATTTTTTAAAAAAAAATCGACACCAGAATAGTACTGTTTGCTGACAGTACAAGTAGTGTTGTGAAGCCAATCAAAGAAGCTTCATTAGAGGAAAATAGTAAATAATGTCTTTCTGAAAGTTACTGACTGGTTTTTCACAAACTGGTATAGCTTTCAAATTTGAAAAAAGCACAATTCATACACTTTTGTAATGTCAAAAATATTGTATGTTTCATTAAACAAGTACATCAAAAATAATAAGATTAAAAGTTCATTATTCCTGGTTGTGGGTGTCGATGAAAACGTGGTTCCGAAAATTATACAGCAAAGCCGATAAAAGTTTAAGATCGGCCACTTTTGGAATAAGAATAACTGCCATCTATTAGTAAATATATTTTGCATGTTTTCATTCACAGATGTTTTAAAGGAATATGCTCTAGGATAATTCATCACTTAGGCAAAAAGAATTCATTGCACGAAAGAAATTAGAATTCATTGCACACAAGAAATTAGAATTAATTGCACAAAAGAAATTAATTAGAACTTTGTGTGAAGTTCACACGCATGCATATTGCGGGAATCTCTTTAAACAGCCTCACAGTACATTTGTTCACTTATGACATTTGTTATCATTAATATATGTTAGTTTGAGAATAACACGTTGCTGTGTCGTCCGAACAAGAGACAGCTAGCGCAAAAGCACCAAAGGCGCAAAGATGCGAGCTGGTGCCAGTGCCATAGAGGCTCGGCACTAATGCGAGTTCCACCAGCGCCAAGGGCGGCGCTGGAGATGAACACATCGACTTCGCCTCGGCCAGCTGCCGGTCGAGTACAATCCGCTAATGACCGGCCGACAACGGACAGAAGCCTTCTCGGAGATAGAAGAGCAGCTCTCACCCACTTGATTGTAGATCATTGTGCATGGTCGACAGACAGGGAACTCTTTCAAAACATAGTTGTTGTAAATTGCATTTGCTATGTACTGTGAAGTTTAACTACGATTATTTGCACTTCACCATTGAGGGACTTTTTGTGTTATATTACATGCAGTGTTGCAGACCTCAATATTCCACTAGTCGCAAAGATAAGTAAGCCCTTTTAACTCATTTGTGTGACTCAGTTACTAATTTGTTGGCGTGTTGTAGAACCTTCGTTCTCCTTTCCTGTTACTTGACCCTAGGGCATAGCTGTGTAATAGTGGCAGGGAGAAGTTGTCTCAGCAGTGTGCTGCACCAGAAGCCGTTTGACGAACTCACAAACTACTCCCACCGTAACAACAGTGGCAACTCGACCTCCTCAGCAGTAGCGATCAGGCCTTTACAAAAGTGGCCACAAGGGTTCACAAAACTGGTGACGAGGCCCTACAGAACACATATTCCCAGCTAAGATACTAGAAGGGAATGTGATCTGCATTACTCTTTAATGAATTTAACTTTGGAGCAGAAAGTGGTGAAAAATGCATCTACAAATTTTTTTGATGATCTGTCGATGAGAATAGAATGTCTGACATACAACAGGGATTAAATGCTTTTTTTGCTCAAAAACTTCCTGCATATCGCATACGAATCTGTGAGTAGGAATAATTAGTTATGTATACCCGTTATTGTGTTTTTGTAGCCCCGGCTGTAATATAGGAGTTCTTGTCACGTTAGTCTTAATTTTTTACTGTTGATGTTTTTGATTTTACAGTGTTTGTAGATATTGCTCCTAAGTTTACGTACCCTCTGTGAATTTTGATTTCAGACTTGAGCTACATCTCTACGTTTACATGTACACTCTGCAAACCACAATGAATTGCATGTAGGAGAATGCATCCTACTGCGCCAATTATTAGGGCTTTTTCAGGTTCCATTCAGGCGTGATCACTGTGCATGCTGCAATTAGTCTAATATTGTCTCCGCGATCCGTATGGGATCGATACGTAAGGAGTTGTAAAGATTTCTACGGTGTTCAACAGAAATAAAAGATCACTTTTTTGAAACCCCGTACTTCCCCACCCACTGCAGCGCTTGAATTTTAAATTTGGCTCAAAGGCACAGAGAAACTTCTTCTGTAATGGCGCAGAAGTGTGGAGCTCAGCGATGTCACTCTCGGGTTGGACGACGCTGCAAACAGCAAGGTGTCGACATATGTGAATAAAAGTTCATGTGACGTGTGAGTTAATGATGGGATACTGGCACTAAACGTCACCACAATTCTCCTCAACCGCGCCGTGGGGAGGTCATCACCACCCCTCTTACCCCTTCTTTCGACCCCCCTTCGATGTAGTTTTGACCCGCGACGCACAGCGTTGAAATCTTGCGGTTTCCTAGTGGATGGCCGAGGAAAACATTTCAGACTCACGGCCGCTCATAATCGGCCTCAGGGGGTGGCATAAAGAACCTCAATGAAACAATCTCTTTCCTGGAGCTTTGACTCCCACACATTTGGGGTCGAAGTGCTATGAGCAAGAACATCTTCTTGAAATCCTTTAACACTGCTGACACTCTCGAAAGGAACCCTTTTTAACTGTGAGGTAACAAGTTCAATCGTTAGTTAGTCGCATATGAAAGTGTTGTGTTCACAATTATGACAGGAAAAATATTAGCTGCTAATGACTCACCATGTGCATCAGGAACACGACAGAAAATCAGTGTCCGAGAGATGCAGAAATCATCCTTCTATGGGATGTATGTGTTACACTTCACGAAATGGACATCGGCGACATTCAAGAAATGTTCTAAACAAACCATTACGTTGCATCATGAACACATGATTGAAGAATGGTTGGCCATAGTGATTACAATGGTTCACACCAACAAGATCAAAAGAGAACTCTTGAGGGTACCAAACCGTAAAGGATGTTCAACTAAGTGTACTGGTGCAAGGGCTGATGAGAACCGATGGAATGTGATGGTATCCTACTGAATGCGAAACAGTCTGCGTCTTGTCACGGCTCCCCCCGTCGGAGGTTCGAGTCCTCCCTCGGGCGTGTGTGTGTGTGTGTTGTCCTTAGCGTAAGTTTAAATTAGATTAAGTAGTGCGTAAGCTTAGGGACCGATCGCCTCAGCGGTTTGGTTCCATAATGCCTTACCACAAATTTAAATATTCATTTTTAAAGTTTGGCTTCTTTGTTTTGCCGTTATACAGTCAATATAAAATAATTTATTGTCACCAATTCTCCTCAATGTATACTGCTCTCCAGGCGATATCAGCTCATACAACACTCTCCCATAATTGTTATACAAAATATTTGTGATGGTGAAATTATGCTCTCTGCAAAAATCTACCAGGCGACTTCTTCTTTCATTCGTTTCTCCTAATCCATATTTTCCTACCACTTTTACTTTTCTTCTTAGCTGGCGTACTCCGACGAACCAAATCATTACGAACATGGCCTTCGAAAGATAGAATGCCTGCCGGTAACGTTGAATGTACGGATGGAATGCCACCAGGTAACACTGTTTGTACGTGACGAGCAAAGGAAAATAACAAGCGGAGCAGAAATGAATGACGCATCATTATAGTAACGATAAGAGTCGCAGACAGCGAAATAAACTGACGTAAGGGTAGATTATTATGATTCAGCGTCTGATAAGGATCTTTTCAGAAGGGAAAGCCATTCAACTGTTTAGGTACTACTGTCGTGAGTATCTATGGAAAGTGCTTGAAGGACAACGAAAGCATGAGCAAGTGATAAGGTGTTGGACGTCCACGCCTCAACATGATCGCGGAGATGAGAGGCTTGCCCATTATGTATTGATAAATAGGCTGCTACAGACCACATTGGCGATGCAAGCACGAGAGTTCCAGAGCACATTGTTCATCGCACATTGTTGGATATGGGGCTCCGCAACATACGATCTCTATGTGATCCTATGTTGAAACAATGACGTCGTCAGTTATGACTGCAGTGGGCACGAGATAATTGAGATTAAACGTTGTATCAACGGAAACGTGGAACCTGGTCGGATGATCTTACGGATCATGTTTCTAGTTACATGAGGTTAGTGGTTAATATCTGGTTATGTAGCCATCCAGGAAAAAATGTTCCGCGTCACGGATTCAGAACGATGAGGGCAGTCTTAAGATGTGGGAGATATTAACCTGTGCTGCCATGAGACCTGACAGCATGACAGCTGTGGAATACGTGAACATTATTGCGGACCACGTGCGTGCCTTCAAGCTTGATGTTTTCCGCAGCTGCAATGGAATCTTTCAGGAGGATAACCGTCCATGTCACAAGGCTGTAATCGTTTTGCAGTTTCTTGAGGACCGTCTTAGCGAATTCACATTGATGTCTTGCTACCAAATATGCCTTGCGTGAACGCAATGTATCACAGCGCCAACTTTGCTCTCAAAAAATGGTTCAAATGGCTATGAGCACTATGGGACCTAACATCTGAGGTCATCAGTCCCCCAGGACTCAGAACTACTTAAACCTAACTAACCTAAGGACATCACACAGATCCATTCCCGAGGCAGGATTCGAACCTGCGACCCTAGCGGTCGCGCGGTTCCAGACTGAAGCGCCTAGAACCGCTCGGCCACTCCGGCTCTCAAAAACCTCCGATCCATGTATGAGTGACCTACGCCTAGGCGTCTTGTGTCACGTAACTCCTAGCTATCATGAGCCTGTCGAATCCACGCTACGCCTCTGTATTGTCTTCTAATTGTTGCCCAATAAGCTGTTAAGCAAGTAGTCGTAATATTTTGCTAGTCAGTGTATTGTACTACCGTACTGGGCGTCTGTTTCATATCTGTATTGACTATGATAATGCGTTCCCTGTGCTGTGTCTTTTTATATGTCTTGGTTCCGATAAGGCGTTCACTGTGCTGTCCACAGCAGCTAACTCGCATATCTATTCTCTGATTCACTGTTAGGATCTGCTTCTACTTATTTGAAACAATATTATAATTAGGGTATCCAAACCTAAAACAATTATACGTACTGGAACGAACCCTCAAACAAACAAAAATATACCGGTACTGAGATCTTGAAATTTGCCACGTTAGCTGTTTTATTGAGGTCGCGCAGAGAACAGATAGAACAACGGGTTTCGCACCATGCAGTTTTAATCGCAGGTGTTTTTAAGGTCTAAATTACAAGGTGCAAAGAAGAGCATTGCTGACGTGACTACCAAGAGAAATCAAACTTAATAAAGCCAATTGTCATTGATAATACACTTAGGAGAGCGCAGACGTCTATTTAGTAACGTGAAACCTTATAGACTGTTGAAGGTCTGAATATTGAGATGACATCGGAGAATACACCAGTATCTACCGTCCCTATTTTGACAGTACCTATACACTGAGCTGACAAAAGATGTGGGATACCTCCTAAGTCGGACCTCGTTTTTCTCGGTGTAGTGCAGCAACTCCATGTGGCATGGACTCAACAAGTTGTCTGAAATCCCCTAAAGAAAACTGAGCCATGTTGCCACTATAGCCGCCCGTAAAACCGAAAGTGTTGACGGTGCAGGACTGTGCACAGACCCCTCGGTATGTTCCATAAATGTTCGATGGGATTCATGTTAGGCAGTCTGGGTGACCAAATCATGTGGTAGAAGTGTCCAGAATGTTCTTCAAACCAATCGCGAACAATTGTGGCCAGGTGACACGGTGCCTCGTTGTTTGGTAACTGGGACCCATGAATGGCTGCAGATGGTCTCCAAGTAGCCGAATATATCAATTTCCAGTCAATAGTCGGTACAGTTGGACCAGAGGACCCAGTCCACTCACTGTAAACACGGCCCAATCCATTATGGAGCAACCACCTGCTCCGACAATGCCTTGTTGACAATTTGGGTCCATGATTTCGTGTGATCTGCATCACACCAACTGAAATCGGGATCATCTGACCAGGCCACGGTTTTCCAGTAGTTCAGGGATCTACCGAGATGGTCACGAGACGAGGAGAGGCGCTGAAGACGATGTTGTGCTGTTACCAAAGGAAATCGCGTCGGTTATCAGCTGCCATAGCTAATTAACACAAAATTTTGCGCACCGTCCTGACGGATGCTTTCGTCATACGTCACACATTTATTTCTGTTGTTATCTCAGGCAGTGTTGCTTGTCTGTTAGCACTGACAACTCTACGCAAAGGTCACTGCTCTCGGTCGTCAAGAGCAGGCCGTCGGCCGCTGCGTTTCCCTGCTGAGAGGTAATGTCTGAAATCTGGTATTCTGGGCACACTCTTGACACTGACGATTTCGAAATATTGAATTCCCTATAGATTTCCGAAATGGGATGTCCCATGCGTCTAGCTCCAACTATCATTTCGCGCTTAGAGTCTTTTAATTCCCGTCGTGTGGACATATCCACGTCGAAATCCTTTTCATATTAATCACCTGGCTACAAATGACAAATCTGTCAATGCACTACTCTTTTACACCTAGTGTACGCGAAACTACTGCCATCTGTGTATGTGATATTGCGATTCCACATTTTTGTCACCTCAGTGTAGATACGACAAATAATACTTGTTTTGCAAATCAAACTGCCTTTCCCTACTTCTAGTTATTTTATTTATCCCCTACGCGATTCGCCTTCTCCTGTTCTAAGGCATCATCAGTGGGATGATTTGCTGGTCTGCATTTCCTCATATCTGGTCTGGAAGTCACTATACCACTTTTATCACAAAGATGTGAATATAGAACAGGGATAAAAGTTGTAGTGCGACCTCCAGACCAAATGTGAGGCAACACAATCAGCAAATCATCCCACTGATGATACCTTAGAACAGGAGAAGGCGAAACGCCTAGCTGAAAAATAAAATAACTAGCAGCATGGAAAGGCAGTTTGATTTTCAAAACAAGTATTTATATGCTTGCTACGACAAATAATATGTCCTTTAGATATAAAATCAACATTCGTAACTGACGGTAGTTTATATTCAGAGTCGGAATGGTTACTGCAATACGTGGCTCGACACTGAAAAGTAAACATAGTATTTTGGAGTAATAAAATACAAACGTAAAGATACATTAAAAACGTGCCAGAAGTTGATGGCTATAGTAAAATAATGAATAAGCTGTTAAAAAAAGAAAAGAATCAGTTTGTAATTTAGTAGCTTAGACCTAAGGTCAGCTTGTGTAAAGGACTAGCAAATACACTGATAAGCCAAAACATTATTACCATTGCCCATCGCCACATTGGATGTTGCCTGGTGGCGTTGCGGGTACATAGACGGTATTAAAAGTATGTAAGCGGAGGAGGCACGGACGGAGGGACACCGTAGCGACGATACGGGTTGCAAATGGGCAAATCCAATGAGGTAATGGGCTTTGACAAAGCGCAGATTGTTATTATGCAAAGCCTGTGACCAAGTATCTCGAAAACGGCGAAGCTGGTCGAATGTTCACGTGCTACTGTCGTGGGCATCTACGGAATGAGGCAGAAGGAGAGTAAAACTAGAACTAGCCGCTAAGTGATTGGATGTCCACGACTCTTCACAGTACGTGGGGTTCGGAGGCTTTACTGCTCTGTAAAGTAAGATAGTTGGTGACCTGTGACATCCCTGCCGAAAGACCACAATGCTGGCGTTTCGGAGCTCACCGTTCATAGTACACTGTTGATCATGGAGCTCCGCAGCAGACCACGCCTACGTGTTCACTTGTTGACCCAACGAAATCCTCAATTAGAATTACTGTGGGCACGGAACCATCGGGAGTCCACCGTCTTCGGGTGAATCACATTTTTTCTACACCAGATCGATGTTCGTCCCCAAAAATGCCGTCATCGAGGTGAACCGTGGCACGATACGTGCAGCGCGCCACGGACGCTGGATGGTGGGAATAGTATTATATTATGGAAGACATTCTCCTGTCCTTACATGGGACCTGTGGTACGAGGTGCATTCAAGTTCTAAGTCCTCCGATTTTTTTTCTAACTACTCACCCGAAATCGATGAAACTGGCGTTACTTCTCGACGTAATCGCCCTGCAGACGTACACATTTTTCACAACGCTGACGCCATGATTCCATGGCAGCGGCGAAGGCTTCTTTAGGAGTCTGTTTTGACCACTGGAAAATCGCTGAGGCAATAGCAGCACGGCTGGTGAATGTGCGGCCACGGACAGTGTCTTTCATTGTTGGAAAAAGCCAAAAGTCACTAGGAGCCAGGTCAGGTGAGTAGGGAGCATGAGGAATCACTTCAAAGTTGTTATCACGAAGAAACTGTTGCGTAACGTTAGCTCGATGTGCGGGTGCGTTGTCTTGGTGAAACAGCACACATGCAGCCCTTCCGGGACGTTTTTGTTGCAGTGCAGGAAGGAATTTCTTCTTCAAAACATTCTGTTCAACAGTCATTCGGCGATCCCCCAAAACAATTCTCTCCACTTTCTCGAACATGTCGTCAGACCGGCTTGTGCGAGCCTGAGGTTGTTTCGGTTTGTTGTTACACGATGTTCTGCCTTCATTAAACTGTCGCACCCACGAACGCACTTTCGACACATCCATAACTCCATCACCACATGACTCCTTCAACTGTCGATGAATTTCAATTGGTTTCACTCCACGTAAATTCAGAAAACGAATGATTGCACGCTGTTCAAGTAAAGAAACGTCGCCAATTTAAGTATTTAAAACAGCTCTCATTCTCGCCGCTGGCGGTAAAATCCCATCTGCCGTACGGCGCTGCCATCTCTGGGACGTATTGACAATGAACACGGCCTCATTTTAAAACAAGGCGCATGTTTCCATCTCTTTCCAGTCCGGAGGAAAAAAAATCGGAAGCCTTAGAAGTTGAATGCACCTCGTAGTAACCGAAGACACACTGACAGCAACGAACCACCTGTATCCCTTCATGCTTGATATTTTCCCCGACGGCGATGTCATCTTTCAGTGTATAATTATCCGTGTCTCGGAGCTACAAACGTTCTACAGTGGTTTGAGGAGCTTTATATGTGAACTCACGTTAATACCTCGACGACCGTATTGGCCTGATGTAAAATCTATGAAACCCATCTGGGTTGCTACCGGCCGCCATCGCCGCGTACGCAAATCAACGGACCGTTATTTACGCGAATTAAGTGACCTGTCCATAGACTTCTACTGCCACATATCTCCACTGATCTAACACCAAACTGTCGGATCCCTTAAACACAGAATCAGTTATGTTGTTGTTGTTGTGGTCTTCAGACCTGAGACTAGTTTGATGCAGCTCTCCATGCTACTCTATCCTGTGCAAGCTTCTTCATCCCTCAGTACCTACTGCAACCTACATCCTTCTGAATCTGCTTAGTGTATTCATCTCTTGGTCTCCCTCTACGAATTTTACCCTTCACGCTGCCCTCCAATATTAAATTGGTGATCCCTTGATGCTTCAGAACATCTCCTACCAACCGATCCCTTCTTCTAGTCAAGTTGTGCCACAAACTTCTCTTCTCCCCAATCCTATTCAATACTTCCTCATTAGTTTTGTGATCTACCCATCTAATCTTCAGCATTCTTCTGTAGCACCACATTTCTAGAGCTTCTCTTCTCTTCTTGTCCAAACTATTTATCGTCCATGTTTCACTTCCATACATGGCTACACTCCATACAAATACTTTCGGCAAAGACTTCCTGACACTTAAATCTATACTCGATGTTAACAAATTTCTCTTCTTCAGAAACGCTTTCCTTGTCAGTGCCAATCTACATTGTATATCCTCTCTACTTCGATCATCATCAGTTATTTTGCTCCCCAAATAGCAATACTCCTTTACTACTTTAAGTGTCTTATTTCCTAATCTAATTCCCTCAGCATCACCCGACTTAATTCGACTACATTCCATTATCCTGGTATTGCTTTTGTTAATGTTCATCTTATATATTCCTCTCAAGACACTGTCCATTCCATTCAACTGCTCTTCCAAGTCCCTTGCTGTCTCTGACAGAATGACAAAGTCATCGGCGACTCTCAAAGTCTTTATTTCTTCTCCCTGGATTTTAATACCTACTCCAAATTTTTCTCTAGTTTCCTTTACTGCTTGCTAAATATACAGATTGAATAACATCGGGGAGAGGCTACAACCCTGTCTTACTCCCTTCCCAACCACTGCTGTGATGTCCGGAATTTAAAAAAAAGGGGGGGTGGTAATTTTTTGTTTTTGTTTTGTTGAAAGGAAAGAAAGAAAAAAGGGTGAATAAAGGTGAAGGGAAGTGGTTCTATTTTTACTGGAATGAACTTATTGATGGATATCACAAAAATTTATTTTACCTATATTTTTTTTTTTTACTCATTGAAGAAGACAACACAACACATATAAAAGAAATCATCACACTAATATTATCCACAGAATGATCGTTTCACAAGACACTTTCTAGCTCGACTGACTCTTAAGACTGAACAAGACTCGACTGACTCTACTCTCTCTCTGGACCACAGCCTCGTCACGTCCCTCTGGACCAGAGATTTCAACTGTGTTTAGCACGCCGATTATTTAATTAATCGTACAGCCGCTGGGCGCGCGCTTGGCGCATCATTTAAATGGGGTTAAACGCACACCGCGAGAGGCGTGGGCTAGCGGTGTCTTACAGGTATCGCCACACGGCCCCCTCTACTGGTGCGTAAGTTTTTCAAACTTCGCGGCAGTACCAGATTTGAGTTGACGAACAAGGTTGTGCAGTGTTTGCACCAGCATTATACAACATTTTCAAACATATGACAAGTACATACATATATAAAGAATTATAGCCTAAAGTACAAAGTTTAAGTAAATATACATAAATTGTTGCACATTACAAAATAGCCACTTTGAAATTGCTCAATGGATGATTCATTTTTTTTAGAGAGATGCCTGCACCGTTGGCAGTCCTGTTATTAAAACAATAGCTGCTACCCTGTATTCACAGTTCTTATTGTGTCGACCAGTGAGCACTATGCTTTGCCTCAGTTCAGTGTGGTGCGTCGTGCGAAGCACAGTAAAAGTCACAGCACCACAACTTTGTTTACTTTACAGTTTGCACATCAGGACAATAGGTAATGAATCTGCTTACGACAAAAGAACACAAAAGGTCATACAATTTGGTTTTAAGTTGTCGATGACAACAAAGTTCATGTCAGTATTGTTGGTGTTTAAGAGTGGCTGAGCGTGCACGAGTGCAGTAATTTTGATAAAGTGGTCCATCCACCACGCACCGCGGCACTGCGTACAGCCTCGCGCTCGGGTCCGCTGTTGAGGTATAATAGGCGGTGACACGTCTGGCGGTGCCACCCCTTACGACGGACGCGACACTGCTGGTAGCCGCATCCGAAGACCGTACAACGCAGACTTCCAAGCACTTTCCAAGGTAGGGATCACTGTGATACGCATCATTGCACTTTATCATAGAATTTGAGATTAAACTTATCACTTTGTACGGAAAACACTTTTCTATCATATTTTTACTCTTGACTGGTTGATTTCTCTTTATCAACACTATTTGATTTTTTTTACACTGTTCAGAAGGGAGGTTCGACGTCCTGTTCCTTCTGGGAACACATTTTCACAGACACTTCACTTTTGAGCAAAATTACACTTTACATCTTTTCTCCTTTTATATTAGGTGCACATAGTAAGACTGTTTTGTGTGTAGCCTTCACAAGAGGACATTTAAGTTTTGAATAGGCAAGTTCAAAATTACATAGAAAAAATGGACATGTACATATACAAAAAATGATTACCTACTATAGACATGAAATTCAATATACATAATACAAATGAACTTCTTCGTAGCTAAGTTGCTACATAGCCATTGAAATACTTTGCTAGTCGTGACCTGTGAAACTCTCCCAAAATTCATATTTATATAGAGAATACTAGTTGTTTACATCTTCAAAAACTTACAATTAGACATGTTTTGCTAATCGTGTCCTGTGAAACTTCACAAAATTCAGATTTATATTGAGATTGCTAGTTGTTTACATTTACAAAATTTTACAATTAGACATGACATGACATATTTATGTACACGAAATTCAGGTTGTGCCATCTATTTCTTGCTGTGCATGTGCACTAACGGAGTACTATCTCCTTCTTTACAGAATATTGAAATCTATGGCATCTGCCATCAAGAATTCTGCAAAACTCGACGAGAGACCCTAAGTGCTGCAAATTATGAATGGACAAAATATACAAAAGAATAGTGCAAAAACCTCACTACTCCACTATCCATCGTCCAGCAGTGGGCAAGGAGGTGGGAGTAGGATCAAGATAGAAGGATTGGGTTATATTCATATTTACAAAATCTTCATCAATACAGTAGTGTTTTCACACATGTGTGCGACGAATAGTGTATCTGTTTGCGTAACGTATGCATCATAAACTTTGCCATTGTGCAAGTGTCACTGACTTTAAGCCAATTCATGTTGTATTCAGTTTCATCCTTTAAAGTTGATCCGAATTGCTGTTTAAGCAAAAAGAAATTCAATGATCATTGTCAATCACTTCCTGTAAATCAGTCAAAGATTTTTGCAAGAATCAATGTGAGTACCGTATATGGTTTAATTCACTCGTTGAATCAGTCATGTTTAGGTAAATACGCGCTTAATGACACGGTAGTTTATATTCCTGAAAAAAATTCGGTCAGTAAACGTACTAATAAATGACTATAGGATCCTTCCATAAGAGGTGTACTTTAGTGAGTATCACGTAGTAAAATAGATATATGAATTTCCTGTGGGTAAAGGAAAATGAATGCGCTTTAGTTTCCATAAAGACAAGAAAATCGCTGTATCCACGAAGACAGCTGCGTCGTACTGCTTCACACACAAATCTTCAAAAACTTATCCACTTTGCTGAAAGAGAAAGAAAAATCTCATACACTAAAGTATGTTTTCTTGTAATCGTGAATTGTACGTCGTACCGGTAGTCGTGTAGTTTTTGTTTCCTGGTCGAGAACATGAGCAGAGAGCGGGAGACTTCGTATCCAAGCAATTGTTTTATGAGAGTCGCATTTTCTTAACTCTGGTCCAGACAGAACGACATAAAATTGCATAACTTATATACTATCCCACTTACACAAATACATATGTCCATGTCCTCACAGTATCAAGTAATGAGTGCTAGATTTCACCTAAATTACTTCACAGGATAAAAACATTTTGTTAAATAGTGTTAATGTTAGTGAGTTCATAAGTTCGTAACCATTAAACACGACCTTCGTAAATGTAGAATACGAATCTTACCAAGGCAGCCTGCATGCATGGTACTACACAATTAGCCTGTGTAAAGAATGAGATTCTATAACGACAGCAATTTTTATTCGCTACGTAAGCAGATTATTTATTTCGCTGTGGCTGATAAACATTTTTCCTCCACAATGACCTATGTACAAAATTTACGTTTGTTACGATGGAGAGCACACAAACTCTTTATGCCAAGCGTGAGATAATGGTTTTTTAAATAGGGCACATACCAAATAAGTTTTTCTTTCTCCTTTTTTATTGCCTACACGGCGAATCATTTCTCATTAACATTTATCAGTATTCATACACACGTATCGTTTTCATTCATACAGCTTCATATAATTAATATTCACCTTTCTTCTCATAGAACAGCTTCAATATAAATCGCAAATCATCAAATAATACTACGTGGTGGCATCATTGGCTCACACACAACGAAATCCTCATCATCATCATAAAAACTACCTTATAAACTAAAATTCACATTCATTCTTTCACACTCATTTCAGCACAATCATTCACTTATGCTGGCGTATAGTATAGCATTCTGGTGGCTCTCAAATTCATCACAGTTATTAACATAATAAAATCTTTTTTCTTGTACATAGTTTCCTGTTCTAGAAAACGCCTGTTTAAGGAGTAAGTTTGGTCGCTAACTTCGTTGTCCTTGGCTAGTAGTCAAATTATTCGTAGCATAGTAAATATAACGTAGATTAAATAGTCTTGGATTGCATGTAATGTTTAACGTAGATTTGCTATAGTTTAATGCGTTATGATTCTTTGCATTGACTAACAATTAACACTAACATTTTAGCTGTAACTAGCACATCCTTTCTCTTTCTCTTACTTTACATACTGCTTTAAGTGGTGGTGGGCGTAAAGTCCTTTAGCTTTCTGTGTTGTAGGGTATGCTAATAAATAACATCCAGGGTGAGGAATATCGACGATCCGGTATGGACCTGAGTAAACTAATTGCCATTTCTTAAGCAAACGTTTTAGCCTCGTAGATTTGGAATGGGTTGTGAGCAATACCAAATCATCAATTTCGAACACTCGTGTCGGTCTGAGCCGTTTATCAAATTTTTTCTTCCGGAGCTCCGCAGTGTGTGCCAGGGTAATGGCAGCTTGCCTTACCTTTTCCTGCAAAGAAATATCGTTCGAAGACAACTTAGGCAGGGGACTTGACCATGAGTTTTTTTCTAGTTCGTCTGATAATAACTCGGCAGGTGAGAATCCGGTTGAACTATGTGGCAAATTGTTCACAATGTACTCGAACGGAGCGAGGTATTCTATCCATTTGGAATGTTTTGTAGAAGAATGGATGCGCATAAATTGATTAAATTCTTTAAAAATTCGCTCAACGGGGTTACCCTGTGGGTGAAATCGGGAAGTAAGAACATGTTTAATATCGGAATCTTGCAGAAATGATTTCCACTTTGCACTCGTAAAGTACGATGCATTGTCCGTTAGGACAGCGACAGGTTTTCCGACGCGGGCTAGGTAGTCGGCCGAAAAGCGTCGAATGATAGCCGCAACAGTGGCTGTGCGCAAGGCGTACAATTTCACATACTTAGTAAAAACGTCCAATATAGCCAAAATGTATTTAGCACCACCGCGGGATTGTGGATAGGGTCCGCCAATGTCTACGGAAATCAAATCAAGCGATTGCTTTGGAAGAATGGGATGCAATTCAATTGATGCATGTTTGTTCAAATATTTTGCCTTCTGGCAAATGATACATTTGCGAATGACCTGCAGGACTCTACGCCGCATGTTAGGAAAATAGCAGAAGCGTAGGATCTTGGCGGCACATTTATTAATGCCATAATGTCCCCAGGTTTTGTGGGTGAACAAAATGAAGTCGTCAACATAAGCTTCCGGTAAACATACCAACCAACGCTCTGACACGAGATGGGAACGATGAAACAGTACACCATTGTTGATCTTGTAGTAATTTTGAAGATTAGAATTTGAATTCTGACATAATTTTGTTTTTACTGTAGACCACCTAGGATCGGCATCTTGTAACTGTGCAAAATCCCTGCAGATTCGGTGATAATAGCGGTTGTAGGATTCGTCATACATTAACATGACCTGAAAGTCGGAAGTTTGCTCATGCAAATCTGAAAGATTTTTCGCATCGTGCGGAAGACGAGAAAGAGCGTCCGCAACAATATTGGTTTCGCCGGAGATGTAAATAATTTCGAAATCGTATTCTTGTAACGACTAACACCAACGAGTGAGCCGGGAATGAAGTAATTTGCAAGACAGTAAAAATGATAAAGCTTGGTGGTCTGTATAGATGCGTGTATGTTTTCCCCAGAGAAAATATTGAAATTTTCGCATAGACCAAATAATTGCAAGGGTCTCGCGTTCCGTAACTGAATACGATCTCTCGCATTCAGTTAAGGTGCGAATGGCAAAACTGATAGGTTTTACTATTGTTCGATCATGTTCAACAGACAGTTGAAACAAAAAGGCCCGAAGTCCATAAGATGACGCATCGGTCGATAGGCAGAAGTCTTTTGACATGTCCGGATGACAGAGGAGTGGTGCGTGGATTAATGATTGTTTAATTTTTTCAAAATCGGCTTGACATTCTGTAGTCCATCGCCAAGGGGAATTTTTCTTTAGAAGATTTAGAAGATGTGGACTGTTAAGAGCTTGCTGTGTCACGAACTTTCTGAAAAATGACGAAAGACCCAAAAATGCTTTAAGTTGTTTTTTGGTTCGGGGTGCAGGAAAGTTGCGAATTGCTTCAGTCTTTTTAGAGTCCGGCCTGATGCCTTCCGGCGTGATGATGTGGCCAAGGAACTTAATCTGTTGTCGGGCGAACCTTGATTTTTCCAAATTGATTGTCACGCCTGCATCGGCGAATTTAATCAAAATTTGTCTTAGAAGAACGACATGTTCTTCCCAGGTGGCAGTCGCCACAACTAAATCATCCACATAGGGAGTGATTTGTGAAAGTAAATCTGGCCCGAGGACGTCGTCAAGCGCCTCGATAAAGATTCCTGCACTTATTCGTAACCCGAATGGCAAAACACGGAATTGGTATGATCGTCCTTCGCACAAAAATGCGGTATATTTACGTGATTCAGGATGTAGAAGAACCTGGTAGTAGGACGATCGTAGGTCGATATTAGTCAGAAATTTGGCCTTGTGAAATTTCAGGAGTTGTTCGTCCAGATTTACAGGGCGAGTATTTACCGGTATAATAATTTTGTTGATTTCGCGTGCATCGAGAACAAGACGCACGCTTCCATCGGGTTTCGAAACTGACAACAAAGGGTTGCAATACGGCGAGTGCGAATTTTCTATGATTTTCCAACGTAGCATTCTGTTAATTTCCTGCATAACCGCTGGTTTTTTAGACCACGGTATATTGTAGTGTGTACGACAAAATGTTAGGTGGGGTTTGACATCCATCTTGTACACATACCCACGTATGATACCAGGTTTATCTTGAAAGACTACTGAAAATTGTTGAAGAAGGTGAAACAGATTCTGTTTTTGCAAATCAGTTAGATGGTAGGCTTCGGCACACTTTTCCCACAGAGTTTTACTATCAGCATTGTAAGAAGAATTGCAATTGTTTGTCATAGAAAAATTAGTGATGGGCACAGATTGTACTTTCAAGTGACGTACGTCCCGATAAGAATTGTTGTTATTAATTCTTTAAATAAAGGTATCAAAATTCTTTGCTTTTCAACCGTCAATTGACAGATACCATTCCCTAAGTCAATCACTGCTCGATACTGATTTAAGAAATCGATGCCGAAAAGACATGGAACTGTTAAATTATCCACAACAAGGAAATGATAACGAACATGCACGTTGGAAACAACAAAAGTTAGAAGAGCTTGTAATTTGACATTTTTTGATTTGTTTCCAGTGGCACCGATGATTCGGCAGTTCTGCACTGGAAACGTCGGAAGTTTAGAACCTTTATCTAGATCCAAGTACAGGGAACTAGAAATCACGCTTGCTGACGCTCCAGTGTCGAATAACACTTCTACAATGGATTTCTCTAACGATAAAACAGCAGTTGCCTGAACCGTTACCTTTACTTTGTCGTTATTACTAGACTTATTATTCTCGGCAAGAAGGTCATGTTCCATAGTGTGTCCGTCTTGGAATCTCAAAAAAACAATTTGCAAGATTATTTGCGCCCGTGCTCACGTTCTCGACCGGGGGTTGTGCGCTTACGCCGGTCTGCTCATGTTTTCCGCCGCGTTATTAGGCGACGCATTTTGGTCATCACTTACCTCAATAATATTTATCCTTTGTTCATGGACATGTTTGGTATTCGGTGGAGTTTGATTACCGCAGTCCTGATTATTAGCATTGTTTGTTGGTACAAAGTGTCGTGCATTCGGAAACATATAATTGTAGTTGTGTGGTGTATAGTTTGGGTTTCCCCACTGCGGGGGTGGATAACTGACTCTAGAATTTTGACAATTTGAATTATTCTGCTGATATGGCGAATTTCTCTCAAAATAACCAGGGTTGTATCTTCCATCCTGACGTCTGTTTTGATTGTTGTTGTTTCGGTTACGGTTGTTGTTGCCTCTGGAGTACTGATTGTTGTTGAAACTACCATTGCGTCTGTTGCCATTACTATTACTTTTTCGGTAAAATTGACCATTACCAAAACTGTTGTAATTGTTGGAATTTTGGAATCGGGGATCGCAAGATTGCTGCGAATATTGTGTGAAGTTGGGCTGTTGTGATTTTTGCCCCTGATTTTGAGGAAGCGGGTTTCCATTCCACATGTTACCGCTGTTGTTATTTTGATTGAAATTATGGCAATTCTTTTGGCGAGAGTTGGAATTAGCATTATAAATATGTGGAGTGTTCCCTGAATCTCCTCTAAACACAAGGTCTACTTCATTCAAATAATCTAGAAATTTCTTGATGTTAGTTTCCGGAACACCAATTAATTGTGTCCGGTAATGCAGGGGTAAATGACTTTTTAAGGTGTTAATCACATCGGCAAGATCGGCCGGTTTTGACCAATAAAGTGTTTTGTCCAGGTATCTTTCAAAATATTGACGCAAAGTTTCTTCACGAGGGTTGTATGGTTCGGGATTGTGAACTTCACGTCGAAGTTGTTTTTGCTCATGTTCTGACCAGAATTCCTGCAGAAAAGCCTCTTCAAATTGTTGAAAGTTAAATTTTGCCTTTTTATTTCAGCTCCCCATCTGGATTCTCGCCCCCTCAACAGATTACTTACAAAAAAAAATCTTTTCCGCATCTGACCAGTTGTGCGGAAACATTCCGTCAAAAGACCTAATAAAAACAATCGGGTGCACCGCTTGGGTATCATCGGAACTGAACGTTGGAAAATAGGCATGTTTAATCATGTTACCGTCAACAATACCGGCAGGCACTATAGGGCCTGAACTATTGTTCCCTGGTGAAACTTCATGGCACAAGGGTGGTTGAGAATTACTGTTTTGTGCGATCACTGAGAGCGGCTCTGTTTGATGTTTTTCGCTCGCAAGTGATTCGCTGTTAGACTGTGGAACAAACTGCACAGTGAAATTAGGCGGTGAACTCGTTGTGAGTGGGGTTGTAGGCGGAACAGTAACTACGTTAGAATCGGGAGTTAATAACTGAGAAATTTGGTTTTTTAAAGTGTTGGTCTCGGTTTGCAACTGCGACATGGCCTGGTGTAAAATCTCTTTTGTAGCGGTTTCTACCCTTTGCTCAATGAGCTTGTTGCAAATACCACATTCGTGCACTAATTTTTCTGCAATGTTTGCGTTACACTCTAAAGAAAGCGATTCTGTTTTTTCCTCCAAATAGGAAATTTTTTCTTTCATTTCTACTTGTTGTGAGCATACTACGCTAACTTGTTGAGTAATACCTTCGATATCCATCGAAATTTTATTTTGTGAGGTGGTTTGATTTTGCACGAAATTCTGAACTAGATCATTGACCTGAGCCTGAGCGTTCGTGACCTGATCCAACTTGGTTTAACATGACTGCATTTCGGAATTTGTCACTGTTTGATATTTAACAAAGGAATTTTCGTGATTGTTTACACGACATGACAATTCGTTGAAACTTTCGGTCAATTGTGTCGTTTTTGAATTAAGTTCTGAGATTTGGTTAGCCTGTTTTTCCAGAGTAGATGTTACCTCAGAAGACAATTGATCGATTTTGCTGTTTAATTCTTTTGTACTCTGCTCCTGTTTATCAAATCTAGTGTCTAGTTTATCAAACCTTTCATTAAGGATGCTATCCATACTTCGCGTAAGAAGTTGTATTAAAATTCCGTACTGATTCGGATCAATGTTTGGATCATTGTTCCTTTCACTAGAGTTGTGCAAATTAGGATCGGAGTGGGAAATCCCTAGTTGGACACGTCTACTATCGTTTTCCATAGGGTCAGGATTATTGGGTGTGTCACCTGATGAATTACTTTCGTTACTTAGTATTATTTGATGTGATACACCTGCAGTAAATTCCATAGATTCTGGGCTGGAAAAGCCTAGGAAAGGGGATGCTGATGATACAGTAGCATCACCGTTATCAGTTTGCTGTTGCTGTTGTTCCATTTTTGCCAATAATTAACAAACGTGAAATATACAAATAGTACACCCAGAATGGCGATGGCTTGCAAAGTACAAAAGATAAATAAAATTTAAATAGTTAGACGGTAATAACTATTACTTGAAAGAATTTCCAAAAATGTCTGAATTATTATCGTGGTTGTAACCGTATTCGCGTAGCTAATCTGAAAGTGGTGACATGACGTAACAAACAGGATTGACTCATAACAATGACTTCTGCATATCTTACTGTTGAATTTCAATGTTACAGTAATAGAAATTCCATTGACAAAGGGTATGATTCTTGTTTAGGGAAAGGCATGGGAAATGGGAATAAAAGTTAGCATAGGCGGGAGGCGCACGCTGGACAATGGCATAGCAGAACAAATGCTTTTGCACTACTCACCGCGCTGCGTTGAAGCTTGCAGAAATCTTGTTAATCTTGAAACAACGTTAGCTCTCGTTTTCATATTGGGCATGAAAGAGAAAATTACAGTTTTTTAGCCAATGTACAAGACAATAAATATTACTACACGTATGATTTTACTTTAATTTGCCCTTGTTAAGTTCATTCCAGTAAAATCCGAAGATTGGCGTCCTGTAAACGGTCGCCAGTGTGACGTCCGGAATTAAAAAAAAAAGCGAGGGTGGTAATTTTTTTGTTTTTTGTTTTGTTGAAAGGAAAGAAAGAAAAAAGGGTGAATAAAGGTGAAGGGAAGTGGTTCTATTTTTACTGGAATGAACTTATTGATGGACATCAAAAAAATTTATTTTACCTATATTTTTTTTTACTCATCGAAGAAGACAACACAACACATATAAAAGAAATCATCACACTAATATTATCCACAGAATGATCGTTTCACAAGACACTTTCTAGCTCGACTGACTCTTAAGACTGAACAAGACTCGACTGACTCTACTCTCTCTCTGGACCACAGCCTCTTCACGTCCCTCTGGACCAGAGATTTCAACTGTGTTTAGCACCCCGATTATTTAATTAATCGTACAGCCGCTGGGCGCGCGCTTGGCGCGTCATTTAAATGGGGTTAAACGCACACCGCGAGAGGCGTGGGCTAGCGGTGTCTTACAGGTATCGCCACACTGCTTCCCTTTCATGTCCCTTCCCTCATAACTGCCATCTGGTTTCTGTACAAACTGTAAATAGCATTTCGCTCCCTGTATTTCACCCCTGCCACATTTAGAATTTGAAAGAGAGTATTCCAGTCAACAGTGTTAAAAACTTTCTCTAAGTCTACAAATGCTAGAAACGTAGGTTTGCCATTCCTTAATCTTTCTTCTAAAATAAGTCGTAAGGTCAATATTGCCTTAGGTGTTCCAGTATGTTTACGGAATCCAAACTGATCTTCCCCGAGGTCGGCTTCTACTAGTTTTTCCATTCGTCTGTAAAGAATTCGTGTTAGTATTTTGCAGCTATGGCTTATTAAACTGATTGTCCGGTAATTTTTACATCTGTCTACACCTGCTTTCTTTGGGATTGGAATTATTATATTCTCCTTGAAGTGTGAGGGAATTTCGCCTGTCTCATACATCTTGCTCACCAGATGGTAAAGTTTTTTCAGGACTGGCTCTCCCAAGGCTGTCACTAGTTCTAATGGAATGTTGTGTACTCCCGGGGCCTTGTTTCGACTCAGGTCTTTCAGTGCTCTGTCAAACTCGTCACGCAGTATCATATCTCCCATTTCATCTTCATCTACCTCCTCTTCCATTTCCATAATATTGTCAAGTACATCGCCCTTGTATAGACCCTCTATATACTCCTTCCACCTTTCTGCTTTCCCTTCTTTGCTTAGAACTGGATTTCAATCTGAGCTCTTGATGTTCATACAAGTGGTTCTCTTATCTCCAAAGGTCTGTAGGCGGTATCTATCTTACCCGTAGTGAGATAAACCTCTACATCATTACATTTGTCCTCTAGCCATCCCTGCTTAGCCATTTTGCACTTCCTGTCGATCTCATTTTTGAGACGTTTGTATTCCCTTTTGCTTGCTTCATTTACTGCATTTTTATATTTTCTCCTTTCATCAATTAAATTCATCATTTCTTCTGTTACCCAAGGATTTCTACTAGCCCTCGTCTTTTTATCTACTTGATCCTCTCCTGCCTTCACTACTTCATCCCTCAAAGCTATCCATTCTTCTTCTACTGTATTTATTTCCCCCATTCCTAACAATTGTACCCTTATGCTCTCCCTGAAACTCTGTACAACTTTTGGTTCTTTTAATTTATCCAGGTCCCATCTCCTTAAATTCCCACCTTTTGGCCGTTTCTTTAGTTTTAATCTACAGGACATAACCAATAAATTGTGGTCAGAGTCCACATCTGCCCCTGGAAATGTCTTACAATTTAAAACCTGCTTCCTAAATCTCTGTCTTACCACTATATAATCTATCTGATACGTTTTAGTATCTCCACGGTTCTTCTATGTATACAACCTTCTTTCATGACTCTTAAACCAAGTGTTAGCTATGACTAAGTTGTGCTCTGTGCAAAATTCTGCCAGGCGGCTTCCTGTTTCATTTCTTAGCCCCAATCCATATCCACCTACTACGTTTCCTTCTCTCCCTTTTCCTACACTCGAATTCCAGTCACCCATGACTATTAAATTTTCATCTCTCCTCACTATCTGCATAATTTATTTTATTTCATCATACATTTCTTCAATTTCTTCGTCATCTGCAGAGCTAGTTGGCATATAAACTTGTACTACTGTAGTAGGTGTGGGCTTCCTATCTATCTTGGCCACAATAATGCGTTCACTATGCTGTTTGTAGTAACTTACCCGCATTCCTATTTTCCTATTCATTGTTAAACCTACTCCTGCATTACCTCTATTTGATTTTGTGTTTATAACCCTGTAGTCACCTGACCAGAGGTCTTGTTCCTCCTGCCACCGAACTTCACTAATTCTCACTATATCCAGCTTTTACCTGTCAATTTCCCTTTTTAAATTTTCTAACCTACCTGCCCGATTAAGGGATCTGACATTCCACGCTCCGATCCGTAGAACGCCAGTTTTCTTTCTCCTGACAACGACATCCTCTTGAGTAGTCCCCGGCCGGAGATCCGAATGGGGGACTATTTTACCTCCCGAATATTTTACCCGAGAGGACGCCATCATCATTTAATCATACAGTAAAGCTGCATGCCCTCGGGAAAAATTACGGCCGTAGTTTCCCCTTGCTTTCATTCGTTCGCAGTACCAGCGCAGCAAGGCCGTTTTGGTTATTGTTACAAGGCCAGATCAGTCAATCATCCAGACTGTTGCCCCTCCAACTACTGAAAAGGATGGTGCCCCTCTTCAGGAACCACAAGTTTGTCTGGCCTCTCAACAGATACCCTTCCGTTGTGGTTGTACCTACGGTACGGCTATCTCTATCGTTGAGGCACGCAAGCCTCCCCACCAACGGCAAGGTCCATGGTTTATGGGGGGGGGGGGGGGGGGGGGGAATCAGTTATGTACGAGGCGTGTTTCTTAAGTAAGGTCCGTTCTATTGTAGACACTAGTAGTTAGCGCTCATAGCGCAACGTGATCGTGCATTGTGTACCGGCATGCATCGGGAACAGCTGTGCTCAGTTTCAGCTCTGTAGCTAACCTGTGCAGTTCTGTTCTTTGCTTTCAAAATGTTTAAGACTATTAACTCGCCCCCACGTGTGCGGTTCGCTCATTGATACGGTTTTTGTCAGCAACGAACTTGTCTGCTGCAGAAATTCATCGACAGATTTGCGAAGTGTACGGTGACACTGTTATGCGTGAAAGCAAAGTGCGTAAGTGGGTACGAGAATTCAAAGATGGCCGTGACAACGTCTATGACGAGGACTACTGCGGTCGCCCTTCTTTGATTACAGACAGTGTAGTGGCTTTAGTTGAAGCGAGGATTCGTGAGAACAGGTGCTTCACAATAGCAGGTCTGTTAAACGAATTTCCTGACGTGTCGAGGTCAGTGCTTTACAACATTGTTTCTGAACGCCAAAAATGTAGGACACTGTGCTCTCGTTGGGTCCAGAAACTGCTAACAGAGGACTACAAAAACCAAAGATTTGAGTGTGAGAGGAAGTTAGTGACTCGTTATCACTAAGAAGGTGATGGCTTTTTTAGTCAGATCGTAACTGGTGACGAAACATTGGTTTCGCATATCACGCCCGAATCGAATCAATAGAGCATGGAATGGAGACACACACACTCGCCCCAAGGCCAAACAGACCCTGTACCAGCGCAAAATCATGGCGACGGTGTTTGGGGATAGGCATGGTGTTTTGTTGGTCGACTTCATGCAACGAGGAACCACTATCAATGCAGAGGCGCACTGACAAACCCTGAGAAAGCTACGCAGAGCGATTCAAAACCAAAAGACGCGGCATGCTGACAAATGGAATTGTCCTTCTCAATGACTACGCAAGGCCTCACACTGCAGGTGAGACCTGCGATTTATTGGACGGTTTTGTCGGGAAGTCTTAGACCACCCACACTACGATCTGTTCCTCCACCTCAAACAACACTTCAGTGGCAGCCGTTACATTGAGGACGATGACGTGAAAACGGCAGTGAACTCTTGGTTATCGGAGCAGGCGGCAGGTTTTTGTGAAAAGGGTATTTTAAAATTGGTTGAGAGGTATAAGTGTTTCAACAAACTTGGCAACTATGTCGAAAAACAGAGTGAAGTATGTACTTTCTGAAAATAAATTTACTTTTTTGAAATAACCTTACCTTGTGTACTTATGTTCGAACGGACCTTACTTAAAAAAACACGCCTCGTGTTTCATTCAAAAGATGGACAAACGAGCTGTGAAGCAGGTGGTCATAATGTTTTGTCTCGTCAGTGTATAACAATTAGTTGAGGAGAAAGGATGGAAAGGATGTGGGATGAAAAAGAGGTAGGGAGACATAATAGCCAAGGCTCTGAGATAAAGCAACGGCGAAATGATGTGTCAGATAAAGAATTTAAAGTAGCCTAAAGCATACCATTGTCAATGTTTAAGGTATTAACAGAGGCAGTTTCTTGAAGCAATGCTTGCACGTTATGTGCTCTTTTCAGATCAGGTTTGCCCATAGGTGGGTTGTAAGATATATATTTTTTTTGTATGTAAGTAAGCCAAACTGATACTTATTTTGAATTTGAAGTGTTTCTTTGTAGGATGCGCTCGAAAGTGTTCTTTAAAGCCGAAATTGGCCAAACCTGGAAGATATGATAAGCAAAATACTTGTGAAAATCAGCCGAGGTGGAAAACATCAAACTGTCCTTTACGTCTAGTGGCTGGAGGAGAGTGTCAGCCGCGAAATCAGCACTGTAGAGGAGACAACCCAAGTATCCCGTTTCAAAAGCCGATGCAGACGAGCATTTCCGGCACGGTGTGAGCTTCGTGTGGGACGCCCCCGACCACAGCCGTGTTCCCGCTGACAACGCGGAGCTCCGCCTCTGACAGAGGGCGCTCTGTGCTGCCGCGACACGAGACGAGAAGCAGAACTGGCGGACGCGCCGTGGCGGGGCCCGCAGGCTGAGGGCCGCCCTCTGTCCGGTCGCCGGCAGCGCCGCCGCCCCGTCAGCTCGACCGCCCAACGCCTAGGGTGGCGGCCGCCTCCGCGAAGAGGTCTCTTTTATCTGGCAACGGCGGACACGACTTCGTCTAAAGAACCGTTTATTTGGCCGCAGCTAGTCTCGGTCAAACGTCTATTTTCAGAGGACGCTGTACATGTCCTGCGGCCAGCCGTTTATCGCACTCCACGTGGACACTTAACTGACTCAATTCCCATCTCTCCACGCCCACATTGCACACCTCCTATACTCTGCTCTAGTCCCAAACTCTACTCCGACAATCCCATGGCGCCGTAAATGCATCAAGGTTTTAGTATGTAAGGATCCACAGCCGCCGTTCATTTGTTGATGGAATTCCTTTTCCAATTTAGGCTATTGTTTTATTCTGAAAAAAAAATACAATATTTCATATCTGTCAAATATTGTCCTCCATATTTATTATTAAGCTACGTGTTGATAAAAACGATAAGTAACTTCAAAAAGAAACAAGAAATAAGATCAAAAGTATAGAAAAATGTATATAAACTTTACACCTTTCAATTACTTGCATGACAGTAAAAATTATATGCATGGCATGTGAAGCCTTAACCATGCAGGAGGACGAGGTATGAGCAGCTAATACCTAGCTATTTTACAGTCAATATTATCGGATTGTAAAATACTGGTGCTGTCTCCATCGCGAAGCTGTAATACCACATGTATGGGACAAAGATCCATTTCTTCCCATTTTTTAACCGTTTCGACGATCGACTGCGTCTAATTCTCCTACAGCCAGTGAGACCATTTCATATAAACGTGAGGCGTTTATTCAGTCAGCGATTTATAAAATCATAAGCTACACGTGTGACAATTACTACATTGGGTAGCAGAGAAAACCACTTAATACGAGATTCAGGGAATATCTTTCCTCTAGCTAAAGCAACACTTCGTCACTTTAAGTGGCTAAGGACCTTGACGATGCATTACACATAGTATACATAACTGGTAAGGGGCCTCTTACAGATATTTTGGTAAACATCAATATTTACAAGAAAGATCGACAGTGTTGAAGAATAGCCGTTATTTTTTTCCCCTTTTGGACTGCTTTTATACAGCATTGACACAGTTGTAATTTTCCTCTAGTTCTTTCCCTTGTGTTTGTGATAAATAATACTCGATGTAATTTTTCACTGTCTTTTATAAAGTTTTAAATATGTGAAGAGTGAAAACTGGGTAGGTTCTTGTGCCGTGTGCCCGCGATTCATTTCGCGTATTTCCCGCGGATTTGGAATCCCTCTGGCCGCAACAACGCATGGAGCGTTACTGTCGCCGGTAGAGGGCAGGTCGGAGGAGAAGGTAGTTAAGGGCTGCGGCAGCCTGGAAAAGAGGAGAGTGTGACACAGGCGACGAGGGGCGCAAATGAGGCGGCGTGTTGCTGCCGAGTGCCTGCTGTCGCCCTTTGGCCAGAGGGGTGCCTTTGCTCACTGCGGGTTTGGCAGGGCCGAGTGTTGCACCCAGCCGTGAACTTTGTTCAATAAAAGCTACATCGGCAGGACGCACAGTATTCGGTGTGTCCTCTGCTATTAAAGTTGCAAGCAGCTTGTGTCCATTGTTGTGCCGGCTTGAAGTGGGTTGAAGTCTAGTCTGACCTCTGCAAGTACTGGACGCGGTGGCGTCTGCTGGATGATACCCGTGGGTTTCCGGCTACGAGGAATCTTCGTTACATCCTTCTCTCGGCGCTCTCTAAGCAAGCGTTTGTCAATAGGCGCTGGATTTTGCGAGAAATCACGGTGAGCATACGTTTAGTGTGCACGTCTCTTGGTGTAGCGTGGTGGCTATTTTGGCTCCATATCCTGCCATAACCTGGTTGCTCGTTGTTATATATATATATATATATATATATATATATATATATATATATATATATATATATATATATAAGGTTTCGATTCTGTCAATGTGTGTGAGCTTGGGGCTGTCAGTATTCCAAACTGGTTTTAGAATCTAAGGGTATAGAATGCAGATATAATTCTTCTGATCTACGAATTGTACTTTATAATCAGTGAAAATTGTTTAATCTGCCTACACTATTTCTGAGGCATATCTGTAGTTACCTGTTGGCTCGTACCACGAGCTCCAGCTGTTTGCTAATTTGTTTGCATCTACCTAAAAAACATGCCGGGCGGTGTGTCCGAGCTGTTGTAGGCGCTTCAGTCCGGAACCGCGCTGCTGCTACGGTCGCAGGTTCGAATCCTGCCTGCGGCATGGATGTGTAATGTCCTTACGTTAGTTAGGTTTAAGTAGTTCTAAGTCTAGGGGACTGATGACCTCATATGTTAAGTCCCATAGTGCTTAGAGCCATTTGGACCATTTTTGAACGTAAAAAACAAAACCAAAGGAAAATCTTATGCCCTCAGCAGTAAAGTCAAAGTTTCCTGCATAACTTTCGTACTTTCAGCATTTGTAGTATGTTTTAATTTTACTAAATAATTGACGAGTTGTTTCTGTGTTACAGGATAGGTGATTGTATCTCTTGTTAACTGTGGTCTAGTTAAAGATGCTTGTGTGCCATGACTGAAATTTTTAATGAAGGCTTCTAGTAATGTGATAGCGACATCCGCTGTCCTATGTTAGTAGAGTAGGAGGAATCATTTGCTACTGACGTTGCCTCTGCCACGCCTCTATCATCATAAATTTGAACCACATTTGTCAGTAATTTTGGCTACTTCGAAGGCAATGGCGTTTTCATAATTACTTGAAATATCTTATGGTTGTTATTTGTAACATACTCATTTGATCATATGTTTTGCTGTTTGTAATGTAAATGTATTTTTACTTCATTTAATATTCTTTATTAAATGGAAGTGAATTTATACTGTTGCCGTTTTGAGGTGTTTGCTATTAGTTGTGTTATTGAAATTTAGTCTTTTCAGTTTTGGAGGCAATTTGTTAATGCTATTCTTGGATTTTTTCTTTTTAAAAATAAATTTAGTAGTGTTTTTAGAAAGGTTAATAAATTCATTATGGCTATGTACCTTTGAAAAACTATAGACCTATATCTGACGTCAATCTGTTGCAGAATTTTAGAACATGTTTTTTGCTCGAGTATCATGTCGTTTTTGGAAACCCGGAATCTACTCTGTAGGAATCGGCATGGATTCCGGAAACAGCGATCGTATGAGACCCAGCTCGCTTTATTTGTTCATGAGACCCAGAAAATATTAGATACAGGCTCCCAGGTAGATGCTATTTTCCTTGACTTCCGGAAGGCGTGCGATACAGTTCCATACTGTCGCCTGATAAACAAAGTAAGAGCCTACGGAATATCAGACCAGCTGTGTGGCTGGATTGAAGAGTTGTTAGCAAACAGAACACAGAATGTTGTTATCAATGGAGAGACGTCTACAGACGTTAAAGTAACCTCTGGCGTGCCACAGTGGAGTGTTATGGGACCATTGCTTTTCACAATATATATATAAATGACCTAGTAGATAGTGTCGGAAGTTCCATGCGGCTTTTCGCGGATGATGCTGTAGTATACAGAGAAGTTGCAGCATTAGAAAATTGCAGCGAAATGCAGGAAGATCTGCAGCGGATAGGCACTTGGTGCAGGGAGTGGCAACTGACCCTTAACATAGACAAATGTGATGTATTGCGAATACATAGAAAGAAGGATCCTTTATTGTATGATTATATGACAGCGGAACAAACACTGGTAGCAGTTACTTCTATAAAATATCTGGGAGTATGCGTGCGGAACGATTTGAAGTGGAATGATCATATAAAATTAATTGTTGGTAAGGCGGGTACCAGGTTGAGATTCGTAGGGAGAGTCCTTAGAAAGTGTAGTCCATGAACAAAGGAGGCGGCTTACAAAACACTCGTTCGACCTATACTTGAGTATTGCTCATCAGTGTGTGATCCGTACCAGATCGGGTTGACGGAGGAGATAAAGAAGATCCAAAGAAGAGCGGCGCGTTTCGTCACAAGGTTATTTGGTAACCGTGATAGCGTTTAGCAAACTGAAGTGGCAGACTGCGCAAGAGAGGCGCTCTGCATCGCGGTGTAGCTTGCTCGCCAGGTTTCGAGAGGGTGCACTTCTGGATGAGGTATCGAATATATTGCTTCCCCCTACTTATACCTCCCGAGGAGATCACGAATGTAAAATTAGAGAGAAGGTTTCAGACAGTCGTTCTTCCCGCGAATCATACCCGACTGGAACAGGAAAGGGAGGTAATGACAGTGGCACGTAAAGTGCCCTCCGCCACTCATCGTTGGGTGGCTTGCGGAATATAAATGTAGATGTAGAACACCAGCTCCCTACCGCAATTCAGTTCTAAGTGCCAAATCTGACACTTGTCAGAGGGGTAATAAACATTATACCTATCTTTGTACATAACTTAGTTGAACCCAAAAAAAGTTGATGACGTATTCCGATGCCACAGAAAAACGCTAGCTATCTCATCACTGTAAAAAAAAAGGTAAGGAAAATTAGAAAATAAATAATTTATTAAAAACGTTGTAAGTGCCATACAGAAAACTGACTTTTTCTCAGCGACAATACGAAGTTTCTGAGAATTATTATCGGGGCAATTAGCCAATTGCAACCGTGGATCATTACCAAGCGCCCTTAATCCATTGAAAAAAAAATGTAACATTGGTTCATACATTACTTGTCTACAAATTCTCTCTTGTACACGTACTTCATAGCCCAAGTTACATACATACTTCAAGCTTTACGCTTAATTTCACATTTTACTACATCGTTGGAACATGTGGATGGTATACGTAACATTTGTGTGCGTATGTGGCACAAATAAACAATAGTGTACATGGTTACGTCCATTAGCTGACACATACAGAAAGCTGCCACACCTTAGTGCAGTCACAGCTCCCCCGAAATGACCAGAGAAGTTTAGAGTGCTATCTGTGGATGGACGATAACCCTAAATAAGCTAATGGCGCAATATTCACTTTCATATTATGTTCGTTAGTCTGACGTGTACAAAATTATTAAAAGTATAGGATCGAAGTTCATCCACCATATGTCATGCCACATGTACGATTATAATTTTCGCGACAGGGTACGAACCACAAAAGATTATCTCGGGTCTCTTAATGTAGAATGCCAGTATGTCTATAAAGTAAAACATTAATGATATAATATCAAATACTTCTTGGTACTAACAGATTTGAAGATTAATACGTCATGTTGTTTGTTAGAACCAGTAACAGATTATACGTATAATACGTGCAAATTCACTAAGGCTTTTGTACTGTGACGGCCGGGGTGGCCGAGCGGTTCTAGGCGCTACAGTCTGGAACCGCGTGACCGCTGAATCCTGCCTCGGGCACGGATGTGTGTGACGTCCTTAGGTTAGTTAGGTTTAAGTAGTTCTAAGTTCTATGGGACTGATGACCTCAGTAGTTAAGTCCCATATTGCTCAAAGCCATTTGAACCATTTTTATACGGTGTTATAATAAAACTGGAAAATAAAGTTAGGTTAACCATATCAGTACAGTTATTTCAACAATACATAACAGTACAGATGTTGGAACATACAGGTGTTATGTGAAGTAGAAGTTACCTATTTCTGGTAGCCTATGTAGGCCATCTAAAATACTGTACAACGTGATGCGATATATGTGTAATAATTGTAGTTATGTAGAAAATGGCCTCATTTAAAACTTGTAACTTTTTAAAAAATCTTATACATTGTCTAGTCACATTAACGTGACTACCTGTCAGAAGCCTGAATAGCTACATTTTGCAGCGCAGGCCGTTGTGAGATGGGCAGGAAGAGAGTCGGTGAGGTTCTGGAAGGTACTGGAGGGATTGATTTATTTCCCAGATCATAAGGTATCGCAAAATCTCATACACAAGGCTCCACTCCAAAGGAGATTAAAGAGGGGAAGTGCAACTATTCTGATTTGCAAATGAAATTATTCTAAATACTGATTATTTATGCTCCAACGGAGTTATACTCATTGACTATAATAGACTCAATGAAAATTAGCTTCAGGCCAAAAGGTCATTTTCCGGTTAATGGTGCGCTTGATGGCCTAGAAGGTAGTTAACGTTCATACAAAATAAGTAATGTTGTAAGACATTAACCGTAGTTCGAATTAAGATGCAGACTCGACATTTTAATAATAAAATAACTAACATTAGAACGCGTATGTCGCTCGATCGTTGCATCACGAAACCAGTCGCTTCCAACTTAACTGATATTGCCAGAACATGATTGGCTGATATAGTTGAAGCATGAGAACTGAGATGTTTGTCATTCTACTATATAAAACAGTTCGAACTGCAATATTCCAATTACTACTGGCAGAAAAGTATATCTAGAGCAACGTACATCCATATCGTGTCTAGGCCAGAACATGAAGGAAAACCATGATGCTATGAACAATTCCGCTGGCAGCTGGTAAAATTTTTGTTTTATTGATACAAAACTTGTTTCGTGACCTAAAGCTGCATTATCAGGTGCAACTTACAAGGTAAGGAGCAATACGCGACGACTCAAATTCGTGGATTATTAAACTTAATAAAGGTAATATCTAAAATACACTCAATGTTAAAAGGTCAGAGGTATATTCATCGCTCTTAGTTAAGACATATAAATTAGTGAATACTGTCTACATCACATTGATGAACGAAGGGAGACGAAGACTTGATCCATTAATTTCGTTGAAATCACTGGTGAGCGGATCAAGTGATTATAGACCCCTGTTTTAAGACTTGCCTGCATCTAAAATAAGAAAAATATACCATGAGGACACTAAAAATTGAAAAATGCCAGATTAGTAATAACTTTCTCACTCCTAATGTGGTTAGTTGGGACACAATGCAAAATATTGTGCGGCATAGTATAATACGACACTTTCTTACTGGTGTCACACCAGAGCGCCTGGGTTTTGGGAAGAATAGAAATGGCCCACACAAGCGGCTAAAGCGGACTGAAAGGGCGGCGGAAAGAAAACTATCTTGTGAACGGTGTGACGTCATGTACTCATCAGTGTGAGAGCTCCGCTGCTCTGTTTGCTAGCCGGGTTAATACCGAATTTTATTACATACCAATACTTCATCGCATAAGCAATCAAATTAGGCAGAATACTGTGGCGCTTAATTCTCCTCGATCACCCAACGTTAACTGTGAATTTTCCTTTTCATACTTAAAAATTACTACTTCCTCTAATATATTTCGAATACGACTTTTCTTATTAAGTATATTTTTTTAATTTTCTGAAGGGCTTATGATGCTGAGCCCTGCTTTGCGTAGGTGCGTTGTGAATGCAGATAAGGGATTATTTAAATTAAGGTGTTCTTCAAATCTATTGCGAAATGACATACGGGTTTGTCCTGTTCATATCTTAGCACAATCATTGTTTGTAATTGAGTAAACTCCCGCCTTATTATGGTTATTCATCACAGCTTTTTCCTTTTGCCTGCGTTTACTACCTAAATCCGAAGAAGTAAAACGTGATGTGACGATTATTTTAAGTGCCATACACCTGTCTATTTTTTAGGATAGTCATCCAAGTACGGTATTCTACTAAAAATAGAGTCTTACTTTATCTGATGACCTGGTCTAAGAGTTGTAAGATCTGTCTCTGATATCTGGATGCAGTACCAGAAAAAATATCGTTCCAGTATATTTTACTTCTTCTTCTCTATGTAGTAAACTAAGGTTCAAATGGTTCAAATGTCTCTGAGCACTATGAGACTGAATTTCTGAGGTCATCAGTCCTCTAGAACTTAGAACTACTTAAACCTAACCAACCTAAGGACGTCACACACATCCATGCACGAGGCAGGATTCGAACCTGCGACCGTAGCGGTCGCAGGTAAAGTAAGGCGTATCAAGGAAGCTGCGGTAAAGAAACATGAGGAACCAGATATATACTGCCGTTACATGCAATGATTGCAAACCGGTTGCTTATTTCGAAAAGGTTTCAAGCACATCTTAACTTAAATACACCCCTATATGTATTAGCAACGTAGTTACGTAAAGCGGGGCACACCATCACAAGCCCTTCAGAATATTTAAAAATCTACATCTACATCTACATCTACATCTACATCTACATCCATACTCCGCAGGCCACCTGACGGTGTGTGGCGGAGGGTACCCTGAGTACCTCTATCGGTTCTCCCTTCTATTCCAGTCTCGTATTGTACGTGGAAAGAAGGATTGTCGGTATGCTTCTGTGTGGGCTCTAATCTCTCTGATTTTATCCTCATGGTCTCTTCGCGAGATATACTTAGGAGGGAGCAATATACTGCTTGACTCTTCGGTGAAGGTATGTTCTCGAAACTTTAACAAAAGCCCGTACCGAGCTACTGAGCGTCTCTCCTGCAGAGTCTTCCACTGGAGTTTATCTATCATCTCCGTAACGCTTTCGCAATTACTAAATGATCCTGTAACGAAGCGCGCTGCTCTCCGTTGGATCTTCTCTATCTCTTCTATCAACCCTACCTGGTGCGGATCCCACACTGCTGAGCAGTATTCAAGCATTGGGCGAACAAGCGTACTGTAACCTACTTCCTTTGTTGTCGGATTGCATTTCCTTAGGATTCTTCCAATGAATCTCAGTCTGGCATCTGCTTTACCGACGATCAACTTTATATGATCATTCCATTTTAAATCACTCCTAATGAGTACTCCCAGATAATTTATGGAATTAACTGCTTCCAGTTGCTGACTTGCTATTTTGTAGCTAAATGATAAGGGACCTATCTTTCTATGTATTCGCATCACATTACACTTGTCTACATTGAGATTCAATTGCCATTCCGCGCACCATGCGTCAATTCGCTGCAGATCCTCCTGCATTTCAGTACAATTTTCCATTGTTGCAACCTCTCGATACACCACCATACTAAGAAAAAAAGCCATATTTTGTATATGCATATAAATATGTGCATATAGTTAAAATAGGACGGGCCAGGAATAAGTAAAGGGCTACACAAACATGACGAAAATGTATATCTATCGGAATAAGCTATTAATGAAAATATTTGTCATCATCATTTGCGTGGGCCTTTGTCCCAGTGCAACGCGGTGTCGGCATAGTTACTATGGATTTGGCAATGTTAGTGTCACAAGGTGGATGGATGCCCTTCCAGTCGCCAGTGAAAGTATTTAGACGTGTAGGAAATCTGTATTTTCTTATGGGAGTTCTGAGTTGGATGACACTGGTATTGAACCGTGTCGTATGTATCCGTTGCACGACGCTGCATTGCTCTCGCGTTAACGAATGGCAGCGTTGGAGATAGCTCGTGCAATGAGATTAGATGTGTTTCCGTCCCACAAGGGCCACGGAAAGCTGGAGGTATTGGGGAGGAGCTCATCTGACGGCGAATGCCGGCTGCCGTATACCGGCGTACCACTGTGTGACTAGGCGAGGTGTGGCGGGGCGGGAAGGGAAAGGAGCCGCCAGAAAAGAGGTGCGGGGGACCGGCGGTGGCTGCCGTAGCGTCTGCCCGCTGCCCGCTGCCCGCTGCCCGCTGCCTGCTTTGTAGCCAGGGACGCTTTGTTGCGGAAGCCTGAAGCTGTGGCTCAGGCGAGGCAGAGGAGTGCGGGGGGGGGGGGGGGGGGGGGGGGAGGAGGGGCTGCCAGCGTCGTGCGCAGCCCAGGCGCCCACCCATATAATACGCGGTACTGCACCCGCGCCTACCTTCTGCACAAGGCACTCTTAACTGCGCCTAAAACTCTCTAATTACTTCGGAATTATCATTGTCAGCACCATTACTTTTCACAATATACAGGACTACTATAAATGATTCGTTAACTTTCAAAGTTTTGAATTTTACAAAGCGTCTCCTTAGAGTTGGCTCGACTCTGAGGTGATGGTAGTCGCAGTCGGTATGACGTGGGACGGCGTCCGTCGCTCACGACAACGCCACCCTGAAACTAGTAGAAAAACACAAACTCCTCGAGTGGTTTGGTCATATTTCAGATGCCGTCTTTCGTGATTAATGTCAATATTTCGATAGAGCAGCGCGTCAGAATATGTAGGCCTCTCTTGCTTCTTCACTGATAAAGGCGGCAATTGCACCACTCGATGACGCAATGACTCATGTCACCTGAAGTGATGACCACCAGTTTTCTTTTGTTATGAGTCCGCCACAGACTTTCAGCTTGAGCGAACTGGCTAACTGTAGTTCTTAAATTTTTTTATGCCTAGATAGGTAATGGATGTTGAATATTAATAATGTGATGTCTCGGATCTTTAATTCATCACACAAGTCGTGGCCACAGTATCGAATTGCGAGGATGTTAAGTTAATAAATTGTTACTCCGTCGTCAAGACGTCGCTACGTCACGTGTTCAATAACCACACGACGTAATTCCAGAGATAACATATACTTAGGCAACATTCAGAATGCGTCGTATACTTGGGAAAAAATCGACGATTGTTCACTGTTAAATAATCATGAATGCAATTTTCACTTCACAATATTCTAACAGTCAATTAATTTTCACTAATACACATGATAATATCAATTCAATTATGTGGGCGACACGAAGAATTAAAGTTTGAATCCAATTTTGTTGTTCCTTGTAATTAATTGTCCCTAGACTGAGCACGCACCCCGATTTCTCACTCGGAATTGCTTCCGTTTGCGTCAGTAATCCTGTCGTTGGCGACAACTTCTGACAACTCGGCGCAATTGCACGTTCTTCGTGTTTGCGTTTCTGTTACCTACTCGAGATTAATAATTGTTTTTCTGTCGGCTGTCTTTCTTTTTCAATATCCTTGAATGTTCGTGCTTATTCAATATCACGAAGGCTAAGTCCCATCACATATCTCACACGATGTAATTTCGTCGCGAATCTCCGTATCCCGTTATCTTACTAACGGTAAACATGACTTTGCTTTAGTATTACTTATGAATACTACTTCAGTCTATATCGCAAAACTTTAAAACTTCCGATTAACTTAAAACAATCTAGTAGCGCTTACATTCATGCTAATATTTTAATAGTGCTAGAGAACGACTAGATAGCAACTGAAGCTAACATTTCCGAGCTACATTGTAGTCACATCGAACTTCCTTTTCGTTGCAGCTGCAACTCTCTTCTATCGTAAATGTTATCTTTGGCCAATTTACGATCTGGGCCTTAACCTTCGTTACTTATTATTTTGCAATTCTTTCTTTGGTGTTTTTGTTGCGTATCCTATCATATTCTTTTATTCAATCTCTATTTCATGAGAAATATTATTATTCACCTGACATTCCTGTTGATCAAATTATCACAAATGTAAATTTGGTTGTCAGTAGCTGCCGTCACTGTCAGGACGACTAACTTTTCTACTCCTTTTACAACAGGGGGTGGTTTATTAGGGTTTCTGTAATTTGGGTGTTATACTGTACAAAAACACGGTACAGCCACATTAATGTCGCCACCACCTATGTTCGAGGTCAACGTGCAATAACTACCCACAAAGAGGAGGTGGCAGCACTAGCAAGGAAGGTGTTGGGGGGACGCCGAAAACAGTGCTGTTGTTGTCGCAATGGGGAAACGGAGCGATTTACCGACGTTCAGATGAGCATGATCATTGGCTTCTGGGCCAAGGTTGGAATCATCTCTGGAATGTCTAAGTTTGTAAACTGGTCACGTGACGTCGTGGTTAAAGTAGTCCGTGCATGGCAAAATGGCGTCGAGGCAACTGGGGTGCACCAAGGGCCATAGGTGAAGAAACCGTTAGCGCTTGGATTTCACCCGGAACAAGTCCCGCCCACTCACACCCTCCGGAACAAGTCCCGCCCATTCACCACAGACCAAGGAGCTGCTAATAGTGTCTCTTCAACAACCGTTCAGCGAACATTGTTGGGTGCGGACCTTCACAGCAGGCGCCTGGCTCGGGGACCGACGCTGACTGCACTTCATTGGCGACAAAATATGGAATACCGCAACTGGACATCCACTGAGTGGCCACAGGCAACTTTTTCAGCTGATTCATCTGCTATGCCCCATAGAAGAAATAGCTGTTGCTATACACGGAGTAAACGTCTGAAAGCAAACAACCTGCAACTATCTTGAGAAGGACAACCTGGAAGGAAGGTACAGTATGCCGGCCGTTTTGGCCGAGCGGTTGTAGGCACTTCAGTCCGGAACTGCGATGCTGCTACGGTCGCAGGTTCAAATCCTGCCTCGGGCATGGATATTTGTGATGTACTTAGGTTAGTTAGGTTTAAGTAGTTCTAAGTCTAGGGGACTGATGACCTCAGATGTTAAGTCCCATAGTGCTCAGAGCCATTTGAACCATTTTTTGGTACAGTATGGTCTGGGAAATGTTCCCTGGGTGGTCCCGTCATTCTCGAAGACGCAATGATCAACACAAGTATGGATATATCCATAGTGACCATGTCCATCCCCATATGCAGTTTCTTTTTCGTCAGCACGATAGCATCTACCAGCAGGACAATGCAATGTGTGACAAAGCCCACACTGCACGTGCTTGATTCGAAGAGCACCAGCATCAATTTACTGAACTCCCCTAGCTACTAAATATCCGGATATAGAGCCAGTCGAGAATCTGTAGGACCACTTCTATTGGGCTGTTTGCGTTCTCAAATGGCTCTGAGCACTATGGGACTTAACTTCTGAGGTCATCAGTCCCCTATAACTTAGAACTACTTAAACCTATCTGACCTAAGGACACCACACACATCCATGGCCGAGGCAGGATTCGAACCTGCGACTGTAGCTGTCGCGCGGTTCCAGACAGTAGTTTTGCGTCCTCAATCCTCGACCAACAACAGCTCACAACGGCACTGGAGTCGGCATGTCTCCACATCCAAAACGTCGTTGACACTCTTCTTGCACGTCTAGCAGCGGTTCACATACAAACAGTGGTTATTCAGACTTTTGACAGGTGGTCACATTAATGTTACTGGACAATTTAAGATTGATGCATGAATAGAACCGTAAACTCACCAAGTTCGTTCTGTGCCTACCATTTACCGTTACGAGTGCAATGCCTTGACAGAATAGCGACAAACCAAGACTTTTTGTGTCTTGAAATGTGTGAGACGTTTATCTGTTAACATAGTGTAGCGCGTTCAGAAGAAAATTATGGAAGAGAACCGCCATATATATAGAGCATTTTTCGTTGGTATCGACATTTTAGAGATACCGGTGGTCTCTGTAACCAGAAAAGTACCGGTCGACCAAATCTGCCAGATGCAACCGTGGAGAGAGCGACGGAAAGTTTCGTACGCAGTCGTAAAAGTATCGACTGTCCGCGAAACCCTCGAACTTCGAATACCGCAACAAACTGCGTGGAAGATTTTGAGGCGGCGGGTGATTTCTAAAACGTACCATCTACAACTTGCGCAACACTTGAAACCGGAAGATTATTGTCGGCATCACAGAGCAGGAAGCATGTAAGGATGAACAGTAAAACTTCAAATTGATGGTCAGCGACGAAGCAGCCTCATTTACCTGGAATGACGACTCGCCAAAATGTAAGACTTTGGGACACTAATCAGTGTCAAGGGATTGTGGCGCATGAACGAGATTCTGTACAATGTCGCGTAGGAATGAGAATGGTCCGTTTTTCTTCTGTGAGAAGACTCTGTTGGGTATTTCTTCTCACTGTACCTTTCAGTTGTGTTTGCTTCCTCAAATAACAGCTGATTTCGACGATATCATCTTCCAGCAAAACGGGGCACGCTCTCACTGGACCATCGGCATTCCTCTCTACCTCTGAGTGGCTTTCAAAAATGTTTCCGTTCGAAGATCTACAGTCCGGAGTACGAGTGCCAATCACTCAGAGTAGACGTGAGCACTGAGGCAAGCAACCCACCGACGCATCAAGCGTCGTTTACCCGTTTGGTAAAACACACTCTCCTACGGTGTGAAGAAGTCTGTAACAATCTGCTACAAATCTTCGTCGACAATAATCGTCGATCCTTCTACATCTACATGGATACTCTGCAAATCACATTTAAGTGCCTGGCAGAGGGTTCATCGAATCACCTTCACAGTTCTCTATTATTCTAATCTCTTATTGCGGGAACGAACACCTATATCTTTCCGTACGAGTTCTGATTTCCCTTATTTTATCGTGGTGATCGTTTTTCCCTATGTAGGTCGGCGTGAAAAAAATATTTTCGCATTCGGAGGAGGAAGTTGGTGATTGGAATTTCGTGAGAAGATTCAGTCGCAACGAAAAACGCCTTTCTTTTAATGATGTCCAGCCCAAATCCTATATCATTTCAGTGACACTCTCTCCCATATTTCGCGATAATATAAAACTTGCTGCCAATCTTTGAACTTTTTCAATGTACTCCTTGAGTCCTATCTGGTAGGGATCCCACAACGCGCATCAGTATTCTAAAAGAGGACGGACAAGCGTAGTGTAGGCAGTCTCCTTACTAGATTTGTTTCCTTCAAGGCATTTTTAAGGATCTGAAGGCATGAAAACCGGAACAAATGAGGCTGGCGTCCCAGATTGACCACTGTCTTGGGTCTAATTGCGACCAGCACTGAATTTGGGACACCATTCGACAACGGTGGTCTTCAAAGGACATGCTGCCCTGAAAGTATTCTTCATTCTAAGACGGCTATCTACTATTGTTTGTGCTTCGTCAGCGAAGAAAAGAATAACATGCTGGTCTTGTTTGGTAAGTACGTCGCCATATTTCATGTTTCCGCATTTAGCGCAAGCACGTCGTAAAACACGAATGACACACTAATCAGTGCCTACATGTCGGTGCTTACTCAGTGTGGCCAAAAACAGTGAAAACTTGTAAGAGTGTTTCAGGAGAGGTTATGATGAGAACATTTTTGGAAAGTTTCCGAGTTAATTAGCACTGAAGATACCTATTCAGGCCGTTTCACTCTAAAATTTATACGACACGACAAATAATATTAGAGTAAACTGTTCTCATAGCTTAGACGATAGTGCACGAAACTGCACAGTCATTGGTTCGAGTTTGACCCTTACTCCCGTCCACGTCCAATTTTTATATCGCTCTTTTGTTCGGTTTTAGGAAACCAAACGAAGTGGCGTCAAATCGAAAGACTTGCACCCGGCGAACGGTCTACCCGATGGGAGGCCCTAGTCACACGACATTTGCATTTAACAATATCCCAGCACAATCTACCTTAGAAAACTCTCACAAGCTTTGTGGACTGTCTCTGACCACCATGTATACCCGAATCGGAGTCGCCACGTTGCACATACGCTGCAGCAACGCCTTCAAAGGGAAAACATTTCGATCGCTCCTTATATTTGACATACTTTTACACCGTTGGATCGGGCGTAGTGGGCCTCCCAGGTCTCCTGACCTAATGCATTGTAACTTCTTCGTTTTGGGGGTACATTAAGGGTCGTGTTTTGTTCTCCAATCGCCAAGAGCAATGGAAGAATTGAAAGCCCATCAGTGCTGCTGTGGCGACCATTGACAGTATGTTGCTGGATAAGGTGGGGAACGAAGATAATTACCGTTTGGATGTGTGTCGTGTGCCCAGAGAGCCCTGAACGGAACTTCTGTAGAGTGCAAAATGGTGACCTGGTGAGTTTACAGTTCTAGTGATGCAGCAATCGTATTTCTACATGCATTACTGGGGAAAATATAGAGCTTTGAAAACTAATGAATAACTTACAGTAGTCCTAAACATAAGTAACCTAGTGGATAACGACCGAATGTGTCGAGACGCTCACAACGCTACACAATTGTATGGAAATGCATTAAGATGTGCAGTGAGTGAAAGCTCAGTGCAGGGATTTGCAGTTAACACTCAGCATAAGAAGATGCAACGTATTGTGCGTAAAGGGACTAGAAACCCATTACACGACTGCATAACAATGAGTGGAAGTTTTCACACCCATTAAACGTTTGGAAATACGCGTACAGAGAGATTGAAGTGGAACGGCCACATGAAACTAGTCTGAGGTAAAGCAGACGTCACTTGAGAGTTATAGGGATAATCCTCAGGATGTGTACTCCACGCATAAAGGAGGTAGCTTACACAACCTTTGTTCGACAATTACTTGAAGACTGCTCGTTAGTCTGAAATCCGTTCCAGATAGAAATGATAGACGAAATAGAGAAGATCTAAAGAAGAGCAGCATCTTTCCTTACAGCGTAGGCGTCACGGAGATACTCAGCCAATCCCATTGGCAGTCTCTGCAACTGAGGCGTTGTTTTTCACAGTGTGCTCTTCTGTGAGGTCCGAGAGCATACTTTCCCAAGAGACATTCGTACATCCCACGAAAAGACAAGGGAGATAAAATTAAAGAGATTCTAGGACACACTGAGGCTCATCAACAATCATTCTTCCTCCGAGCATTCGGGACTTGAACAGGAAAGCGGGAAAGTGTCGCTGGCACACTAACTACCCTACGCCATACACCATAACGTGGTATGCGGTACGTACATGTAGATATAGATGTAGAAATGAGGGATTTTTTTGGCAAGGAAAATTTACAGCATTAAGACTAGCTGTGAACGTTGGTCCATGTCTTACTGTGAACTACTGAAAAAAGAGCTTTTCGTGGGTGATTGTCTACCGCTGTTAAATAATTTGGAAAAAGCATATTTGTACCATCAGATGCACACGTTTTATGTATATTCTCTACCGGTTTACATTGTTACAACCATCTTCGAGGAGAAAAACATCGTACATCATTGGACCACCATGCACCTTCGTCATATATGAGTCACATAGGGACCGAACCGCAGAATAACCCTGGGTTTGGTGTGGATGGCTGTGGGGTGAGTGGACTGCTGTAGCCAGTTGTGGGGCTGTGTACCACTGCGGGCTCTGACTGAGACGGAGCCTCTCTGTCGTTTCTAGGTTCCCAGTTCCATTCAATACAATACAAGGCATGTCCAACTAAAAAACACCTGACCGACACATCTAACTATCATTATTGTTTTTTTCCTTTGTTTTGCTTTCTGCCATTCGATAGTGCATTGAGAAAATTGGAAAGCTGAACTCAGTTTTCATACATGGGTACTAAATCCTTCTTTTCTCTCTTAATGGATACACATGATTTGTGTAGGTCACTTTGTTGGGATTCATTAGTGGAAAACAAATGCTTAAGTTTTAGGACTCCTTCAACGGTTGCGTGTAAGGTGAAAACGTAGTCTAGAAGTGATACGATACTTATATAATTAACTACACAGGTTTAAGAAAGTGGAAGGAGTGATACTGGGTGGAGATACGAAAGCCTCGAGTCGAGAAATTTCTGTGCTTTTGACTTCTAAAACAGGGTAACATGTGCTGAACTCAGGAAACAAGAACTACGCGTATCATAATATTTGTAGAACTGGTTTACGCGAAATTGGTCGTCATGTTTGAATGCAGGGCCCTCAATCGTCGTTTGTTTAACAAAATAGTAACATACGGGTATCATATTTCTGTTGATATAGTTAATAGAACAAATTAACCAACAGAAGAAGGAAAGAATACCGTTTTTACTTGGTACTATTTGCAAATATTATCGCAGAGAAGTTAGTTTTTCTCAGAACTTAGTTGGTAATTTTACAGTTCTTCTAGAAAAAAATTAGTCAACTGCTCATATTTTTACAGTATACTATTCATTCCCATTGCGGCTTGTAGGATGAGAGGGTAATTATCCTACCAAAAAGAGAGGTTAGAGGATTCACTTCAGATCGTGGGAGCAATATGGCTTGCTAGCGGACAAAGCTGACGTCTCGACAGTCCGAGTCTCACTGAGACCGACGTACATTCCGCGCTTCCGGCGCTGGCTTTGTGGTCCAGTAAATACGGGAGCAGAGGAAACAAGGAAGTATTATTTGTGGACACGTAAACATGAGGCTCCCTTTGAGGTCCCTTACGGAGTCGCCGCCGCACTATTCTTACTCTCTGACCTCCTTTAAATACAGACCTTTAGCTGAGAGCAGCGAGGCACCCACCGGTCTTCACGTCAACAGGTTTGTCGGAAACGCTGCGTGTACGTTCCATTGTGTTTATGCCTTTTATACGGGGTGTTCACAAACAGTCTGGAAAGCCTGTAGTGGTGTTGCACGAGAGGCTGCGCTGGGAAATGATATTCAAGGAAAAAATCCGACACGTTGCGCCATTTCCGAGCTATTTAGCATTGAAGTTTGCCAATCAGGTCGCTGTACGCCCAAATTCCAGCAAAGTGCCGGATACAATTAGAGTCAATTCTTCTCACAACATATGTGATAGCGCAAGAGCCTGTTCAGACTTTGGCTCGAGTTCGATCCTTTCTATTGTCCCATGTTCAAATCTAGTATTGCTCTATTGTTCTGTATTAGGAAACCAAACGAAGAACACTTTTGGCGACTAGAATACTTACTATAAAAATGGATGCGCTACATATGTATGTGGGTAGTTGTGTACGTTATGCATCTCCTTCTGAGCCACTTTCCTCACTTCACCCAAAGTTGGTGCACACATCACTTTTCGTTTGGAAAACATCGCTGTGGGGGTAACAATCATCTACCTATCAAAGGGGGGGGGGGGGGGGGGGAAGCAGTGTAACACACGACGAGTGGAAAGCCATGTTTCAGTCATCCAGTACTTAAGAAGGAGAACCATTAGTGACTTGGAAGAAACTTTACACATAATTTGAAACCTGTTCGAAACCTTTTGTCGGTGACAAGCAGCAAAAATGATGGAATAAGAAAGTTTATCGTTTACTACATTTTCACTTTTCATGCAGGCAACCTGCCTCAGAATGAATGCCGTTTTAATTTGCTGCTTCTGCACTACTAACTGTAAACCCGACAAATTTTTCAGATAGTATTCACATATACCACTAAGTACATCATCGCAACTGTATCATTGTGCGACACACAGTTTAGGGGATGTGGCGTCATAAACACTGAAGTGCCTGAAAAAGTGCGGCATCATGCATGATATTTTAATTTATTACCTCTTTACTACTTACTCACAGCATATTTGAAAGGCAGTAGTCATACATATCACTGGAAATAACTGAAAAATTATATCGTAAGATGTCATAAACATTGAACTGCGTGAAAATGAAACTCCAGAGCGAAATTCGTTAGAGATACAGGCGAAATATATATATAAATACTGGTTACATATGTTAAATATGCATGAAATATATTTGACATTTGTGTTCGCGGCCAATGCCTCAGTTAAAAGGCTCATCTTAGACCCCTGGATTGATTTCAGTCAGATTGGGTACACACTCCCGGAACCTAATACTGTGGCGGCAAGAGCCACCAACGTCCTATTTGGGTGAGCTTGATGACGTGGAGAGAGAAGGGGCAGGAGGAGATCGACAGACAGCGAGGGGGAACGATAGGATGGACAAATATGGTTATTACTTAACTGTCGCCTAATCTGAATGTGTTGTAGGACTATGAAATTTAAAAAAAACAGAAGAAATGTCCATTTAATAATAGTAGTGTTATTCTATCGACGCTCTACATGAACTCATCAAAAGGAAAAACTAATGTTTTTCAGCTATCGCCGTACAACTCTTGGGTTTACTGTTTTAACAAACAATTTCACAATAGGAAAGATTTCTGGTGTGTAACGAAACTATCTAGACTTCGTAGCCTATGATGCTTTTACCACAGATGCCTTGCAACCATATTACCTGTGCTTGTGCATTTCGAGAAATCATCGTGTGGCTACTGCGAAGGAAACGTTACATCACACTCTCACTCCTCTTTATTGAGAAAGAATAAATACTCCGGGAATGCCAATCCTCGATAGTCACTGAATGTAGGCACTCGAAGAAAGCAGACTGCCTAGAATAAATACTGGAAACTAGAAAACTGGAAGACATAACAGTCTTTGACTAATCTGTTATACAAATAGTAACGCATCATGTTGTTGTTGTTGTTGTGGTCTTCAGTCCTGAGACTGGTTTGATGCAGCTCTCCATGCTAATCTATCCTGTGCAAGCTCCACCATCTCCCAGTACCGACTGGAACCTACATCTTTCTGAATCTGCTTAGTAAATTCATCTCTTGGTCTCCCTCTACAATTTTTACCCTCCACGCTGCCCTCCAATACTAAATTTGTGATCACTTGATGCCTCAGGACATGTCCTACCAACCGATCCCTTCTTCTAGTCAAGTTGTGCCACAAACTTCTCTTCTCCCCAGTCCTATTCAATACCTCCTCATTAGTTACGTGATCTACCCACCTTGTCTTCAACATTTTTCTGTAGCACCACATTTCGAAAGCTTCTATTCTCTTCTTGTAAAAAACTATTTATTATCCATGTTTCACTTCCACACATCGCTACACTCCATACAAATACTTTCAGAAACTACTTCCAGACACTTAAATCTATACTCGTTGTTAACAAATATCACTTCTTCAGAAACGCTTTCCTCGCCATTGCCAGTCTACATTTTATATCCTCTCCACTTCGACCATCCCCAAATAGCAAAACTCTTTTACTACTTTAAGTGCCTCATTTCCTTATCTAATTCCTTCAGCAACACCCGACTTAATTCGACTACATTCCATTATCCTCGTTTTACTTTTGTTGATGTTCGTCTTATACCCTCCTTTCAAGACACTGTCCATTCCGTTCAACTGCTCTTCCAAGTCCTTTGCTGTCTCTGACAGAATGACAACGTCACCGGCGAACCTCAAAGTTTTTATTTCTTCTCCCTGGATTTTAATACCTACTTGAAATTTTTCTCTAGTTTCCTTTACTTCTTGCTGAATATGCAGATTGAATAACATCGGGGAGAGGCTACAACCCTGTCTCACTCCCTTCCCAACCACTGCTTCCCTTTGATGCCCCTCGACTCTTATAACTGCCATCTGGTTTCTGTACAAATTGTAAATAGCCTTTCGCTCCCTGTATTTTACCCATGCCACATTCACAATTTGAAAGGGAGTATACCAGTCAACATTGCCAAAAGCTTTCTCTAAGTCCACAAATGCTAGAAACGTAGGTTTGCCTTTCCTTAATCGTTCTTCTAAGATAAGCCGTAAGGTTAGTATTGCCTCACGTGTTCCAATATTTCTACGGAATACAAATTGATCTTCCCCGAGGTCGGCTTCTATCGGTTTTTCCATTCGTCTATAAAGAATTCGTGTTAGTATTTTGCTGCTGTGACTTATTAAACTGATAGTTCGGTAATTTTCACATCTGTCGACAACTGCTTTCTTTGGGATTGGAATTATTATATTCTTCTTGAAGTCTGAGGGTATTTCGCCTGTCTCGTTTATCTTGCTCACCAGATGGTAGAGTTTTGTCAGGACTGGCTCTCCCAAGGCCGTCAATAGTTCTAATGGAATGTTGTCTACTTCCGGTGCCTTGTTTCGACTCAGGTCTTTCACTGCTCTGTCAAACTCTTCACGCAGTATCGTGTCTCCCATTTCAACTTCATCTACATCCTCTTCCATTTCCATAATTTTGTCTTCAAATACATCGCCCTTGTATAGACCCTCTATATACTCCTTCCACCTTTCTGCTTTCCCTTCTTTGCTTAGAATTGGGTTTCCATCTGAGCTCTTGATGTTCATACAAGTGGTTCTCTTATCTCCAAAGGTCTCTTTAATTTTCCTGTAGGCAGTATCAATCTTACCCCTAGTGAGATAGGCCTCTACATCCTTACATTTGTCCTCTAGCCATCCCTGCTTTTGCACTTCCTGTCGATCTCATTTTTGAGACGTTTGTTTTCCTTTTTGACTACTTCATTTACTGCATTTTTGTATTTTCTCGTTTCATCAATTAAATTCAATACTTCTTCTGTTACCTAAGGATTTCTACTAGCCGTCGTCTTTTTACCTACTTAATTATCTGCTGCCTTCACTACTTCATCCCTCAAAGCTACCCATTCTTCTTCTACTGTATTTGTTTCCCCCATTCCTGTCAATTGTTCCCTTGCGCTCTCCCTGAAACTCTGTACAACCTCTGGTTCTTTCAGTTTATCCAGGTCCCACCTCCTTAAGTTCCCTTCTTTTTGCAGTTTCTTCAGTTTTAATCTACAGGTCATAACCAATAGATTGTGGTCAGAGTCCACATCTGCTCCTGGAAATGTCTTACAATTTAAAACCTGGTTCCTAAATCTCTGTCTTACCATTATATAATCTATCTGATACGTTTTAGTATCTCCAGGGTTCTTCCATGTATACAACCTTCTTTCATGATTCTTAAACCAAGTGTTAGCTATGACTAAGTTGTGCTCTGTGCAAAATTCTACCAGGCGGCTTCCTCTTTCATTTCTTAGCCCCAATCCATATTCACCTACTACGTTTCCTTCTCTCCCTTTTCCTACTGTCAAATTCCAGTCACCCATGACTATTAGATTTTCGTCTCCCTTCACTCCCTGAATAATTTATTTTATCTCATCATACATTTCTTCAATTTCTTCATCATCTTCTGAGCTAGTTGGCATATAAACTTGTGCTACTGTAGTAGGCATTGGCTTCGTGTTATCTTGGCCACTATAATACGTTCATTATGCTGTTTGTAGTAGCTTACCCGCACTCCTATTTTTTTTATTCATTATTAAACCTACTCCTGCATTACCCCTATTTGATTTTATATTTATAACCCTGCATTCACCTGACCAGAAGTCTTGGTCCTCCTGCCACCAAACTTCACTAATTCCCACTGTATCTAACTTTAACCTATCCATTTCCCTTTTTAAATTTTCTAACCTACCTGCCCGATTAAGGGATCTGACATTCCACGCTCTGACGTCCTCTTGAGTAGTCCTCGCTCGGAGATCCCAATGGGGGACTATTTTGCCTCCGGAATATTTTACCCAAGAGGACGCCATCATCATTTAACCATACAGTAAAGCTGCATGCCCTCGGGAAAAATTACGGCTGTAGTTTCGCCTTGCTTTCAGCCGTTCGCAGTACCACAACAGCAAGGCCGTTTTGGTTAGTGTTACAAGGCCAGATCAGTCAATCATCCAGACTGTTGCCCCTACAACTACTGAAAAGGCTGCTGCCCTCTTCAGGAACCACACGTTTGTCTGGCCTCTCAACAGAGACCCCTCCGTTGTGGTTGCACCTACGGTACAGCTATCGTTGAGGCACACAAGCCTCACCACCAACGCAAGGTCCATGGTTCATTGGGGGAGGAAACGCATCATAGTATATCTGAATTCATGGCATAGTAATGAGAAGTATAGTGTCTATTAAAAATATGAGATACTTTGTCTTTTAATCGTGTTAAAATTTTTTGGCTTGTTCTTTCCTAGCTTGAGCCACATGGTAGGCTGGCTTTCTTAGCTATCGTCTACAGTAAATGACTAAGTTTGTTTTTAAATTGACATGATCCCTCATTGGGATGTGACAATATTACAATTACAAAATCGTGTCAGGTGTCCATAATTGAAAGGGTATGGGTATTGACATTACGCTACAAATATAAGCTACTACTTTAAATGACTCTACGATGTGTTAACCTGCTCAAATTAGTAGCAAAATTATAAAAAAGGAAATAAATTACAAACAAAAACTATCTTGAGAGTTGACTGTCGCATACACATATGAAAAACAAATGAAATCTTAATACAAGATTTTAAGTATAGGCACAACATGACTTCATAAACAATGATGACACATGTCTTAATGGCACCTATTCTGCTATCACAGCATGTTTTGATTGTAAGTGAAGTTCTTATCAAGAACAATTTGTAAAATTGTTACATGCAAGGTAAAGTATGTGATCGAAAGTATCCGGAAACCTGGCTGAAAATGACTTACAAGTTCGTGACGCACTCCATCAGTAGTGCTGGAATTCAGTATTGTGTTGTCCCACCCTTAGCCTTGATGACGGCTTCCACTCTAGTAAGCATATGACAATCAGGTGCTGGAAGGTTTCTTCGTGAATGACAACTCATTCTTCACGGAATGCTGCACTGAGGAGAGGTATCGATGTCGGTCGGCGAGGCCTGGCACGACGTCCGCGTTCCAAAACATCTGAAACGTGTTCAATAGGATTCAGGTCAGGACTCGGTCCAGGTCAGTCCATACAGGAAAGTTTTTGTCGTGTAGCCACTCCGCCACAGGCCGTGCACTATGGACAGGTGCTCGATCGTGTTGAAAGATGCAATCGCCATCCCCGCATTGCTCTTCAACAGTAAGAAGGTGCTTAAAACAGGCCTGTGCTGTGATAGTGCCACGCAAAACAACAAGGGGTGCGAGGCCCCTCCATGAAAACACCACCACAGCATAACACCACCGCCTCCGAAGTTTACTGTTGTCACTGCACACGCTGGCAGATGAAGTTCACCGGGAATTCGCCATACGCACATCCTGTCTTCCGATCGCCACATTGTGTACCGCGATTCCTCACTCCGAACAAAGTTTTTCCTCTGTTCAATCGTCCATTGTTTAATCTCCTTACACCAAGCGAAGCGTCGTTTGGCATTTGCCGGTGTGATTGAAGCTTATGAGCAGCCGCTCGACCATGAAATCTGAATTTCCTCACCTTCCGCCTAACTGTCGTAGTACTTGCAGTGTATCCTGATGCAGTTTGGAATTCCTCTGTGAACGTCTGGACAGATATTTGCGCATTACACATTACGACCCTATTGAGCTGTCGGCGGTCTCTGTCAGTCAACAGACGATATCGGCCTGTACGCTTTTTGCTGCACGTGTTCCTTCACGTTTCTACTTCACTATCACATCGGAAGCACTGGACCTAGTGACGTTTAGAAGTGTGGAAAGCTCGCGTGCAGACGTATGACAGAAGTGACATTCAGTCACCTGACCACGTTCCAAGTCCGCGAGTTCCGCGAAGAGCACCAGTCTGCTCACTCACCATGTCTAATGACTACTGAGGTCGCTGATATGGAGTACCTGGCAGTAGGTGGCAGCACAATGCACCTAATGTGAAAAACGTATGGTTTTGAGGGTGTCCGGATACTTATGATCACATAGTGTAGTATGTGTGGTTTAAGAAAATCGAGCTTAAGTGCCGCGGCGTGTAGCCAGGTGTCGAGGGCTGTGTTCGACAAAGCGTTTACAGCTGCTCTCAGTCCTCTGAGACAAGGCTAGCGCTGACACTTTCGGGATGAAATCAGGTACCGTCTCCTGGCTCCGTTGCCGACACCTTGCTGCAAGTCAAAACGTCTACGCCCGCTGCGTTATCCACCCTTCGCCCGTGCGGTCTTCGCCATATATCTGAAACAAGCTTAATTTTCTGGAAACAGCTACTTCATTTACTCTCTTCATCACAACCCCATATGTAGATCCTAACACTAACGCCTGTGTTTTACTTGCTGCATTCTACTGTAAGTGGAACTGTGGCACAATTTACGAAATTTACCAAAACAATTACGGTTTACAACAGGAAGGCGAAATTCAAAAGGCGTTAATGACTCTAGTTTTCTCACAAGAGAAGAAAAACCAACAAGAATAAATGTTTCCCTAAAGTTTTTATTTCGAAACATACGTGTGGTACACTCACTCTCACATTAGATCCCCGTGATCTTTGTTTATGATTAGAACTTCTACTTGGTCAGAGCAGCATAGGTGACAATTTATTTCTTACTTTTCTCACAAGAGAAGAAAAACCAACAAGAATAAATGTTTCCCTAAAGTTTTTATTTTGAAACATACGTGTGGTACACTCACTCTCACGTCAGATCCCCGTGATCTTTGTTTATGATTAGAACTTCTGCTTGGTCAGAGCGGCATAGGTGACAATTTATTTCTAGTTTTCCCACGAGAGAAGAAAAACCAACACGAATAAATGTTTTCCTAAAGTTTTTATTTCGAAACATACGTGTGGTACACTCACTCTCACATCAGATCCCCGTGATCTTTGTTTATGATTAGAACTTCTACTTGGTCAGAGCGGCTTAGGTGACAATTTATTTCTAGTTTTCTCTCCAGAGAAGAAAAACCAACAAGATTAAATGTTTCCCTAAAGTTTTTATTTCGAAACATACGTGTGGTACACTCACTCTCACATCAGATCCCCGTGATCTTTGTTTATGATTAGAACTTCTACTTGGTCAGAGCGGCATAGGTGACAATTTATTTCTAGTTTTCTCACGAGAGAAGAAAAACCAACAAGAATAAATGTTTCCCTAAAGTTTTTATTTCGAAACATACGTGTGGTACACTCACTCTCACATCAGATCCCCGTGATCTTTGTTTATGATTAGAACTTCTACTTGGTCAGAGCGGCATAGGTGACAATTTATTTCTAGTTTTCTCTCAAGAGAAGAAAAACCAACAAGAATAAATGTTTCCCTAAAGTTTTTATTTCGAAACATACGTGTGGTACACTCACTCTCACGTCAGATCCCCGTGATCTTTGTTTATGATTAGAACTTCTGCTTGGTCAGAGCGGCATAGGTGACAATTTATTTCTAGTTTTCTCACGAGAGAAGAAAAACCAACAAGAATAAATGTTTTCCTAAAGTTTTTATTTCGAAACATACGTGTGGTACACTCACTCTCACATCAGATCCCCGTGATCTTTGTTTATGATTAGAACTTCTACTTGGTCAGAGCGGCTTAGGTGACAATTTATTTCTAGTTTTCTCTCCAGAGAAGAAAAACCAACAAGAATAAATGTTTCCCTAAAGTTTTTATTTCGAAACATACGTGTGGTACACTCACTCTCACATCAGATCCCCGTGATCTTTGTTTATGATTAGAACTTCTACTTGGTCAGAGCGGCATAGGTGACAATTTATTTCTAGTTTTCTCACGAGAGAAGAAAAACCAACAAGAATAAATGTTTCCTTAAAGTTTTTATTTCGAAACATACGTGTGGTACACTCACTCTCACATCAGATCCCCGTGATCTTTGTTTATGATTAGAACTTCTACTTGGTCAGAGCGGCATAGGTGACAATTTATTTCTAGTTTTCTCACGAGAGAAGAAAAACCAACAAGAATAAATGTTTCCCTAAAGTTTTTATTTCGAAACATACGTGTGGTACACTCACTCTCACATCAGATCCCCGTGATCTTTGTTTATGATTAGAACTTCTACTTGGTCAAAGCGGCATAGGTGACAATTTATTTCTACTTTTCTCACGAGAGAAGAAAAACCAACAAGAATAAATGTTTCCCTAAAGTTTTTATTTCGAAACATACGTGTGGTACACTCACTCTCACATCAGATCCCCGTGATCTTTGTTTATGATTAGAACTTCTACTTGGTCAAAGCGGCATAGGTGACTATTTATTTCTACTTTTCTCACAAGAGAAGAAAAACCAACAAGAATAAATGTTTCCCTAAAGTTTACTATTTCGAAACATACGTGTTGTACACTCACTCTCACATCAGATCCCCGTGATCCTTGTTTATGATTAGAACTTCTACTTGGTCAGAGCGGCATAGGTGACAATTTATTTCTAGTTTTCTCTCAAGAGAAGAAAAACCAACAAGAATAAATGTTTCCCTAAAGTTTTTGTTTCGAAACATACGTGTGGTACACTCACTCTCACGACGCTTTGAGAGCCCGTGGGGGAACGGCGACGGCGTTTGCGCCTACGTGGCGAGCGTTGTTTGCGCACGTGTTCCTCAGTGTCGGATGACGGCAAGGAAGACCGTCGACCTGGTTCGAATGCGTCGGTGAGTACAATGAAATTGTCAAACAGGTGTTGTGAAGAAGTACTGTTCTCCTCAGCGTCCGGTGCGGGAGCCTGTTCGGCGGCAAGGTTGTCAGGTGGGACGTCCGCACCGTCCATAGGTGACTGGGACGATGGGACGTGTCGATCGGAAGGACCGGGCGACGGACTGGACGAAACTGTAGACGTGGCGAGAGCCGCTGCGTAAGTGACCGGTAGGGCGGTCATCGTGGGTGTGACGGACGCTTCCGATAACGGGAGCTGTGCGACACGTCGTTGAATGCATTTAGACCGTATGTGACCTTCTTTCCCGCAACCGGAACAGGTTCGAGGTTGGCCGTCGTACTTTATAATGGCACGGCAGCCTCCGATACGTAGATAAGAAGGCACGTGTTTCTGCAACTCGATGCTGACCTGTCTAACACCGTTTAAAACGGGATAGGTCTGAAATTGTACCCATCGTTCGGCAACATGTTCCAGAACGTTGCCATAGGGTCGGAGCGATCCGATGACGACGTCTGCACGTAGTTCGAACGGCAGTTCGAAGATCCTTATCGTCCATGTGCCGAGACCTGCGTGATCGACGGTAACGGGTCCGACGTTGCCGTCGGAATGGCAGAAGCGCAGTCCACGTTTTGCCTCTTGAAGCACCTTGTCGCACGCCGCATCGTTGATCATTTTAACGTAGACGGTACTGCTAATTATCGACAAGTGGATACCAATTAGATCCGTCGGTGGTATCTTAACTTCATCGCGAATAAATCGTTCTACCTCCAGGGCCTTGGCTCGGGCAAAGTCGGAACAAAAGTTGAAACGTAATGTCTTCTTCCGATAGTTGTGCGCCATGGTGGTCTAGAAGGGAAAACGGCACTTACAGCGGCCGAAGTAAACACAAACACACCGTGCGCGCCTCGCCCGCAGCGCTCTGGCGCGTGACCGCCTCGCAGCACTGCCGGCGGCAGACTTAACCTGTGGAGGAACCTGCTTGGGCCACAATTTTTTTTTTAATTTAATCTCATTTTGCTCGTTGTCGTTCATTGTATCTGCTCTGGGCGGACGTCGAGAGACACCCGTTTCAGTTCGTTGTAGACCCATTAACTCAGTTCTTTTATTACAGAGGGCCGGTAGACCAACTGAGCTACCCAAACACGACTAACGCCCCGTCCTCCCAGCTTCAGTATGTAAATGTTAACAATGTAAAGTGTCAGAATAATTCAATGATAATCTTTCACTAAATGTATTATTAAAAAAAAGTGGCGCTAAATAATGAAGCCAGAAAGCCGTGAACGTCCTTATGCAGCAGAAACTCTCAACTCAGCAAGAATAGGAGCGATAAAGAGGTTAGAATTGATAGAACGAAAGATTCTCAGGAGAATATTAGGACTTCGAAGAACAGAAGATGGTCAATTTAAAAACCGTGCCAACCTGGAACTGTAAAACAAGATAGAAAAAATTTTTAACGTCATCAGGAAAAGAAGCCTGTTCTTCGAACACATCCTCACAAATGACCAGGGGACGTTAACACGCCGAATCACACAATTCCTGATGGACGAGAAAACCAAAAACAATGGATCCAAGAGATACAAAGAGATGTGGAAGAAATGAGAATACAGGAACCAGAGGTATACAACAGGGAGATTTTTAAATAAAAAATTCAGCCAACGAATCTGAAGCGAATTAACGTGGTCCTTAGATGACTAAAACGAATAAGGTAGAAGAAGGTAAAAAGTTAAAAACAGTCCAGAATGCGCAAATGTAGGTCATAATTAAAAATTACAAGTCTCAACTTGATCAGAGCAATACTACGTTCAAAATTGACGTTTTTACGAAAAATTGATGCCGCTTAATATTAGACTCAGAAAGATAAAAAATCGTATTTAATCTCATTTTGATCTGAAAACCCTGTATCTGTGTCACCAATTAGCTACCTCTATTAGTTATCAACCTATTTACTAAAAACCAAATTTGGAACAAAACGTCATTATTCATAATATAGTAAGTATCATTTCTGTGTGTTACAGAAATTTCTACTTACAGCACTAGATTACATTCATGTAATAATACAGCTATACCAAGTTTCAAGACTGTATTGTAAATAACTGTGAATACAAAGAATCTTAAAGAGGAAGTTCAGAGATCGTGTTCTACTGTCGGTTCCGTTCTAAAAATTCTAGCTGGTAAATCTTAAATGCAGTCAAACTAAAACTTTTTCAGTTATTATAGCAATCCTAACTCTAATTATATAAAGAATAAGAAGATTCTAAATTTTTAAATGACAGAGATATTAATTACTACTATCAGAGAAATCGGCCATTTGCATGCTGCTATCTGTCCCTAAGGCGGATGACTGCTGTCCGCTGCCCCCACATATAAATACGACCAGAGAGGCACTGAGAAGAGGCACTTTGCACCGTAATATCAATCTATCCCTCTCAACTACCAGAACCATTTTCGCTAAAAGTAGGATGTCAACTACCGAGGACTGTTCAACAACCTAGATAAGTTAGATTTCATGGAAGTAGCTGTGTGTGTCGCCCGTAATGTTTTCAAAACCGGGTGACAAGTAGCGAGATTATTTTCCACTTTTAAGGAGAGCAATTAATTTTTGGTGGGTAAATGTCAGTGCGGTAGACCATTTTACCTGGAACTTCCCGTACAGATCGCCTCTGAATTGTTAATAGTGCTGTTTCCGATAGGAACAATTATTTTTATTAGGAGTTTTATTATATTTGGTGCACGTGAAAATATCAATCATTTAAAACTTTAAACTCTTATGTATAGTCGTTGTTCCTGATTCCGCTGAGTAAATAACAAGTAGGAACATTTTCTTTCAGTGAGCAGAATGAGTAACGTGGACTTGGAGAGTGAAAATTATGATCAGATGTTCTCCATCGCTTTCTATCTGACCGCAAAAATAGTTTTCAGCCTCGTGTAAACGGCGAACTTAGGTGTAAGGCACGCACAGTCCATTTAAGTGTCTTTTCATTAACGACTTACCAAAAGTAAAGACTAGATACATTATTTACTTGTCGCCCCACATATGGTTTTAATCGGCCAGGAAAGGCAACTGAACTGTGAAAGTCACGGGTACAAAACAGGGAATTTGGTAGGCACTAAGAGGATACCGAAGGGAAATATGCCGAAACCAGTGCCTCAATAGTGTTAAGATTCTCTCGCGAGTATGGAAACTGAATTGTGAATATCAGCCACACTAAACTTGACGTGACGGAAGGAGGTAAGAATATAACACTGCATCAAGACAGTCATCGACTCTGAGGTTAGAAGAAGACGTGCATCACACAGAGCTGAGAAGACGTGGAATTTACCAGCAAGGTATTGCGCGGGCTCACCTGTGCCCAGGGCCCCCTGAAGATACTGCAGTAGGCGATAACCGCTGCCGTCTGCATTATGTCGCAACGCGTCGCATCACGTTAGCTCTTACATCACTCCAGCATCGTGGTCGAAGTCAAGCAACCAAGTTATTTTAAGAATATTTAAAGTATTTTGTTAGTTACTTCTAACAGGCTATAAAAATGGAATCTAATGATAAGGATGATGTGAAAGTTAGGATGGAACCAGTCCCTGACGATGAATCCTCATAATTATAAATTGAAATTAACGAGGATCCTACCGTCAAAGTAATAAATCCAAACTCTGAAGGTTCAAAAGTAGAATCGGAGATGAAGTTGAGTGTTGCTGCGAAGCTAGAACTCATTTCTGATGATGATGTAATTAAAGTTGAAGTCAGAAAAGAAGAATTAATGGAACTTTCAGATATCGAAACTGAGTTCCGTATTTCTGAAATTTATCAAAGTCAGAGGATGCTAGAAACTTCTTTAAAACTGGTGGAAATGCTAACTGGCGAGGTAGAAACACCAAACTAAATGCAATTACTGTTTTCTGAACTTGAATCGCATCGTAAAATATTAAGGGATAGTAGTGAAGAACTGAACAACAATATGGAATCCAATAGTAAACTGTTAACCAGTAAAACTGAATTTAGTAGTAAAGAACTAAAGGATGAAATGCCCTCAAAACTAGATAACTTCAGTTATAAAATTGATTCTAACCACCATGATCAGCAAGTCAAAGTAGGGCAACAGCTAACTAAATTGCCTCGTATTTTCAAAACAGAAAATGGTGTAGTTCGAAAAGATTTCAAAGACCCAGATGATCTTATGGAAGAAAAGTTGTCAGAAAAGGAGATGAGTCCAAACCTTGCTCTAATAGGTTTGAGCACGTAACTAATTAAGCAAATGCCTATCAGAATGATATTAAGGATCTGGCTGTGTTATGTGAGGTTGTTGATAAAAAAAAAAAATTGTGAGAGAGTTGAGACAGTAGAACTGCAAGTAGAAGAAATAAATACTGGTATTATCAACAGAGAAAATAGAGTAACTTCTGGTAGTTCTCGCAATACTATAGTACAGCATGTTGCTTCAGTTGACACAGCTTTCATCGGATGTCGCTAACTTTTACGTTCTGATCCAGACAAACAAATTCACCCATAAGAGGTGTGGAATGATTCTGCGGATGTTTCACTAACTGCATGGTCAGAACTTGAGAAAATTTCTTTCATAAGAAGTAACTTATCTGGAGATGCATATCAATGGTTAGCCTTCGTAATGATTAGATGCAAAACTCTTTCTGAATTTAAAACTACGTTTCTTAATGAGTACTGGTATCACAACAAACAAAACGATGTTTTGAGAGAGTTTTGGAGTGGTAAAACGTTTACTTCAGGTAGTGAACCAAAGAGTTTTCTGGAAGGTGTGTTTCACGGTTGTCACATCTGACAGAAAAGATGAAACCGGGAATGACGATCATGGGACTATAAGGTAAGCTGCCTTAGTATTGGGTGAAGAAAATCATTTCCGCATCTAGAGATAATGTTGTGCAGGGATGCAGTTGCTCAGAAATAGAGAGTAGTTTAGCTGATGTGCAGCAAACTAAGTGGAGTGCGTCAGTAAGTGAAGTGAACCAGCAGAGTCTTTGAAACGACAAGAACTCTAGGTACAATGTGTGGGAAAGCCACCACAGTACTGAGTGGCTCAGTGGGTGTTCGTCACTAGTACTGAAACCACTAAGGGAAAGACAAAGAAGTTATTGATACAGTATCAGGGCCCTCATCAAGCAAAAACGTCTGCTGTCAATGTTAACAGAGTTAAACCTCTAAGAGGAGTGGTGGATGCTTTACCACAAATTCCAGAAATCGAGTCAGTGTGCAAGGAAATAGCTAAGAAAGTCAAAAAATGTGTACCAGTACATAAGCATGATACGCACAGTGTATCCTACACATTACGGTAATGCGACAAGTAGTAATATTTGGATTTTGTTATGTTATTCCCAGAGCTATTTAATTCTGAAAGATATCTATTAGTAGTTGAAGAAACCTCCTAGCATGAGTGGTAAACGAAAGGTATCCGTTATGGAGGAACTTTGTAAGATGTTGCATGATACTAGAAATAATTCAGCACAAAGATTCGCCAGATGCCTGAGCATCAGTGATTAATACAGAAGTAAAGGAATACATCCTATGGTCTGTATACTGACTGCAAGCTGCCTGTTACTTACAAGTTGCTTACACCATTAATTTTCATAAGAAACAATATCCTTCACATATGAGTATGGCTGATGACCTTGGTCAGTCTCTGCTCAAGAGGAACTCGATTATTGCACATTTATTTCAGAAAGGTTTACATATATGGTAAAAGTAAACATGACAGATGTCTTCATTCAAACTAACCAGAAGGACATGAAATATTAAAATGTCTCAGTTACAAGTAATACATGTATAGCGAGCCCGCAGAGTACTGGGGACCACAATGTGAAAGATGTATTACTTCCAGAGATCAAGAAAGAATAGACATTAAATGATGTGCCAGAACTAACTGCTTGATCCATGGTATTAAAGAGAAGTTATGTATGCACCAGAAATTAGCATGTACACAGGGAGAGTTAGCAAGTAGTTCATAGTAACTTAAGAGTCACCATAATAAAAGTCGAGTTCCTAACTGTGTAACAATTGAAATAATAAAATTAAGAATCATGACAAAAACCGACTCCAACTTGGTTGCAAGGTTCCTGATCTTCACATGATGCTAACCTCAGTTAAATTACAGCACTGCAGAGAGAGCGTGTACCATTTATGCTGCCGCCTCGGACCTCGAATGAACGCCATTTGCTCTCCAGTAAAATCGGAGCCTAGTAGCCCCTGTCCTCCAACGGCGTCGCAACCAGAGTGCTCTTTCCACAGATCCCCGGGACAGATTGCTCTACGTACTTTTTATTTCCTCAACACAGATGTTTCACGAAAAGTAATTCCGTCAAAATCCCACGGGAGCAAACCACGGCTCATCATTGTTTGTTGACTTATAGGAAGAGAGAAAATTCCTCTCGTCCTATGAGCCTCAGAACGATCCATGCCACATAGTAGCGACCAATGAGAGGTCTTGTCTCGGAGGTAGCCTAAGAGACTTGATGAAGCACTCACATCTTTCCCCATCATTCAGACTGTTTTCGACAGAAAACAAATCTTAAACAACTTTTAATCACAGCAGGCAGATGTATCGCTCAAAGTGCAAGAAGGGAATCACACCATCATCTTCCTACATTCCATTTCTTGATTCACATCTTTGTCGTCCGTTAATGGATTTGATTTTCATATAACAGATTCAGAAGGATGTAGGTTGCAGTAGGTACTGGGAGATGAAGCAGCTTGCACAGGATAGAGTAGCATGGAGAGCTGCATCAAACCAGTCTCAGGACTGAAGACAACAACAACATAACAGGATTAGGAAAGTAGTTAGTGGTTTGCACACAGATTATCATTCATCAAACATGCAAACCTAACGTCTACAATGACACACTTCTCTCTGAGAGGATGCTTACATTCGCAAACATTTAGTAATAAACAAACGCCAACGAACAGCTAAAAAAAGCAAAAAAGATATTAGAGGGATCTGACACTTATCTATCATTACCCCAATTTCGCAAAAAGAAAAATGTGCCGGAACTACGTCTGGTAACTGCAAGTACAAGAGTTCGACTGCAGTATTCAAACATTGCAGAACGACCCGGCTTGGCCACCCAGAATAACTATTGAGCCACCACGGTGCGGCGAGGAACGTTGAGTGCTATAAACCCGGACAAATCCGTATTTGTACCTAGAGCCATCACGTCATCTGCTGCTTAAATAATGAACCTTTCATAGCTCATAGTTACATTCAGTCATGGCATCATTATTTCTATGTGACCAGTATCAGAGAGAATGGCGGGCTACTGAGTTTCAGTGAAATCATGACAAGCCGATCGACGATGGTCTTTCTGCTACCTGCTTACTGAGTTCAACGCCGACATACAGCAAACCTAATGCAAGGTATGATATGCCGTCGCACCCTACTTGGACACCACGGGTGACGAGACTGACGTGCTGCCAGCCCTCCACTGACTGAGGATCGCTTTCGATAGTTTGGTAGCTGTCATCCTCACACCTTCCTTGTATTGTGCATCTGTGTATCCGATGGACGTCCGACGAAACATACGACGCGGTACGAGTCATCCCATTGGGTAAAGCTAGGTTCTGTCCTTCAAGGGAAGTGACGTCCTGGACCGCGCAGCCTGACATTCTCACTTAAGTGCACGCAGGCTGTCTACGAGGGTGCTGGGACATAGAGCCGAATATCTTTGACAGACAATGGCTACTTCTCTTCCCACTGCATGCTGCACAATACCATATCAGTTGCGGCTCCCTAATCACCAGCTTCGTAACTCGCTGTAGAGGAGTGTCAGTAGTTCTCCTAGGACCTTACGCTGCAGATACTACGATGTAGTTACACTACTCTGTGTATTCATCTTGGCAGTACAATGCCGTTGCAGATATTGTTTCATTACTAGCCTCCCCGGGTGTAGCGCTCGACCACTCCCACACCACCGTTCTGCTTCCTGTCATATAACTGCCTTGGCCCCCTGGATTGCTACAGTATTGAGAACATTGCTAGTACCGGTACAGTTCGTTACCGCAAAGCAACTGATCCTGTTGTTTCTACTGAATATTTGCTCTCCAATGGAAAAGACAATGTAAGTGGACTTCCCAGTAAAATTTTTAATGGGTTTCAGGCAATGAAAAATCGCTTGAAAATACAGTTTGTACACTTTCCTACTAAACAGGATTCACCATCGAGAAAAAAGTGGTACTGTAGATAGGCTGTAAGTAAAACAGAATATTCAAAATTTCTTATTATGTACACTACTGGCCATTAAAATTGCTACACCAAGAAGAAATGCAGATGATAAACGGGGATTCATTGGACAAATATATTATACTAGAAGTGACTTGTTATTACATTTTCACCCAATTTGAGTGCATAGATCCTGAGAAATCAGTACCCAGAACAACCACCTCTGGCCGTAATAACGGCCTCGATACGCCTGGACATTGAGTCAAACAGAGCTTGGACGGCTTGTACAGGTACAGCTGCCCATGCAACTTCAACACGATACCACAGTTCATCAAGAGTAGTGTCTGGCGTATTGTGACGAGCCAGTTGCTCGGTCACCGTTGACCAGACGTTTTCAATTGGTGAGAGATCTGGAGAATGTGCTGGCCAGGGCAGCAGTCGAACATTTTCTGTATGCAGAAAGGCCCGTACAGGACCTGCAACATGTGGTCGTGCATTATCCTGCTAAAATGTAGGGTTTCGCAGGGATTGAATGAAGGGTAGAGCCAAGGGTCGTAACACATCTTAAATGTAACGTCCACTGTTCAAAGTGCCGTCAGTCCGAACAACAGGTGACCGAGACGTATGACCAATGGCACCTCATACCATCACGCCGGTTGATCCGCCAGTATGGCGATGACGAATACACGCTTCCAATGTGCGTTCACTGCCATGTCGCCAAACACGGATGCGACCATCATGATGCTATAAACAGAACCTATATTCATCCGAAAAAATGACGTTTTGCCATTCGTGCACCCAGGTTCGTCGTTGAGTACACCATCGCAGGTGCTCCTGTCTGTGATGCAGCGTCAAGGGAAACCGTAGCCATTTTTTCCGAGCTGACAGTCCTTGCTGCCACAAACATTGCCGAACTGTTCGTGCAGATGGTTGTTGTCATTGCAAACATCCCCATCTGTTGACTCAGGGATCGAGACGTGGCTGCAAGATCCGTTTGCGTGTGAGAAATCGTTTGGAAACTTTCCTCATGTCAGCACCTTGTCGGTCTCGCCACCGGCGCCAACCTTGTGTGAATGCTCTGAAAAGCTAATCATTTGCATATCATAGCATCTTCTTCCTGTCGGCTAAATTTCACGTCTGTAGCACGTCATCTTCGTGGTGTAGCAATTTTAATGGCCAGTAGTGTATATGGAAAGCATTTGTGGTACAAGCCAAGATTACGAATCTCTTTGTTTATTAAAGTGCAGCAACTTTTTTTGACGAGTTTGGTATTCGATTTACTGCATAGTCAGTTCACTTTGCATAAATATTCTAGTACTATTATACAATTGGACGTAAAGTATTAGTCGTACTAAAACCTGCAGTATGGATTATATTTGTTGTAAAACCTCTGTAAGCTAATATGCCCATTAACAAAAGTTTCACAATGCATTTGTCCCTTTCTTAACTTAATCGTAAGCAACCATTCTTTCAAAACGGTAGTGTCCAGTAATACAATACAACGAGTAAAAATTAAGCTCAATGTTTACGACTTAACAAGCATTTTGCCACAGGAAGAAGTATGTTATACAGTAGAGTATCAACTATCGGAAACAATTCGGGACTGAGGGTGTTTTGATAACTGATTTTTAGGATAACCGATCGTTTACGTAAAAAACGAACCATTTTTATGCGAGCAATAAGCGAGAAAGTAACTGATGCGTTTATTAGACACAAAACTGCAGATATTTTATACGTTACATATACCGTACATGCCTGACATAAAGTAGTCACTTGCTGTTAAAGTAGCCCTACGGTTTACGAAAAGAAGGCCGACACAACATCATACTCATTCTCTTTCAAACTATGTGATATCCCTCTCTAAGAGAAAAGATACCTCAACGGATAATCCTTTTACATTACGGTTGTCGCTAGGCTCTTCCTGGTGGTCTCAGGGACCTTGGTGTTCCATGACAATAGTACTGACTCCAACAGTAACTGATATCCAGAGTCAGCAACATCGCATTCAACGCTGTCTTGAATGTTTTCCAGCTCATTATGTTCAAATCCGTAATCACTTCAGCCAGTTTTGACACAAATTTGCAGCGGCATCAGCGTTCCGATATTGTGGTGTGCCCAACTCCATAGTCCCTAGCTAAACTTAATCCATTAGCCGTTCTTCAATTGGTCTTCTATTTTAAGTTGATCAGAAACATTGAGAACAGAGCGTTTACGTTTATTCGCCACTGACAACGGTGCAACTGCAGCACGATGTTTTAAGTGAAGTCTCATGCACCGCTAGGAGGTGACGACTGTATTAAGTCGTGAACAATGGCGATCTAGTTTAGGATTGTTGTGCGCACCTACGTCACCCATTGTCGGGCAGCCAATGATTGTTCAGTGATGTTCTGAGCTCTCTGTTTTGAATGTGGTAGCCAATGCAAGCATTAAATGTAATCGTAGCCAGTTACTTACTGAAATTTATTCCATTAGTTCTTATGATGTTGGTGACAACCGATAAATTCTCCATATGTAAGCGAGACACATAATTATCAGGGTGTGCTTTCTTCAAGCACAACGCACTTGTACGTGCTACAGCAGCTCTCACTTGGAACCGGCAACAATGCTATCCCCGTATGCGCGTCGACCTGCGCTAACGACAATCATTCGTGAATCGAACTATAGAGATCCGACGTCAAACATGTGATTGCTCATTGTTGAGAGGGAGAGAAAAAGAACTGCATCGTTGAAGAACTAGCGGTCGCTAGCGCAAGTGTATTGTTCGCAAATTTAAATTTTCTAATTGGACTCTCTCGGTTAACTGGTGTTTAGGTTGATCGGTATTCGGATAATTGATGCTCATCTGCACAGAGAAAATTATTCAAACAAGGTATTAGCGAACTCCACTGCTCCCAAGCAATGACAACTTTTAAAGCAAATAAAAGTCATTTCTGCTTGACAACGTCACTTCAGAGAGAAATTTTTGCATACATAAAATGAGCACGAAAATGCGTTCCTGTGCGTTGTAAAATCTCCCTCCGTGTGACTTGCGATTGCTGATGGGAATAGAATGTTAGCGAGCGAAAAATGATTTAATAATTTTGAAAGTCAGATACGACCGCAATTTGAGGATGACTGCCGATGGAATCGTTGGTTCGTTAGTCGCAGCACGCAGAACGATTTACATTATAGAGAGATTATTTCCTAGTGCCATATTACATGATTTTGGTTAGTTTTACGATATAGAAAAAAATATATGTCTCGCTTAAGGTCCGTATGCAGGAGGCAGAGAACTTCTCTGAAGAGCTGATATGGGAAAATGTATTATTCCTGTTATGTTTTGGCCGTGAAATTGGAATGGTAAAGATTGCAGGAGCTTGAAAAGGGGTGAGAATTACTACCTTAATTTTCTAACTACGACGCAAGCGGCCATTTTGACACAGTCCAATTCAACCAGGAATTAGTCCGTTTCCACTTAGCTCTTTTTACTGCCTCGAAGAAGCGCTTAAGTCCTTCGCCTTCTCTACAGTAAAAGGTGTCAAAAGACTGTAACAATAATTACGGATAATGATTTATTCCCTTGAATGGTTATTATTAAATAATGAACTGACATACTCTCCTCTGCCCTAGCTCTATTTCACGGTAAAAAAGTAAAGATAACTGAATGTGACAAAACATGATCAACCTTAACAATTCTACTGTTTTTCTGCAGAGATCATAATATTCCACTTGGCTCCGAAGTTATTTATTGCAACGTTTCACCATCCCCTTGGGCGGAGTCTGTGCAGTTCAAATGAACCGTCCCGGCATTTGCCTGAAGCGATGTAGGGAAATCACGGAAAACCTAAATCAGGATGGCCGGAGACGGGATTGAATCATCGTCCTTCCGAATGCGAGTCCAATGTGGTAACCACTGCGCCACCTCACTCGGTGTTTCAATTGTGCCGCCAGAGTGATATTAGGTATCTTAAATCTTGGTATTCATTACTGTCGCAGTTGCTTTGATGTTCGATGACCTCGTACTTCGCCCATTAACGTATCATTGTTTAAAATAATATGAAATGGTCTTCCGTTCTGCTGTTTCACCTATAGTAACACACAATATTGCCTTTAGACATAAAAAAATCACTCTAACTTATAGATATTTCATACATTCATATTTCAATAAAACAATAAAGGAAGCGTTTTTCAGTAGAACACTTACATTACTGGTACGAGAAACAGAAAACATAAAAAAATTCAAGATTCCAACATAGTTATATATTCTCTTCATGTAACATATCCGATGCTGCAGTCGTAGCATGAGTCAGGGATATGTGGGGTAATTGGACCGCCGTTACATCCATCCATGTACAGGCCTTCAAAACATGTATTTCTTGGTACCCGTGACACCCAATGGTACGCAACACTTTCGAAGAATGTCCACCTCTTTCTAAACAATATTTCACATGAAACAAATATTTTAACATAAATTAGATGACATCTAATACTGAATACATATATACGTACATATACAAAAAACTACTACGTTTTCCTTTATTCCATCATCATTTCATTCTCGATATTCTAAAATTTCTCGTTTTGTTTAACTCACGAGTTTTTTGTGAGAATGCATCTGTTCTTCTCTCTACAAATTCGCCCAATATGAACTTCCGTAAATGTCTTTGGTAAGTTCGTTTTCTGTCTTAAAATTCAAGTTGTCTCTACGTCCGTTGGACGGCAAGAATGCAGGTGTGTACATGAGTGCAAATGCAACAACCAGTATGCTAACACAGTGCCGCAAATAGTCTTATTATCCACCAGAGTTGAGCGGCGCTGCATACTTTATAGCCGTACGTGTGTTTCGAGGGTGGGTTGCGGGGATTTTTGTTATCTTGGTTTTACGTGCACCGGACTCTATCACACCTAGAGAAGAGCAGAAAGGTTGGTGAAGAAGTCGATAGCCCTTTCCTTACTACTAGGTCCCGGTAAGTAACCCAGTGTAATGTTTATTTTCATGTCTCACATTGCCTTTGGATTGTTTTATCGTCCACTGTTGCAAATCCAGAACAACTCTTACTTCACAATGGAAACAAAACTTCCTTAAACCACAGTTTTCATTTCACTATATCTTCATTGCTCGAATGTAGTCACTCAGTTTCTAGTCATCTTTTAACTTCACTTGATAACAATCTTCCTTCATCATGATCTCGCTCATGAGCAAAGTCCTTACATGTTTGAGAACCTCACCACTGCATATCCATTTATTTACTATTTTTTATTTACAATACAATTATTTCAAGTATTGCTCCCTCTCACTACTATTCAGGGCATAAACAAAAACGGATTACATGAGACTGCCTTGTGCGTGTGTACACGCAGCTCGTCTAGACAGCATAGTTTGTAAATTTACAATACTCATTTTCCTCAATGTAAATGCACTTTACTTAATTGTGTACTTACCTTCACATCAAAATTTCGAGGCACCTTCAAGCGCTCGGAACCGTCTCAAATTTGATATGTGGATTACCTTTTAGCGCAAGTTTACTGTGGGTGCTGGAGGAGAATTTCATTTCCACGAAACCCAGAGCATACTGAATGTCTGCAAAAGCCTTGCATTCCTTGCTGCGACCCAGCAAATCTGTCTTTATAAGATGAAACGCGAGACCTAAAGCTCCCCTCTTGCTATGAGACAACGCGCCACGTGGTTAAGTCAACTCACCCTTCTTCGAAGAGACTTCGTCTCAGACCCTCGGCGAGCTGGAAGCAGACTGACCCTCTCACACACTCCAACGTCTCCCACGCGACCCCGTAACCAGGAAAACCCAGAGACGAGGCTTCCGCCACCAACCTAACACCGGTGACTTTCACACAAGGGGAGCAAACCTAGGTGTCTACCTGAAAACTACAAGGATTGGCCATTCTGTCTGCAGCAGACTAAACCACTGTATAGCAAAATGAAACACACTCACATTCATTCACTCACGCATGCAGAGAGTTCTGTATCATTGGGAAGAAAATGAAATGATAGTAAAAGGGGACTGCAGGACCGTTTCACTGGCCGAGAATAAAAAAATGCGTCGCATTACTTATTGAACGCTCCTCGCAGCTGTAGATATCAGGCCGGCCGCAGTGGCCGAGCGGTTCTAGGCGCTTCAGTCCGGAGCCGCGCGACTGCTACGGTCGCAGGTCCGAATCCTGTCTCGGGCATGGGTGTGTGTGATGTCCTTAGGTTAGTTAGGTTTAAGTAGTTCTAAGTTCTAGGGGACTGATGACCGCAGATGTTAAGTCCCATAGTGCTCAGAGCCATTTGAACCATTTTTTTGTAGATACCAAACGAGTTTCATCGTTTCTGTCAGTCTTTATTAGCCCCTGCACCATCTCGTCTTACCTCTTGTTAGATTTATTTAAACCAGGCAAACCAGTAGCCATCTCACTATTCGAATGGTATGGTCATCACGAAATACCAAGTAAACAGCCGTAGGACAGGACCTCCGTGCGTGGGACCTCCTACAGCATTGTGTTTAAAGCAGTTACTTTGTCCTTAACCCATAGTCTGTTATGAGCGGGAGCTCGATCGCCTGTGAGTACTTCTATCTCTTTCTAGCTGATGAAGCAATGAGCATTGTCGTCAGTCAACTGCTGGGGTTAGTACTTGTACCTCCACACTCTTTAGGTTGCCACTGCTTTCGAAATTGTGGTTGAGTATCCATACAAAATGATGAAGCTAGTTTAAGCCCTGAAATACACTCCGAGACCTGAATGTGACCCATTAATACCCTGACCTGACTTGAAAATTAATAGGAGATGTCAAAGCTTACGAAAAACGCAGTGAATGGGTAAGCAACGGATGGGTAAGAGGCAGTTTACTCTAATGAAACACAGTTGAACAGTAATGCAAACCTTATCCATACGGCATCAAAGTGTATTAAATCGTGTGTTATGGGTTAGATTTGAGCAAGGACAAATGTTTAGGTCATCTGTTGCCTACTCTACCTAATACCATGAAAGCGGTGTGCTTGTGAGATGAAAGTAATAATTTACGATGACGTCGTCTCTGTCGCCATATAACTCACAAGAACTGCATTACGGATGCCTTACCGAAGGAGGACAATAGTTTTTGCACTTAAAATGCGAACGGTGGATATACGAACGGTGACAGTAGATTAGCACTAATTTCACACCAACTAAAATCTGTTGCAAGAGGAATTGATCGGTTCGCACAATTTTCCTCGGCGCCGGCTCCGGTTCCTCTTTGAAACCTTGCTTAACACACCATGATATATCTATAATAATTCGTGCTCGAATTGCTGTACAAGTGGCCGCTGACTCGGGCTGGACCAAAAACTTAGTACCCCCTGTACTTTGTTCAAATAGGAACCGAGAAAAAAGGCCTCTTCCCTCCCCTCTCTCCCAAACCACGGTTCTGCGAGCGGCCTTTTCATACAAACAGTGAAGTATCAAAAGTCATGGGATTCCTTCCAAAATCGGGTCGGACCTGCTCTTGTCCAGTGTAGTGCAGCAGCTCAATGAGGAATGCACTCAATAAGTCTTTGGAAGCCCCTGCATAAATACTGAGTATTACTGCCTCTGTAGCAGTCCATAATTGAAATTGCCTCGCCAGTGCAGGATGTGCACGATCTGATTTCTCCATTAAGTCCCATAAATGTTCGACGGGATTTCTGTTGGGCCATGGATAGCCAAATCATTCTATCCAAATGTTCTTCAAACCAGCTGCAGTCATCTGTGGCCCGTTGACATGACATCATTGTCTAGGAACATGAAGACCTTGAATGGATGCAAATGGTTGGTTGGTTGTTTGGGGAAGGAGACCAGACAGCGAGGTCATCGGTCTCATCGGATTAGGGAAGGATGGGGAAGGAAGTCGGCCGTGCCCTTTCAGAGGAATCATCCCGGCATTTGCCTGGAGTGATTTAGGGAAATCACGGAAAACCTAAATCAGGATGGCCGGACGCGGGATTGATCCGTCGTCCTCCCGAATGCGAGTCCAGTGTGCTAACCACTGCGCCACCTCGCTCGGTTGTTGCAAATGGTCTCCGAGTAGCCGGACGTAAACATTCTCAGTCAATGGTCAGTTCAGTTGGGCCGATGACGCAGTTTATTCCTTGTAAGAGTAGTCCTCACTATTATGCAGCCACCACCAGTTTACACAGTGTCTTGTTGACAACTTCGAGCCATGTCTTCGTGGGGTCTGCGCCACGCATGAACCGTACCATCAGCTCTTACCAACTGAAATCGAGACTCATGTGACCTAGCCACGGTTTTTCAGTCGTCTACAGTCCAGCTGATATGGTCACGAGCCCAGGACAGGCGCATCAGGTGATGTCATACATTAGCAAAGGCACTCGCGTCGGTCTTCTGCTGCCGTAGCTTTTTATCGCCAAATTTCACCGCGTGCCCTGACGGATACGTTCATCTTATGTGCAACACTGTTTTTGTAGCTATTTCACTCGTTGTTGTTTGTGTGTCAGCACTGACAACTCTATGCAAACGGCGATGCTCTCCGTCAGTAAGTGAGGATGTTGGCCACTGCGTTGTCTGTGGTGAGAGAAAATGTCTGAAATTTGGTATTCTCGGCAGAGTCTTGACTCTGCGTATCTAGGAATATTGGATTCCCTAACGATTTCCGAAATGGAATCTCCAATGTGGTTAGCTTCAACTAACATTCCACGTTCAAAGTCTTTTAACTCCCGTCTTGCGGCCACAGTCACGTCGGTAACGTTTTCACTTGAACCACCTGAGTGCAAATGGCAGCGCCGCCAATGCACTGACCTTTTAAAACTTGTATATGTGAGACTACGGCCTCGACATAAGTTCAGTCCGTCTGGGTATCTGACTGATAACTTGTTTCCCTACCATGCAGCGGCCATGGGTTGGATTCCCGCTCCGGTGGGAAATGATCTTTGCTCGTGGACTGGATGTTGTGTTGTCCTCCTCCCCAATTCATTATCATTACCGGCACGGGAGTCGCCCAATGTGGTGTCTACTGAAATAAGGCTCGCAACTCGGTTCCCGAACTTCCCCAGATGGGTTCTGCCGGCCAACAATGACACATGATGATTTTTTTTTTAATGTGTGAATATAGCTATCCCATGACTTACGTCTCGTTGTAGCATTCTTCAGGACTTGTTGGTTCTCCCACAGGTCGCTAGATGGATGTTCATATTACATTGCTCCACTTCCCTGTACGTGAGCTGACAGAGTACGGCGCAGCCTAGAGCGTCGTGTCTCGTCGGTGACCTTGCCGTGTCTGCGCTGTTGCCTCCTGCAGCACGGTGTGACACCGACCCGCCACGTCTGAGCGCCCGCTATCGCAGCTGGGCTTGGCGCACGCTGTCCTGGCGAAGCAAAGGTGGCCTCCCGTGTGAAATCAATTTTCCGCCGCTGCGAGCTGCCTATTAGCAGCCTTCCAAGTTCTTGCACCCCTTACATGAGTCGTAATCGATTACGGTGAAACTTTTCCATCCAGGGAAACAACACAGAAGTAAAACATTTTCCTTTCGTTTTCCGTTCTCTACTGCCAACGTAAATTGTATGTTTCGGTTTGTAGCTTCAGGTGAGGGCCAGACGTTGTGCAGTCTAGACACAGTGTATTACGATCAGAATGGCCACGTTTGCAACTTGAAGACTACAAGTAAACACAACAGCTGCAGGATGACAACAATACCAAAGTCCACAGCTCTTAATACCCTTCAATAATAAACTCATGTTTTATATCCTCAGCTTATGAAAAGAAACAGAGATTGCAGTACAGCTTTACTTAAGTTACACTACATCTGCCACTGCTGTGTGTATTTTTAAAGTCGTACCTTAATTGTTCTATATAATTTTTTACTTTTATGAAATGATTCTAACCTTTTTTTATGGAATGATTGTCTCTTCAATTTGCAGACGATACTTTGAATTTCAGCGTGATAGCTCCAGTTCGTTATCTTATAGATTATTTTTATTGCTATGTGCTCAATTCTTAGCCGTTAATTTTATTTTACGTGTCTAATTGTACTTAATGTTACCTAACGGCCACAGATTGTTTGCTAAGATAGGCTGCCTCACTAAACAGCACTAGTGACCGTGGAAATTGACCAGACGCAGTATATCAAGATTATAAAATGTGTTTTGTTTATTTAGTCATCATTCTGACTGGTTTGATGCGGCCCACCACGAGCTCCTCTCCCGTGCATCTCTAAGTATCACTAGCAGCCTACGTTCTCAATTATCTTCTGGATTCTCATCATCACTCTTTTCCACGAATTACAGTGCCTGTGTTATTCTAAATACGATGCAAAATAGCCGTTATGAAATACATAAAATGTATTCGAAATTGCGGAAAAGGACAACCATCAGCTGTAGAGTGGAATGATGACAATAAAAATATGAACATTGTCAATGACAATGAAAATTTGTGCCAGACGAGGACTCGAACCCGGATTTCCTGCTTGTCTCGATAACCCGGCACAAATTTTCATTGTCATCATTCCACTCTACAGTTGATGGTTGTACTTATTCGCAATTTGCGAATACATTTGAAGTCTTTCCCACACATCCCTTTCCTCTCCGATTCTGCCCAGTACCTTCCCATTCCTGACTTTAGCAAGCCACCTTATTTTCAAGTTTCGTCTGTTGCAACACATGCTTCGATACTCTTCTTTTTCAGTTTTCCCACAGTCCATGTTTCACTACCATACGACGCTGTGCTACAAATATACATTCTTGGAAATTTCTTCCTCAAATTAGGACCTATGTTTGATTCCAGTAGATTTCTCTCGGCCAGGAATGTTCGTTTTGCTAGTGTTAGTCTTCTTTTGATCTACTCCTTGCTCCGTCCGTCATTGGTTATTTTACTGCCTAGGTATCAGAACTACTTTACTTCGTGGTCATCAATCTTGATGTTAAATTTCTCGCTGTTCTCATTTCTGCTGCGCCTCATTACTTTCGTCTTTCGTCGATTTTCTCTGAATCCATATTCTGTACTCATTTGACTGTTGGTTCTATTCAGCAGATCACGTAATTCTTCTTCACTTTCACGCAGGACAGCAATGTCATGAGCGAGTAAAAAAACTAAAAAAAACTAAACTAAAAAAACTAAACTAAAAAACTGAACTCCTCCCGAAAATGCCATGAAGGCCCAACAGTACCGACCGGCCGCCGTGTTATTTTCAGCCCACAGGCGTCAATGGATGTGGATAAGAATGAGCGTGTGGTCAGCACACCGCTCTCCCGGCCGCATGTCAGTTTACGAGACCGGAGCCGCTACTTCTCAATCAAGTAGCTGCTCAGTTTGCCTCACAAGGACTGAGTGCACCCCACTTGCCTACAGCGCTCGGCAGACCGGATGGTCACCCGTCCATGTGCTAGCCCAGCCCGACAGCGCTTAACTTCGGCGATCTGACGGGAACCGGTGTTACCACTACGGCAAGGCCGTAGGCCATCAGCGAATCGCAACACTGATATCCTTTCATCTTGAGTTTTGATTCCACTCTTGAACTTTTTTTATATTTCCATCATTGCTTCTTCGACGTACAGATTGAACAGAAGGGGCGACACTGCATTACTGTCTTACTTCGTTCTTGGTGGTCACTCTTATCGTTCCGTCTTTGCACTTGCACATACTGTTTATTACCCGTCTCATCCTATAGCTTATCCCAGTTTTCTCAGGTTTTCGAACGCCTTTTCCAGTTCTTTAAATCCTATGAACGTGTCTTGATTTATCTTTAGTCTAGCTTCGATTATCAACTGCAACCTCAGAATAGCTTCTGGGGTGCCTTTACCTTTCCTAAAGCCAAACTGATCGTCATCTAACACATCCTCAGTTTTCTTTTCCATTCTCCTGTATATTATTCTTATGAGCAACTTGGATGCCTGAGCTGTTAAGTTAACTGTGCGATTATTATTGTTTTTGTCAGCTCTTGCTATCTTAGGAATTATGTGGATGGTATTTTTCCGAGTTCAGATGGGTAGTTGCCAGACACATACTATACACCAACGTGAACAGTCATTTGGTTGGTATTTCCTCCAATGGTTTTAGAAATTCAGGTGGAGTGTTATCTACCCCTCCTCTCTTATTTGATCTTAAGTCCTCCAAAGATCTCTTAAATTCTAATTCTAATACTGCATTGCCCATCTCTTCAAAATCGACTCCTATTTCTTCTTCTATCACATCAGACAAATGTTGCCACTTATAGAGGTCTTCAATGTACTCCTTCCACTTATCCTCTCTCTCCTCTACATTTAAATTGGAATTCCCGCTGCACTCTTATCACTCTCGCTTTTAATTTCACCGAAGGTTATTGTGACTTTCTTGTATGCTGCGGTCGTCTTAACGACAATCATTTCTGTTTCAATATCTTCACCTTTTCATGAAACAATTTCGTCTTAGCTTCCCTGCACTTCCTTTACTTCGTGTATTTCTGTATTCCTGAATTTCCGTGAATATTTTTATACTTTCTTCTTTCATCGCTGAAGTGTTTCTTCTGTTATCCATGGATTCTTCGGAGTTATCTTCTTTGTACCTATGGCTTTCGTTCCAACTTCGGTGACTGTCCTTTTTAGAGATGTCCATTCCTCTTGAACTGTACTGCCTACTGAGGTATTCCTTACTGCTGTACCTTCAGCCTTAGAGATCTTCAGTCGTATCTAATTCCTTAGTACTTCCATATCCCAGTTCATTGCATATTGATTCTTCCTGTGTAGTTTCTTGAACATCAGACTACTCTTTATCACAATCCAGTATGTGATTTCGCAATCTCTAACTGAAATCTTTTCGTATCACCCGCCCTTTTACAAGTATACCTCCTCCTCTTGTGATTTTTGATCAGAGTATTCGCTAATACTAGTTAAAATTTATTACAGAATTCAATTTCTCTCTCTCCTCACTCATTTCTTGTCCCAAGCCCATATTCCCATGTAACATTTTCTTCTACTCCTTCCACTACAACTGCATTCTACTCCCTGGTGACTATTAGATTTTCGTCTCCCTTTACGTACTGTATTACCCTTTCAATATCCTCATATACTTTCTCTACCCCTTCATCTTCAGCTCGCGACGTCAGCATGTATACCTGAACTATCGTTGTCGGTGTAGGTTTGCTGCGAATTCTGATAAGAACAGCCCTATCACTAAACTGTTCGCAGTAACACATTCTCTGCACTAGCTTCCTATTCATAACGAATCGTACCCGCCTTTATCCCATTTTCTGTTGCTGTTGATGCTAATCTATACTCATCAGACCAGAAATCTTGGTCTTCTTCTCATTTCTTTTCACTGATCTCCACTGTATCTAAATCGAGGCTTTTCATTTCGCTTCTCAGATCTTCTAGCTTCTCTACTATGTTCAAGCTCATGACATTCCCCGCTCCGATTCATAGAACGTTATACTTTCGTTGGTTATTCAGTCTTTTTCTCATTGTCACCTCGCCTTCGGCAGTCCCCTGCTGAAGATGGGAACAGGGCTATCCGGAATCTTTTGCCAATGGAGAGATCGTCATGAAACGTTTTTCAGTTACACGCCATATATCCTGTAGATACACGCTATGTGTCTTCAATGTAGTTGTTTCCATTGGCTTCTGCACCCTCCTGCTGTTGATCATTTGTGATTCTTCCACCTTTGGGGCAGTTTCCCACTTCAAAGAATAGAGAATGCCCTGAACCTCTGTCCACCTTTCCGCCCTATTTGACAAGGCCGTTGGCACAATGATGGCGACTTCTTACGTCTTAAGTCTTCGGTCGCCAATGGTGCTTATTAATCCAATTTTAAGCGGTGGCGAATTTTGAATGACGGACGGCGAATATTTTGATTACTAATTAAAGACGCTCCCCGTAGACCACTGGTCTATACTATGTATTGCTGTCAATGTAGCAGAAACATGGTTTCTTTTTTTTTTATCTGACGCGTTCTGATTATGGATATGGCCAATACGCTCACCGAGGACAATTATATTTACTAAAGATAACGATGACTTGCTAATACAGCGATTTTGGAATAACTGAAGATGTCGGCCTGCACAGTTCAGAGGCAGGAATAGGATCTACGGTGTTGGTTAGTACTCTGTTACCATATTTTGAAGCCACACCAAGTTACAACGAATGGTCATATTTATGGAGAATGACTCACTAAAACATGTACTCTACTATCGTTGTTCATCACAGATTGTGACTTTGTGTAATGCACCACGTGTGTGTGTAGAGTCGCTAAACCATGCACCATTCTGTGATTCTACTTCTATCCGTTTTACCGCATCACGATCGAATCACAGCAACAGTTCAATGTGGTAACTTTCATAATTATTAGTTTCCCTTGCCTAGAGCGAACTACTGAGCCGTAAATTATGTAACAGATCACGGGATCAGTGTGGAAACCATTTCATAAAAGCAGCCGAAACACCATATCCTTAACATACCCCCATAAGAAAAAATCGCAGGGGGTAAGATGAGGGCTCCTTGGAGGCCAGTGATGAAGTGCTCTGTCATGGGCTGCCTGGCGGCCGATCCATCACCTCGGGTAGTTGACGTTCAGGTAGTTACGGACAGATAAGTGCCAATGTGGTGGCGCTCCATCCTGCTGAAATATGAATTGTTGTGCTTCTTGTTCGAGCTGAGGGAACAGCCAATTCTCTAACATCTCCAGATACTGCAGTCCAGTTACAGTAGCACCTTCGAAGAAAAAGGGACCAAACACTTTATTGGTTTAAATGGCACAGAAAACGTTCACCTTAGGCGAGTCACGTTCATACTGAGTTGTTTCCCGCGGATTCTCAGTGCCCCATATACAGACATTGTGACGGTTGACTTTCCCGTTAGTGTGGAAAGTTGCTTCATCACTAAACACAATCTTTGAAACGAAAGATTCATCTGTTTCCATTTGAGCAAGGATAAAATCACAGAAATCGATTCTTTTTAATCTTATCAGCTGCAGACAGTGCTTGAACCAATTTCAGACGATAAGGTTTCATAACTAACCTTTTTCGTAGGACTTTCCATACAGTTGATTGTGGAATTTGCAGCTCTCTGCTAGCTCTGCGAGTCGATTTTCCTGGGCTGCGAACAAATGCTTGCTGGATGCGTGCTACATTTTCATCACTCATTCTCGGCCGTCCAGAACTTTTCCCTTTGCACAAACACCCATTCTCTGTAAACTGTTTGTACCAACGTTTAATACACCACCTATCAGGAGGATTAACACCATACTTCGTTCGAAATGCACGCTGAACAACTGTCGTCGATTCACTTCTGCCGTACTCAATAACACAAAAAGCTTTCGGTTGTGCGATCGCCATCTTAGCATCAACTGACGCTGACGCCTAGTCAACAGCGCCTCAAGCGAACAAATGTACAACTAAATGAAACTTTATAGCTCCCTTAATTCGCCGACAGATAGTGCTTAGCTCTGCCTTTTGTCGTTGCAGAGTTTTAAATTCCTAAAGTTGTGGTATTCTTTTTGAATAACCCTGTATATATATATGAACGTGATAGTTTGATAAACAAAAACAAGCTGCACATGAATGAATACACAAATAATAACAGTAAATCAACATATTTCTCCCGTGTGTTGTAAAATGGCACTGCTAAATAAGGATGTTAAGTATAATTTAAAGCCAAACAGCAATCCAAATGATATAAAACACTTACATGCATGTGTGGTGTCCATTGTTTGGACAGTCTGAAAGAACAGACACCATGCATTCATATAACTGATGTGCCACGAAGGGTAATGAGTCTACAATCTTCAGTACGGATGCGCTAACATTTGACCTCCGACGGGAACATGGAGAACATGGTTGGGGACAGTGAACAGGTGGCGCTAGGAGGGAATGTAGGTCCGCCAAGGAGGGTGCCGAGTTAGTCCGTGCATTTATTATAAACACTGTATCCATACGGTACAGTGATTAAGGCAACTGTCTCATAAGCACGAGATCCCAGATTCGAGTCCCAGTCTGGCTCACATTTTCACTCACTGGTTCTTATAAAGTCGCAGTGCAGTAGATATCATTAGTTCCTTCCCTATCCTATCATCCCCTCCACTTCCAATTTACGTAGTGTAAAGGACATCATTTACTCATTGCAAATAGCTACTGATTTTGCCAAAATTAATAACACTGAACAAACAGTACTAGGCAAAAGGCACATAAAATTATACAAAAACAAAACATAGTTTCTACAGCAACAAAAACAAGCAATGTTGAAATAAATGTACTTAAATCCATCAATAACAAGACAATAACACCTGATAAAGTAACTTCCTGGCAGATTAAAACTGTGTACAGGACCGAGACTCCAACTCGGTTCAACAACAGTTACATTTAAAGATGTCTGTATACTGAAAACACTTGAAATATCTGCAAACATCCACATACATGAAGTTCATAAAACAACACCAAATTTCAGGATAAGAGAATGTCTCAACAACGGTAACTTCTACACAAAGAAGTGCAATATCTTATTGTAATGAGTCTAACAACTCCTAGATTCACTGCACAGCCAAAAATTCATAAGACCAATAGACCAATTAGGCCTACTGTAAACTCTATTAACAGCCCAACCTACAAATTAATGACGGGACTAAATGACTTACTTGTTGAAAAATACGCATAACAAAAATCTAATTCTGTGAAGAACGGCCATGAACTTATTACAATACTAATGAACTGGCTGTACCATATAAAGTTAGATGTTAATCTGTGGAATGGTATAACAGTAGAATAATGATTATAAGGAATCCGCCTCGACTGCAAATAGAAACCGGATGTTGACCCAGGTTTCGGCGCGGATAACCACGCCTTCTTTGGAGCACACTAATACTACTAAGTGCCGAAAGAGTGTTATTGTGTTCCGAAGAAGGCTTGGTTATCCGCGCCGAAACCTGGGTCAACATCCGGTTTCTATTTGCAATCGAGGCGGATTCTTTACAATCATTAAAGTATTCACGATTGCTGACGCGCTGCAATGTTAAAAGTTCTCATGTGACAGTAGATGTAACAGTTTATAATAAGAAAAATCTATTGAAAGTCCAGACAGAAGTACAGGCTGAAAGTAACAGCAGTTATAGATGTACCTAATTTAGTACTCTCACATAATTAATTTTCTTTCAACAACAAAATTTACAAGCAGGACCTAGGTCTAGCAATGGCAAGCCCTCTTAGTTGCCTAATAGCACAAATATAAGGGTATGCTGGGTACGCTGAGGAGTGATGCCTCCAAATTTTTTGTTGTTTTCTCAGTGACGGCTGAAACATTATATGCCATGCACTTTACTCAATCAAATTGCCAATTATGCTGACAAAAGCTGGAATCCTCTGCCGCTAGAGGCCTACGAGTTGTAGCACATAATGTGGCAGTGTGTAATGTAGCATTCTTGGTGTGTAGGAAACAGTATTTTGTCGTCGAGTTTCTGAATTACAGGACTTCATCCACACATGGAGTACACTCTCCTTCAGGAGACAAAGCCAAACCACATATGAGCACTGTGAGATCTGCAGTACTCACTGTAATCTATCGTTGCCCATACAATCCTGAGCTGGCTCCATCCCATTTTTGTCTGTTTCCTATACATACTTTCGAAAATTACACTTTCATACTGACGAAGTTGTGCAAGCAGAACTGAGGTTGTGGCTCCATTAACAAAGTCAAACATTCAATAGTGATCATGTCAACAAACTGGTCTCTCATTGGGAGATATGTATCCATCGCCAGGATGACTACATTGAGAAATAAACATGTAGACGTGAAGAGTAAAGATATAGAATGTTAATAAAGTTTTTTTTTATTTAGAAAGCTTTAAGATATTTCACGTAAGAAATTGGACACATTGCTTTTCCGCATGCCCTCATCTTTAGGAACCATATAGAGAATAAAATATTGACACTAGAAGATAACACCACAAGCAAAGTTAAATTCTATAAGAGGTACATCGATGACACCCTCACTCTGTTTTAAAGTACAGACGATGAAGTGACAACCCTTTTAAATAAATTCAGTAGTTTGCATAAAAATATCCAGTTCACCCTTAAGCAAGAAGAATACAACATATTACCTTTTTTTTGACATAAATATATCAAAACAGAACCAAAAGGTACCTTTTAGTACTTACAAAAAACTTACTGGTGCAAACACTACTATGCTAAACGCCTATGCACATCCCTCCTCGCACAAAAAAGCAGCACATAAATCAGTGGTATAAAGAGCCCACAAAATTCCACTTCAACGGATAGGACAAGAAACGTAACCATAAAATGTGCTGCAATAACCAATGGATGTGATCCTTCACTCATTAATACAGTGTGACAACATATAAAAATTACACTGAACAAACAGCATCAAACTACACTCACAATGACATCACGCCGGTAGTGAAATATGTAAAACTGTAATGTTTTGGTATAACATCTGACAAATTAACTAGGCTATTCAAAACTGCAGATGTAAAAAATCAACTGCAGCACCAAACAGCAACCTAAGCATGAAGCTTATTCACAACATAAAACCGCCAGACACAGACTTTGGTACATCTAGCATTTACTAAATTACCGCACCCAATGCAAAAAATATCCTATAGGACAAACATGCAGAAATTTCAGAACTCTATTTGAAGAACAGAACAAAAAATCACCTCAATAAACAACACATGTGGACAGGTGAAAATCCTCGTGCGATCATAGAGGCAATTATTACTGCGTGTGTAGGAACTGTGAGTAAGAGACTCATGGGGCCACACGATTTACCGGACCAATATCGAGTAGTATTGAAGAAAGTTACCCTTCCAAAGGGACAAAGGATGTGGCTTCCACACAATGTGGTATAGTCCTGTTTGATATGCCTCATATAATAATATCTACAAAAAACGATCTATTGATTTGTGATTCTTCAGTTTATACCGGCGTATTACTTGCTTCAATTGTCCACCGATGTACTGACGGTCGATAGCGTCCAACGGGCAATCAGACATATTGCCATTGTCAGGCACGCGGACGTACTGAGCTCCTCGCGTGGATCTGCACGGAGATAACGTTTTTTCCTCCGATGTGTGATGGAGTTCGCAGCAGTTAGTGCTTTGCCTCCCAAGCATGCCGATTTAATGCGTCTTCACATGTAGAATGTCTTCTTGGGTGTCTCCTCAGCACAGTTCTGCAGTGCTAGCTATGCAGCGAGCAGGTGTGGCCAGCGGGTCTTGACGCTGCGCGGCAGTTTGCGGCCCAGCGTCCGGATTTGGGTGTTGTGTGACCGGCCAGCACGTTCGTAAAAGGTGCGGGCGGCCGCCTGGAAGAGGTCACGGAGCAGAGGTACTTCCGCGATGTCGTAAGGCAGGTGCAAGCCAGCCGAAGGATGCGATTCTGCAGTGTCTCCAGCTTCTTCAGGTTCGTGGCGGCGGCGTCCCCCCGGACGACGGCGGCGTATTGGAGTACAGGGTGGAGCAGCGCCTTGTAGAGAGTGATGCTCAGCCGCGGTGGTAGTCGGGAGCCGGGGTTCAGCACCGGGCACAGGATGCGAACGAAGCCTGTTCCGCACTTTGGCCTTCACTTCGCGGATGTGCGGAAACCACGTGAGCCGGCGGTCGATGGTGACGCCGAGGTAATGCGCCGTGGGACGCCATGGGACAGGGCTGCCACCGACGGTGAGCGGTGGCAGACCCGCAGGAACGAGTCGCCTGGTGACGATCAGGAACTTTGTCTTGGCCCCATTGAATTTTAGACGCCACTTGACGGCCCAGGCTGCCAGGGTGCCGACGGCGAGCTGCAAACGGCGGCGCATGACGGCGGCATTGAGGCTCTTCGTATATAGAGCCGTGTCATACGCGTACAGGGCGAGCCGCACACGGTCGATCTTCGGCGCATCAGAAGTGTACAGCGAATACAGGAGTGGTCTCAAGACCGAGCCCTGTGGCACACCGGCGTTGATGCGGCGGACGGAGGACAAGCCATGCGCGGCCCGCACATGGAAGGTCCTATCGGCAAGATAGGAATGGATGAGACGGACGTGCGACGTCGGGACCCCAAGTTCAAAAAGTTTGAACAAGAGGCCGCGGTGCCACACACTGTCGAAAGCACACGACACGTCCAGGAACACCGTTCCGAAAAACTCGCGCTGCTCGAGGGCGACGAACGCATCTTCCACTAGCCGTAGGAGTTGGTGAACTGCCGAGTGGCCCCTGCGAAAGCCGAACTGCTCTTCGGGCAGGAGGCCTTCCTCGTCAACGTGGCGCTGCAGCCGCCTGATGTACATCCTTTCAAAGACCTTGGAGACGGCCGGCAGTAAACTAATAGATCTGTAGTTCGCGAGCTGACGCATATCCTTCCCCATCTTCGGAATCGCCACGATCTCTGCATGCTTCCAGGACTGAGGAAAACTGCAGGACCGGAGGATTACATTAAAGACGGCGGCGAGATGAGTGACAGCAACCGGTGGCAACTTCTGGAGTAGGGCGTTGGAAACCTCGTCTGGGCCGGCAGCTTTCCTGGGGTTCAGGGCACGCAGGATGGACGACACCTCCTCCGCCGTCGTCTCTTTAATGACGTCATCGTCGTCGCGTGCCTCCAAGTAGCGTGGGAGCCGGTCAGCAACCAGGTCGTAGTGGACAGCGTCGGTCGGGTCTTCGATCGGTGTAAACGCAGCCTCAAAGACGTCTGCGAGGGCATCAGCCGTCGCAGCTGGTTCGCAGACAGCCTGACCATTGACCAGCAGTGAAAGGATACGTTGCGTGCCGCGTAGGAAACGCTTCGTCGTCTGCCAGGCCGTGCCGTCATCAAGACAGAGGGTGGCGACCTTGTTATTCCAGTCGCGATTGCGATGGTTGTCAACGGCGACCCGGATATCCCGCCGCATCCTGTTGAGGAGGCGCTTGGGGTCGGCATTTCTTGTCCGCTGGCACTCCCGGTAGACCCGGTTCTTCTCAGTGATGGCCGCAAGGATGTCCGGCGGCAGCTGGAGGGAGTAGTCAGGCGGATTGCGTGGCCAGGGCGGCGTTGCTATGTTGGGAGCGTCGATCGTGGTTGCCGCAAAGTGCAGAAGTGCTGCGTCCCCTCCAGCTTCCGCAGAGGGCGGCGCGGCGGCGAGTGAGTCCGTCACGGCTGCTTGAAACCTGCCCTAGTCGATGCCAGCAAGTGAGATGTCTCGCCTGGGCTGTTGCAGGGCGTCTGAGTCGATATCGAAAACCACTGGGACATGATCAGAAAACAGTGCCGTCCTCGTCGTGGCTGTGATCTGATGAGGGATGCCCTTGACGACCGCGATGTCGATTATATCCGGGAGGCCACGGGCAGAGAAGATTGTCGGATTGTACGGCCCCACCACAAGCGCATGGTGGCGTTCTGCTACCCGGAGCAGGCAGCGGCCAGCGGTATTGGTGATCCTGGAGTTCCAGGAGACATGTTTACTATTGAAGTCCCCGGCGACGAACACCTACCCCCTCAAGGAGAGCAGAGCATCGATGTCAGCAGGGTCCAGTGGACGAGACGGCGGTCGATAGGCAGCGACGAACGTGATGGCGCCCGCCGAGGTGTGAACGACGACACCAGTGGCCTCCAGGGTTGCCAATGGTGGAAGTTGTATCACGTGATGACGAATGCCATTGTGGACGTAAACGGCTGTCCCACCACCCGCCGTCAGTCGATCGGTGCGATAGCTGGAGTAGTTGGCCACCCTGACGTCGACCCCAGGCTTCAGGTGGGTTTCGTTGATAAGGCAGACGTCGACGGCTTCATCTCGAAGAAATTGGCGAAGTTCACCAGCTTGAGTGCGGACGCTGTTGGCATTCAATGCGACGACTGTGAGTCCTCTAACGCTGCCCATGGTGCAGCTGGTGAGTGTTGACAGCGGTCTGGGCCGGAGAGACCATCGGCACTGCAGCGGTGAGTTGCTGCGACAGGACTTCCATCAACTTCGTAGCACTTGTCACCAAGGCAGTGAGCTGCGCGACGAGGTTGGCAAGGTCAGCGGTGGAGGCAGCCGGCGCGGCCCCGTCACTGGAAGGGGGAGGCGTGGCCGACTCGCTTGGAGAGTCCACCTGGGGCTGCTTGACTGACGGTACTGAGCGCTGGGTACCCACGGAGCGCTGACCCCCGCGCAGGCGATTGGCGGGGCGCGGTCTGGCCTTCGGCCCGGGAGAGGCAGTACCCGGGTCCGCTACTAGCAGCTGTGGTGGAGGCGCAGGAGCCTCAGGTATCGGCACGGCATCGGACGCGGCAGGAGCAGGAGCAGCCGACGCAGCCGGGACGACGGAGGGCGCCCCTGACGTTGCCGCCGCGAAAGAGACGCCGGGCCGTCTCGTTGCTGGCTTCTTCGGACGCTACTGAGCTCCTGAGGGCGGGCGGCTGTCTTAAATCCCTTCGCCCTGCGACGCGTTCTCTCCGCGGTCTGCACCCGCGGCCGCTGAGACGCTGGCGTCTGCGTCTGGGGTGGCGTCGGTATAATGGCCTCACCCGAAGTGGTCGCCCATTCGTTGTCTTTCCTTAGCGTCTTTTCAATTAGACTCAATGCTGGTTCCCATGCCTAGCTGAGGTTATAGCTGCAATCTCGGTTGGTAAATAAATCCCTGGTACGAATTTCGATAGCCTAACGAAGGTGTCCCAGTATATAGATGTCTGTGCCAAGACCCTGGTATGTTGTTATTCGGGAAGAAAATGCACACTGATCTCTATTTGCTGGCAGATAGCTGCCACCACAGTTCGCAGAGGAATTGGGTGCTAAAAACACTGGTGCACAGGGCGCTTTCCATCTCTGATGCAGAGAGTCTGCCCCATGACCTGGAACACCTCAAAACTGTATTCCGGAAAAACGGGTACTCGAAATGGCAGATCAGAGACGCGCTCTCCGCCTTACCTCTAAAGTACAGCGTGTGGAGACAGAAGAAATCACGGTGGAAGAGATAGCCACTGCCTATACACCATATACTGGCGCACTATTGGGGAAAATAGGACGAATATTGAGGAAACACGGAGTAGGAACTGTCTTTTGTCCACCCAATAAAACATGAGCATTATAATCTCAGTTTGCGGAAAATCGGCATATACCAGATTTCGTGTCAGTGTGGGAAGACTTACATTGGACAGACAGTGCGTACCATCTAAGATCGTTGCCGAGAACATCAGAAGCTCACACGGCTTAGGTACCCTAACAAGTCGGCGGTCGCAGAGCACTGTTTGCCCGAAAATCGCGAAATGGACTACCAACATAACAAGGTCATGGAACAGTCATCTAAATACTGGGAGAGCGTCATTAGACAGGCTCTCGAATTTCGTACCAGAGACTGACTTATCAACCGAGACTGCAAGCTATAAACTCAGTAAGGCATGGGAACCAGCATTGAGTCTAATTTAAAACACGCTCCGCAAACAAAACGAACGGGCGACCAGGACGGGCGGGGCAATTACACCGACGCCACCACAGACACTGACGCCAGCGTCTCAGCGACCGCCGAGGCGCGGCCGTGGGCGCGGACTGCGGAGAGAGCGCCTCGCAGGGGGAGGGGATTTAAGACGGCTGCCCGCCCTCAGGAGGTCAGTAGGTCCGCGCGCCTGCCGATGGCGACGTGTCTGATCGCCGAAATATTGTGGCCGTTGGACACTATGGACTGGCAGTACACCCGTGGTCTGTTCGAGCGATCTGTTAATTTGTTGGTAGAGCAAGTGTAATACCATTACCTCCTCTTTCTCCTAATCATATCTCTTAGATTTCTGACCATGAAGCCACGTAAATCGTTGGCGTTTCGGTACCCGTAGACAACGTGCACACATTACATGAGCCCATCTCCCATGTATGCAGCCAAATATAAGCGCGACAGAATGTCTTCACACAACTTTAAGCGGTTGTTTGAGAAGGGAGGAACACGAATTTGTAAGATGTGGTTACAAAATGGAGCACCTGTTTTAGTGTCAACAGGATGCGATGGCTCACGTCTCAATAAGAACTGTTTCTGGATTTATGTTTATAGAGCTTTCTTTATAGGTTTGACCAGTAACACCCCTTGTAAGAATATAGAACCTATTTTCTACACACGCTGAAAATCAGAATTTGTTACTTCTGAGAGAGTTATCGAATAGACAATGTTGAAGCATCAGTGGTTACATTCTGATACTCGTCAGTCCATTTCTAGACTGGCACCCGTCGTATTTCATTATTAATTGATTAACGAGGGGAGTTCAACAAGAATGTTACACATTTTTTACCGGCCGCTTTCGGTTGAAAACAAGCGGAATTTGTTATGGAACATCATGGAGCACTCGTGCCTCAGTCCCTATTGTTTCATGAAGTTCCAATAAGTGGCAGCACTAAACGTAGACTTCAAAATGGCGTCTGTAATGGAGATGTGTTCCAAGCCGAGATCTATCACTGAGTTTCTTTTGGTGGAGAACCAGAGAATCAAGATACTCAAAGACGCTTGCAGAATGTCTACAGAGAGCTGAGAGTGAACAAAAGCATGGTGAGTCGTTGAGCGAGTCCTCTTTCATCGTCACGAGTAGGTCACACAAACCTGTCCGATCTCCCACTGGCCGGGCGGCCGCAGACGCCTCTGTCTCCTGTGAAGTTGGAAGATGAGAACAAGTGCATTCGATGTAATCCACGGATCACAATCAAACATTTCGCCACACAACTGGATATCCTGTTGGTATTGCCAACAAAAGCCTCCGCACCTGAGAGGAACTAAAAAAATCTCCATTGGATGGAGTCCTTCCTCATCAGCCCTACAAACAGGATCTCACACCTTCCGAATTCCATGTTTTTGCCCCAACGAAGACGGCAACCAGTAAAGTGGTACCATGCTGGTATACGGGCTCTTCCTGTGAAGTGGAATTAGGCCGCCACATTGAACAAGTGTCTGTAGCCAACAGAATGCGAAATCATATGGTGTACTGGAATCCAGAATAAAGTGAACCTGCTTTCAGCGGTAGCGTTCTCGCTTCCCGAGCCCGGGTTCCCGGGTTCCATTCCCGGCGGGGTCCGGTATTTTCTCTGCCTCGTAATGACTGGGTGTTGTGTGCTGTCCTCAGGTTAGTTAGGTTTAAGTAGTTTTAAGTTCTAGGGGACTGATGAACATAGATGTTAAGTCCCATAGTGTTCAGAGCCATTTGAACCATTTTTTGAACCTACTATAAAAAAAAGTGTTGCATTACATACTAAATGCCACTCGTAAATTCATCACAATCTGAGTCCCAACCCTGTAGATTATTAAATATTTAAAGCTAGTAATATGTAAACTCAGTGGTTCCAAGGATTAGGTTGCATATTCCTACTTAATTCTTTTTTGGTGGCAGTTTTACAAGTGGTATTTTCTGATGATTTGCAGGTTTATCATGAGCCAGGGAAGAAAGAGAGCTGTCAGGCCGTGACTCAAGAGTCTGGTCAAGTTCTCCTGGTGGTTTCAGCTTTCCTTCAGAGGTAAAAGCGAGATGGTGGCAAGAAATGTCCACTCGCGTCCGGTGCAACGATACTAGACAATTATTGTTTAGTTAGGGTGCCTGGGAGTCACCTTCCATCGATTTTTCTCATAATGCGTACTGCACAATTTGAGCCAGAGCCTCTGTCCAAAGAAGTCAAACAATGTGCCGTGACCTGTGGGATTGTGCAGAATCTTGGCTTTGACAAGCTGTACCATCTGGTGAAAACACATTTCAATAGTACTTTGTTTTTTGCCGACGGTTCGTGTTCCTAGGACGCAGTGGCGTGGGAAGTCAGTTGCAGATAAAGGTTCCTGGGTCCCATGAGACGCGAAACAGCTGCATTTTGTTCTGAAATCTTTTTCTGTCTATGTAAAAGCGACTGGCCAAACTCTGGGACAGCTCCTTGTTGGGATGAACAGCCCCCTTGTCTAATATGTTGTAAAAGGAAACCCCACTCATTATTCTTAAAAGAAAAAAAGTAGCATAGGAGGGGACGTCTGGACGACAGTTTCCTAGGTATTCATACACTGACACAAGCATCTTGGCTAATTCTGATCTGTAACAAAGGATCGTTTAAGAACTGCATACATGGGAGCTACACTATTGGTTAAAATTGTAAAACTTTTGGCAGGTGGAGAGTTAGTATTTCGTTCACAACAGTATCGTTGGCCAGCATTTTACAAATGGTTTCCACTGGTGCATGGGAATCACACAGGCTTTGTAGAGAGGATGGGGAAGTCTTTGTCGGTGTGAAACACTTCATCTGCGGATTCTGAGTAACTACTTCATCTGTAGATATTGAAATAGGCACTTAGTCCTCAGAGGAAAACATCCACAGAAGTAAAGTAGGGAAGCTGATGCAATCAGTGCCTGACGTGGCGCAGGCAACTGGAGGTCTTGGCACTTAAAGCTATCTGCTCTACAGTAGAAGCTGCAGCTTAGGCGATCAGGGTATGATATTTACCGACCGTTTGTAGTGCTTTGTTAGGGTGAAATAGGTTCAAGGTATCTCATATCTATCTTGAGTGACTGGGGACTCATTCATGACTGGACCAGTGACATTTACACGTAGTAATTTTCGGTTCTTCCGGCGCAGTCAGGCAATCACTGTATGTCTACCGCGAATTTACCTTTCCAAAAGTTACTTGTAAGTAACCAGTCGTTCCCATTCACCTAACCTACCCAATCATTGAGAGGTCATTTGAGTGTTGGACTAGAAATATTTCGTGTTAGTAATTTTCAGTTTTTGCTCTTTCTTTAGTTTTGAATCTCGAATGGATAGTGTCATTAATTCCTGTTCATGTGCTTGCTACCAGGGAACTTAATAATGAACTGAGGCTAATCTAGACCATTATTTCATTTCATAACAAAGAATCCACTTTTGTGAGGTGCACCAGTCATGTGACATGTTTGCTACTGACATCCTCTTCCTACTACTAATCCACTGCGCTACAGTTTTTACTAAAGCGTATGAATAGATGGAGGCGATATGACTATTTCTCCAGCTGCTGTGTATCATTCTCACACCCAAAGGAGTATCACAAAATTTCAGATGACGCTTTGCTATTCGAAAGAGTTACTGCCTAAACTGTCTTCTAACATTCTAGCGGACATCGCCAGTCCATTCTCGAACTGGTGTCCATTATGGTTTAGTTATTTACTTTCGACAATTTATGTATACGTAGTAGGTCTGAAGGCCCTTTAATTTTTCTCTTTTGCATCATTCCCCTACAGGGGGTAGCTGGCAGCAGTAATATTACTGCTATATAGCAGTACACATCTGTTTATACAAACAAAGTGTGGTGTTAGCTTAATGCTGAACTTCAGTGTGTTGCTGAGTTTGTGCTGATGATGCTTTATGAATAGTTGTTGGTTCGATCGATCTGAGAAACAAGGTCATTAGAAATGATGGGGGATATGCAGCTGATTTAACGGGATGTAGGAGTTGCTTGTCAAGAAGTATTATGAGGATTGGGATGAAGACCTTTCCATGCTAACATAGTGGTTTGGATGCAGTGGGATTGGTTCTGCTGAGTAGTGTAGAAATGAAGTAGAGATAGGTAAGATTGCCCATCCATGAGGAAAGGAAGCAGGTGTCATTTTGACAATATACGATGGTGGAATTAATGTGGATGATACGTTAGAATGCCTTGATGTGGTCACAAACGTCAGTTATAAATAATTCTAGTAGTTCGGCTGACGATTTTACTATATATCCTATTATATCGCTTTGTATTTTACCACTGACTGGTGGAGATGCGAAATGACCGTAGTCTATGCAGTTGAAGTTTCCATTTCAGGATTAGGTGCAAGAAGGTTGGTCTGTGAGCTGTTTGAGAGCTTTTATACTGGAAGAATGTCCTCACTGATGTGGTAGCAACATAGTAACTGCCGTAGCAGTAAATGAGAGCTCCACTGTCCATTTATGAACAATGCGAGAAGTCCAACTGATTTACTTTTATGAGTCAGCATATTGTTCCAATAAACCGGGATACAAATGTAACAATTCAGTGACTAAGGATGCATATGAAGATCTTTCGGTGCAATCGGTATATGTAGTCAACTCGTAAAAATCTCAGTTACACAATATTTCTTTCGAATACAGAAGAAGATTCTTCGAATATCGTCGTTGAAAAGATTTTTTAGCAGTCCTAGGTTTCCACATTAATTTTTTTTTTTGTAACTCTTACACATTTGTCCCCATGTTCATTGAACACTAAGCAGCTGATTAGTTTTTTCATGAGCTCAAAGGCAGATATTACCCTTAGTCGGAAATTTATTAAAACAGTCATGCGATATCCTCTGGTAAAACTCATCATGTTCGAAGCTGCCACAAAAAATGTATCCATAGACGTCAATTCTACTCACTGAAATCGATAATTTCGCAGGCAATAAAGTTGGAAAAAATTATCCTCTTTCTCCGTCAAGGTTACAGTGATGCCATGAGCAACACACTGTATTACCCAAAAAAAATGCTGTGATTGAATAAAAGGCTATGAAAGTAATTACAGATACTTCAAGTGACTTGATTTCAAAACTCTACATTTGTTCATGAAAATATCCTATAAACATGGGATACCTTGTAAAATACTGACAAAACCTTAAAGTTTTTGCTGTGTTACTACAAGTGCTCTACGTCTCCACCAGCAGCATCATGAACAACATCTAGACGATAAGTAAATTCATCATATACTTTACACAATGTATATGCGTTTACGGGAGTTACGGTGAATCTTATCCTGTTCTTTAGTTTTTCTATGTCACGAGGTCAAGGGACGATAACGCACTTTCTTCATCACTGAGAAGTAACCGTAGTAAAAATGTACCTTATTCCATGTCCTCTAGCAGAGGATTGGTGAAGTCAGCTCTTTTTCTTTATCACTAACCTGAACAGCTTGCACTAATTGTAGTCTGTATGGTTTATAGACCAAACTCTTTGCAAAATACAGCACACAAAACACCTTCTGTTAAGTGGACGCCATCTTACTTCTGACTGGCTTCAAACTGAGAAGACACATTAAGTGACACTGACGGCGATTTTCTGAAACTCTAGGTCACGCCCATTCAAACAACATACATTTCCTTGCCGTCACGTCCCATGTTTCGTGAATATTACCATCCAAAATCAGGTTATTCTTTTTGAAACACCCTGTAATTTATTGGCTTGTACTCGATTCTTACAGGAATCGGTGCTTTTACAACTTAGAATAATTAGTATATATGTTAATCGGCTGAGTGCTTTCAAAGAACTGCAGGCCATCGACTTTCAATTGGGTTCGGTGAAATAGAATGCCGGCTACAAGGCTATTAATTGACTTCCTTTATGAGAGTGCTGCTGATTGCCTTTGGCATCCAGCTTCTCTCTTTGAATACCGAAGTTCTCTAGTCAGACAGATATTTACAAGCACTGATATGCATTATGCTATAGGTTCATAGTCAAAATTAATTTTTCGACAGGACTCAATGACGTTTATTATTGTCATCATATTCCAGTCGATATCGTGCCTGTCACCTGCAAATTTGTCCATTCTTCTCGGTTTAGCAGGCATCGCTCTACGGTTTTTATTTTACACTTTCATTAATTATAGGCACTCAGTATTTGGACTGGTTTATTATAGTTGCAGATGTGTAACATACATTTCTACGTAACTACTCTGCTCAATTAACTGGTCGGCAGAGGTTTCATCGAAACACCGTCACGCTACGTCTCTACCGTTCCACTCTCGGACAGCGCGGGGAAAAAACGAAGAGAGTTCCAATATTTTATTAAAATGATCATTCCTTCCTAAAAAGGAAGGACCGACAAAATATTTTCAACCCTGCCGCAACGAAAAACGCCTTTGTGTTAATGCCTGCAACCCCATCTCTCTTGTAATACCCATACTCTCTCCCCTATTTTGCGATAGTACAAAACGAGCTGCTCTTCCTTGGACGTCTTCGATGTCCTCCGACCAATCCTATCTAATGCGAATTCTACACCGCATAGTGAAACTCCAGACGAGGAAGGACAAGCGTAGTGTAAGGAATCTCTTTAGTAGATATGTTACATCTTCTAAGTGCTTTGCCAACAAATGGGTCTTTGAACCACTTTCTCCGCAACATTATGTATGTGATCGTAGCAGTTCAAGTCATTTGTAACTGTAATCCCTACGTACGAGTATTTAGTTGAGTTCACAGCTTTTATATTTGTGTAATTTATCGTGTCAACGTTAGTTAGCTGGTTCCTTTTAGTTTTTCATGGATGGCTTCACTCTTTTCATTATTTAGCGTTAATTGCCACTTCTTCTACCTTAGAAGTATTCTGTCTATGTCATTTTGCAATTGGCTTTCATCGTCTGATGACTTTATAAATGAAAACATCATCTGCAAATAATCTAGGAGGTCTGCCCAGATTGTCTCATAAGTCGTTTGTATAGATCAGAGACAGCAGAGGGCGTATAACACTTACTTCGGAACGCCAAATTTCACTTCAGTTTTCATTTTCTGTGGAGTATGACCTTTCTCTCCGGAAATCACGAATCCAGCCTCACAACTGAGACGATACTCTGTAGGTACGCAGTCTGATTAGAAGTCGCCTGTGACGAACATTGTCAGAAACCTTCCGAAAGTCTAATTGTACGGAATTGATTTGACATCCCCTATCGGTAGCACTCAATTTCGTGTGAACGACAAGCTAGTTGTGTTTCTCAAGAACAACATTTTCTGAAACTGTATTCTCTAGCTGTCAATAAATCGTTTTCTTTGAGGTAATTCATGATGTTCAGTTTGTGCTCTGAAATCCTACTGCAAATCTACGTTAGTGATATGGGTCTGTAATTCAACGGGCTACTCCTATTTCCTTTTTTGGGTATTGGTGTGACCTATGCAACTTTCCGGTCTTTCGGCACAGAGCTTTCCTCGAGCGAGCGGTTGTCTATAATTCCTAAGTATGGACCTATTATTTCAGCATTCTCTGAAATCAACCTAACTGGCATGTAAACCTGAGAGGAGACCTTGCGTTTATTAAATTTTTTCGCTTCAACGAGGATATCTGTTTGTAAGTTACTCATGTTGGCAGTTATTCGTGACTTCAGTTCTGAAATATTTACTTCGTCTTCTTTGTTCAAGGAATTTCGTAAAATCGTATTTAGCGGCTGTACTTTCGTGGCATTGTCATCAGTAACATTACCACTTCTGTCGCTCATTGAAAGGTATTGGTTGTGTGTTGTTGCTGGTGTAATTTACGTACGACCAGGATCTCTTTGGATTTACTACCAGATTTCGAGTTTTGTTTTGGAAACTATTAAAAGAGTTTCGCTCCGAATTTCGCACTAAATGTCGACTTCTGAGCAGTCCTTGGAATTTTTTTTTTTTTAATTTGGCTCACTTTTCTCGTTGCGTCTGCAATAGAAGTCTGACCTATTTTGTGTACCATGGGGGATCCGCACCATCTCTTATTAATTTATTTGGTATATACGTCTTAACTACCGTCGACACTATTTCTTTGAATTTAAATCACACTTTGTCCATTCTTACATACAATGGAAGGAGTGGAGACTGTCACTCAGGAAGGCGTAAAACGATTTTCTTTTTTTTTGTGCTTTCTTAAACAGATACATTTAGCGTTTATTTTTTGGTGGATTCTCACGTTACGGTTTTCAGTCTTGTTACATCGACCTTGTTGTCATTAATGCCTATATCCGCAATCATGGAACATCTTTTCTCAGGATTATTCGTTGCTATGAGGCCAATTACATTTCCGCAACCATTTATATTTCTTGTGGGCTCCTGTAACAATTGTTGAAAATAATTTTCTGGGAAAGTATTCAGTACGATCTCAGATGACGTTTTTCTTTACCACCGAGCTTTCAACATGTATTTTCGCCAAAGTATCGAGAGTATATTGAAGTCACCACCGACTACAAATGTGTGTGAGGGCACCTATTTGAAATGAGACTCAAGGCTTCTTTGATCTCTTTTAGTAACTCTGTCATCTGAGTCGGGAGGGAGTGAGGGGGTTGGTAGAAGGATTGAATTAATGATTTATTCCGGTAGTCAAGGATAGCTTCTACCCATTCTAACTCATTGGAACCATGTACTTCAATTTCTATACGAGAAGAACTACTTCTGTCAGCATGACAGCAATAAAACACCACAACTGCATTTACTCTATTCTTTCTAAAAAAATTCCCGCTGAATTTATATCCAGCTTCAGCAAGCTTTCCGTACCTGCAAAGATTTGAGCTTCAGTACTTTCTATTAACGCTTGGAGCTCTGGTTCGTTCCCAACACATCTACTACGATTCACAACTAACTCATAAGTTTAAAATACCGATTATTGCTAGGTCTATCCTCGTCCCGTGTTCGCCCTGCATCCTTTTAGACTGACGCTATTTTTGTAGTTTCCGGATACCCTCTGACCTACAAGTACAGCCCCCGCTATTCGTGTAGTCGCATTGTATGAGTTGTGGATCCCAGACCTATTAAGAGGAAGTCGAAAACCCATCACGTAATGGCGCAAGGTGAGGAATCTGCATCCTACACGATCGCAGAACCGTTTAACCTTCTGATCCAGACCCTCCACTCGAATTCGTGCTAATGTACCGTATTCGGTACTGTCGACGATGCTACAGATGGTGAGCTCCGCCTTCATCTCGTAAACCTGGCAGTCTTTACTATATTAGACAGCCGCCCTAAACCGAAGAGCGACACACATCGTTTGTACCAACATGAGCCACCACCTGCATTGAGCAGCATCCTGAGTTCTTCATGGCATCCGGAAGCATCAGTTCCACATCTGGGATGAGCATCCCGGCAAGTACACAAAGTGCAAACTGGGCTTCTTTCCCTCCGGGAAGCCACTTCCGTGACAGGCTCCATTACACGACTAGATGGAGCTCCCTGCTAGCGGTAACCGCATCTTCTATGACAGCTATAGGAATGTATAGGGCTCAATTTGCACCATCACATTCAGCTGAGTCCCACTGGAGGCAAAAACAAAGATACCATCGTTTATGTCAGTTCTGAATCACACACTGAAAGTCTTTCTTTCTTAGGGTGTTAAGACCTGTCTGTGATTCCTCTTTAGTCACCTTCACTGTACGAAATCTTGACCTCTTCACTCGATTTTCATTTTGGGGAAGAAGAAGTAACAAAGAGCTAAGTTGAGTGTGTACGGCGATGTGGGGTACAACTGTAAATTAGGATTTAGTCAAAAATTTCAAAATAATGCAGGCCGTATGCAGTCGTGCATTGTCATGGTGGAGTTCCAATCGCTAGTAAGTCTCTTCTGTAGACGTTTTATCATCATATCCTCTCTCAAACGTCTTAGAACGTCATAACAGTATTTTTTCTCCTCCTGAGCAGGAGGGACAAAATAATAAACACCAGATCAAGTATTTACTTATTGTTACTAGTGATTTTATGATTGTTTTTTGGTGAAGATAAAGGATTCTCCCATTACGACGATTGCTGCTTAGTTTCAGTGTCACAGCCATAAATTCAGCTGTGAAAAACTTGAAAGAAAATTTTGGATCGTGTAGAACCAGTTCATCTAAGTTCTCAGTAGACCTCTGCACGATGTTGCTTCTGAACACCGTGAAGTTGACATAGCATGAACTTCACGCAATCCTTCTCATTTTCAATTTCCCCGTCAGAATATGTTCACTTGTACCATAATTTAAATCCAAGGTATCATGGAGATTTTGAATGATACGCTTATGAACTCTGTGATCATTTTCTGGTATGATGCCAGTTTACAGCTGACGAGAGTATTCAACAACAGTGTGTGCGTGTGTGTGTGTGTGTGTGTGTGTGTGTGTGTGTGTGTGTGTGTGTGTGTGTCTGTGCGCATTGCAAAACATTTTCTCCAGTGCTTGCTCGTTTAAAGCATAACGTAACCGCAGAACACAAATACCATGGACCTACTTGCCCTCGTAAAATGTTTCTGCTGACTTCTTTATACTCCTCCTTTCTGCTTTCTCAATTTTGTTATCACCTTTTAATATGATTCTTGTATAATTTCAGTATTTTCGTGTTCCTCTTGTTGTGGTCTTCAGTCTTCAGACTGGTTTAATGCAGCTCTCCATGCTACACTATCCTGTGCAAGCTTCTTCATCTCCCAGTACCTACTGCAACCTACATCCTTCTGAATCTGCTTGGTGTATTCATCTCTTGGTCTCCCTCTACGATTTTTACCCTCGACGCTGCCCTCCAATACTAAATTGGTGATCCCCTGATGCCTCAGAACATGTCCTAACAACCGATCCCACCTTCTGGTCAAGTTGTGCCACAAACTTCTCTTCTCCCCAATCCTATTCAATACTTCCTCATTAGTTATGCTATCTACTCATCTAATCTTCAGCATTCTTCTGTAGCACCACATTTCGAAAGCTTCTATTCTCTTCTTGTCCAAACTATTTATCGTCCATGTTTCACTTTCATACATGGCTACACTCCATACAAATACTTTCGGGAAAGACTTCCTGACACTTAAATCTTTACTCGATGTTAACAAATTTCTCTTCTTCAGAAACGCTTTCCTTGCCATTGCCAGTCTACATTTCATATCCTCTCTACTTCGACCATCATCAGTTATTTTGTTCCCCAAATAGCAAAACTCCTTTACTACCTTAAGTGTCTCATTTCCTAATGTAATTCCCTCAGCATCGCCCGACTTAATTCGACTACATTCCATTATCCTCGTTTTGCTTTTGTTGATGTTCATCTTATATACTCCTCTCAAGACACTGTCCATTCCATTCAACTGCTCTTCCAAGTCCTTTGCTGTCTCTGACAGAATTACAATGTCATCGGCGAACCTCAAAGTTTTTATTTCTTCTCCATGAATATTAATACCTACTCCGAATTTTTCTTTTGTTTCCTTTACTGCTTGCTCAATATACAGATTCGTATCAGATCTAAAGATGATTCTCGTTGTCGTTCCATCTGATAGTCACTAAATTCCAAATTCATATTCATGGAATTCGTAATATCCGTCAAACAGTTAATGAAAATTGATTTATCTCTGTCTCCTTCGTGTACCGGGTAATATATATATATATCCGAGCCCTTCCTGATCAAAACTGGCGTCCGACAAGGGGATGGTATGTCTCCTATTCAACCTTGTTCTGGACAAGATCATCCGCGAATGGAAAAAGGAACTGAAGAATAAAAACTGCTGGAAACCTATACAGATGGGCGGGTCAAGGATGACATAAGAACTTCATGTCAAGCTTTTGCTGACGACTTAGCCTTACTTGCGAATGATGAGATAATAGTAATCGAACAGGTTGAAACCCTTAAGGAATATGCAGAGAAAATTGGTCTGCAAATATCTTTCCCAAAGTCTGAGTTCATCGCCACAAAAAGTGACACTCAAAACTTGACTACAAAACACGGTCATATCAATAGAGTTCCATTTTTAAATATTTAGGCGAAGTCCTTGAACCTACGGGGCGAGAGAAAATAGCACAAACCATTCACCTCCATAAACTAAATAGAGCCTATGGAAGAACCTAGAAGGTGTACAACAAAAAATGCTTGGCCAAAAACACTAAAATTAGGCACTGTAACACAGTTTGAAACCTGAAACCCTGTATGCCAGTGAAACCCTGACTGTCCATATACAATGTGACACAGAAAACTTATGAAAGGAAGAACGTAAAATCATCAGAAAGATACTACGACTAAAGAAGACAGAAGAGGGATATAGACTACAACCTTGCAGCAGACATTAGAAAAAGTCGATTAAAATTTTACGGGCACCTCTGTAGGCTTCCCAAAACAAGACTTCCTTACAAAATTCTTAAAAACATAGAAGGGCTTAAAACTATACCTTGGATACAAGAGGTCAAAAATGACGTACAAAAAGCTCAGATAAATTATTCAGATATTTCGGACGAAAGGGTATTTAAGCAGAAATTTGACAGATGGGAAGTTAAGTCAGAGAACAAAGCTCCAAAGAAAAGCAGTAACAAAATGAACGGAGGAAAGGAGATGAGTCAATGCAGAAAAAATGAGAGCAGTCTGGAGAAAAAGGAAAAAGAATCAAGGAGCTGTCCGTGATCTACCAGGGTCTAGTCACATATAAGAATAATAATATATAATCTAGCGAAAGTACAGTATGCATTACTTGGAGTACAGGAACAAAATAAATATCTAAACACAATTAAAATATTTTACAAGGTAAAACATGTTAGAAATGAACAAAATACAGTAAGGAAAAAAGTACAACACAAAGAATATAATTAAAGTAGAGTAATGAAATTTCAGGAATAGCTTTGTCTGTTGTTGTTGTTGTGGCCTTCAGTCCAAATACTGGTGTGATGAAGCTCTCCATGTTACTCTCTCCTGTAGAAGCATCTTCATCTCCGAGTAACTACTGCAATCTACATCATATGAGTCTGCCTAGTGCATTTATCTCTCTGCCACCCTCTACGATTTTTACCCCTCACGCTTCCCTACAATACTAGATTGGCGATCCCTTGATGCCTCAGAAATTGTCCTACCAACTGATTCCTTCTTCTAGACAAGTTGTACCACAAATTCCTCTTGTCCCCAATTCTACTCAGTACCTCATCATTAGTTACACGATCTACCCATCTAATCTTCAGCATTCTTCTGTAAGCTTCATTTCTCTAAAATGTTTATCGTCTATGTTTCACTTCCATACATGACTACATTCCATACAAATTCTTTCGGGAAAGACTTCCTGACACTAAAATCTATACTGGATATTGACAAATCTCTCTTCTTCAGAGACACTTTACTTGCCATCCCCATTCTACATTTTATATCTTCTCTACTTCGACCGTCATCAGTTATTTTGCTGCCCAAATAGCAGAACTCCTCTACTACTTTATGTGTCTCATTTCCTAATCAAATTTCGTCAGCGTCATCTGATTAAATGTGACTGCATTTCATTATCCTTGCTTTGCTTTTGTTTATGTTAATCTTATTTCCTTTTTTTAAAGACAATGTCCATTCTGTTCAAGTGGTTTTCCAAGTCCTTTGCTATCTCTGACAGAATTAGAATGTCAACGGCAAACCTCAAGGTCTTATTTCTTCTACCTGGATTTTAATTCCTACTCCAAATTTTTCTTTTGTTTCCTTTACTTCTTGCTCAATATACAGATTGAATAACATCGGGGATAGGCTGTAACCCTGTCTCAGTCCCTTCTCAACCACTGCTTCCCTTTCGTGCTCATCGACTCATAACTGCCAACTGGTTTCCGTACAAATTTTAAATAGCCTTTCGCTCCCTACATTTTGTTCCTACCACCTTCAAAATTTGAAAGAGAGTATTCCAGTCAACATTGTCAAAAGCTGTCTAAGTCAGAGATGCTATTAACGTAGGTTTGCCTATCCTTAACCTAGCTTCTAAGATAAGTTCTAGGGTCAGCATTGCCTCACGTGTTCCTACATTTCTACGGAATCCAAATTGATGTTCCCCGAGGTTGACTTCTACCGGTTTTTCCATTCGTGTGTAAAGAATTCATGTCATTATTTTGCAACCATGACTTATTGAACTGATAGTTCGGTAATTTTCACACCTGTCAGAACCTGCTTTCTTTGGAATTGAAATTATAATATTCTTCTTGAAGTCTGAGGGTATTTCGCCTGTCTCATCATCTTGCTCATCAGATGGAAGAGTTTTGTAATGGAAGACTCTCCGAACACTATCAATAGTTCTAATGGAATGTTGTCTACTCCCGGGGACTTGTTTCGACTTCGGTCTTTCAGTGCAATGTCGAATTGTTCGTGAAGTACCGTATCTCCAATCTCAACATCATCTACGTCCTCTTCCATTCCATAACGTTGCCCCCAAGTACATCACCCCTGTATTTACCCTCCATATACTCCTTCCATCTTTCTGCTTTCCTTTTTTGCTTAGGACTGGTTTTCCGTCTGATCTCTTAATATTCATGCAGATGGTTCTCTTTTCTCCAAAGGCCTCTAGTTTTCATGTAATCGGCATTTATCTTACCCCTAGTGACATATGCTTCTAGATCCTTACATTTGTGCTCTTATCCATTTTGCAGTCGTTCTCATTTTTGAGACGTTTGTATTCCTTTTCGCCTGCTTCATTTACTGCATTTTTATACTTTCTGCTCTCATCAATTAAATTCAATATTTCTTCTGTTGCACACGGATTTCTATTAGCCCTCGTCTTTTTACCTACCTAATCCTCTGCTACCTTCACTATTTCATCTCTCAAATGTACCCATTCTTCTTCTACTGTATTCCTTTCCCCTGTTCTTCTTAATCGTTCCCTAATGATCCCTCTGAAACTCTACAAGCTCTGGTTCCTTCAGTTTATCCAGGTCACATCTACTTAAATTACTACCTTTTTGCAGTTTCTTCAGTTTTAATCTACAGTTCATAACCAATAGATAGTGGTCAGAGTCCACACCTGCCTCTGGAAATATCTTACAACCTATAATCTGGTTCCTAAATCGCTGTCATACGATTATATAAACAGTCTGAAAACTTCAGGTTTCTCCAGGTCTCTTCCACGTAAACAACCTTCTTTCATGATTCTTAAATCAAGTGTTAGCTATGATTAAGTTATGCTCTGTGCAAAATTCTACTAGGCAGCTTCCTCTTTCATTCCTTAACCTAGCCCGTATTAACCTACTACTTTAACTTATCCTCCTTTTCCTACTATCTAATTCCAGTCCTCCGAGACTATTAATTTTCGTCTCCCTTAACTATTTCAATAGTTTCTTTTATTTCATCATATATTTATTCAATCTCTTCATCATCTGCGGAGCTAGTTGGTATACAAACTTACACTGCTACAATAATGCGCTCACTATGCTGTTCATAGTAGCTTATCAGAGAACTTCACTCATTCCCTCTATATCCAATTTTAATTTATGAATGTTGAAACCTACGCAGAATCGGAGAGGAAAGGAATATGTGGAAAACACTGATAAGGAGAAGGGACTGGATGATAGGACATCTGCTAAGACATGAGGGAATGCCTTCCATGGTACTAGAGGGAGCTGTAGTGGGCAAAAACTGTAGAGGAAGACAGAGATTGGAATACGTCAAGCAAATAATTGAGGACGTAGGTTGCAAGTGCTACTCTGAGATGAAGAGGTTAGCACAGGAAAGGAATTCGTGGCGGGCCGCATCAAACCAGTCAGTAGACTGATGACAATGGGGAACTATTTTACCACCGGAATATTTTTACCCAAGAAGTCACCATCATCATTTAACCATACAGTGACGCCACATATCCTCGTGAAAAGTTACGGATGTAGTTTCCCCTTGCTTTCAACCGCTGGCAGTACCAGCATAGCGATGCTGGTTTGGTTGATGTTACAAGGCCAGTTCAGTCATTAATCCAGACTGTTGCCCCTGCAACTACTGACAAGGCTGTGGCCCCTCTTCAGGAAACACACGTTTGTCTGGCCTTTTAACAGATACTCCTCCGTTGTGGTTGCACATTCGGTTCGGCTATCTGTACCTTTGAGGCACGCAAGCCTCCCGCCATCGTCAACGTCCATGGCTCATGAAGGAGGTCATAGGGGAGGGGGGGGGGGATTTGTCTATGTACAATACTTAAGCGACTAACATTGCAAGATCACAGGCTAATGTAAGCGCTAGATAAGCCATTGCAAATATGGAATGCTGATATATTAATAACCAGTTTAACCTTGTAAACGTGCATGCAGTGTGTTGTACGGATGCCGAATGTCTGTCTGTAGGACGGAGTTCCATGCTTGTGGCACTTGGTCAAACAGAACGGGCACAATAAATGCTTTTTTATGGATGGCACTGGATTTGACGTCCGATAATGTCCCATATATTCTCGACTGGAGACAGATCTGGTTATTGATCAGGGCAAGGCAACATGTCGCTAATCTGTAGAGCATGTTGGGTTACAACAACGGTATGTGACCGAGCGTTATTCTGTTGGGAAACAGCCCCTGGAATCTTGTTCATGAATGTCAGCAAAATAGGTCTAATCAGCAGATTGATGTTAATGTTTGCAATCAACGTGCATGGGATAACCACAAAAGTGCTCCTGTTGTTATACAAAATCGCACCTAAGACCATAACCATAAGTGCAGGCCAATGTGTCTACTGTGTCTACCACACAGGCAGCTTCGTTGCAGGCCCTCAACGGACCTCCTTCACCTCCTTCTAACGAACATACGGTCTTCAGTGGCACTTAGACAGAACCAGCTTTCATCAGAAAACACGACAGACCTCCACTCTACCCTCCAATGAGTTCTCGTTTGACACCAGTGATGTCGTTGATTTCAGTGGTTTGGGATCAGTCGAATGCACGTTATAGGGCATTTGGATTGGAGTTGTCCTTTAAGTAACCGATTTTTAACAGTTCTTTCTGTCACTGCGGTGTCAATTGTTCAAATGGCCCTGAGCACTATGGGACTTAACTTTTGAGGTGATGAGTCCCCTAGAAGGTAGAACTACTTAAACCTAACTAACCTAAGGACACCACACACATGCATCAATGACCGAGGCAGGATTCGAACCTGCAACCGTAGCGGTCGCGCGGTTCCAGACTGTAGCGCCTAGAACCGGTCGGCCACCCCGGCCGGCTACACTGCGGTGACAATTGCTGCTTAAATACGATGAGCCAGAGCAATACCCCGAACATGATGGTCTTCTCTCTCGGTAGTTCCACGTAGCCGCCCAGAGCCCTGTCACCTTGCCACCGTACATTCTCGAGACCACCGCTGCCAGGAATCGTGTACAGTGGCTACATTCCTGCCAAGTCCTTCTGCAGTGTCGAAAAGGAACATCGGTTTTCGAGAGCTGCATGGGCTGTTCGTAAATAGGTCCAGAAGTCGAGGCGGGATTTAGGTCCCTCAAAAAAGAGATAAGCGACCGCCCACCCTTTGACCCACGTAATAGCATGACATTTGGCGGCGGGAAAATGTCGGTCCTCTGGGTATAGAAACATTCGAGGTTCGATTGTGTTTGGTGGCACCCGGAAATAGCAGGCAATGATTTGCTGCACGAAGCGCCATACATCTTGCGATGAGGGGCATGTCAGACGGTGTTCATCAGTGTCCAGTTGCTGGCATAGGAGACAAAGAGGGGATTCTGACAATCCAATGTTGTGCAGTTGCTGCTTCGTGGCAAATTTCCTGTTGACTATGTGATACCACAGTGCCCGGACGTTCGTAGGGAGGAAGGGCTGGTGGACGGTAGTCCACACTATGGGCCACTGGATAGAGGATGTTTGGTCTCCATCACATTCCGGGGAACACAGCGCAGCAACAGGCTGTAAAAATCCTTAGTCCTGGGTGATCGTGTATCTGGGAGACTGGTATGTATGTAACTGTAGTCGACGAAAAAGGTCGAAATATGGGGCAAATGAGGCACGATATGGCCGACAGACAGCGGTGGGGAGGTGGAAGCAGGTAGGAGGATCTCAAGCAAGCTGCGTGTTAGAAATGTACCCTGGCCCATCCACTGTTTTCTCATGGTACTCATGTACAATGCTGCAGCTCGTAGACGGACATTGACGAGCCCGACGCCACCATATCGTGGGGGCAGGGTAAGTGTCTTATAACGGACTTCGAACATTGAACCAGCCATGAGATAATAGCCAAAAGCCGACTGAAGCGCCCAATTGCAGTTGGCAGAGGGAGAACTTGCGCGATGTGAGCCAATTTTGATGCCACATAAAGATTAAGAAACGCAACCCATTGAAGTGTGTCCTGGAGGCGCAAGAGGTTCTGGCGGACGCCGTTGCGAATGACGTGTAACAGGCGACGGAAATTCGTTGCCGCTGTGCGTGTGACCGTGGGGGTGAAGGTAATGCCCAGGTACCGGAAAGTCCTCACAAGCGGCAGGGTGCCACTGCACTCCCCTGGAGACCTCGTCCAATGTGCATTGCAGAAGATTTGGCGACATTCATGGCACTGCCAGCGGCAGCCCCATAACGGGTAATCAATTCGAGGACTTCTCTAATCTCAGAGCTGGAGCGAATGAGGAGGAGGATGCCCGACATCGAAAAGTGTGTTGGCGTAGGGTGAGGCCAGAGAGCTTGGTCCTCAAGCCCCCAATAAGGGGCTGAAGGGCAATTGCATACAGGAGGGTAGAGAGGGGGCACCCCTGCCGTATCGAGCGGCAGATACAGGGTGTTTCAAAAATGACCGGTATATTTGAAACGGCAATACAAACTAAACGAGCAGCGATAGAAATACACCGTTTGTTGCAATATGCTTGGGACAACAGTACATTTTCAGGCAGACAAACTTTCGAAATTACAGTAGTTACAATTGTCAACAACAGATGGCGCTGCGGTCTGGGAAACTCTATAGTACGATATTTTGCACATGTCCACCATGCGTAGCAATAATATGGCGTAGTCTCTGAATGAAATTACCCGAAACCTTTGACAACGTGTCTGGCGGAATGGCTTCACATACAGATGAGATGTACTGCTTCAGCTGTTCAATTGTTTCGGGATTCTGGCGGTACACCTGGTCTTTCAAGTGTCCCCACAGAAAGAAGTCACAGGGGTTCATGTCTGGCGAATAGGGAGGCCAATCCACGCCGCCTCCTGTACGTTTCGGATAGCCCAAAGCAATCACACGATCATCGAAATATTCATTCAGGAAATTAAAGACGTCGGCCGTACGATGTGGCCTGGCACCATCTTGCATAAACCACGAGGTGTTCGCAGTGTCGTCTAAGGCAGTTTGTACCGCCACAAATTCACGAAGAATGTCCAGATAGCGTGATGCAGTAATCGTTTCGGATCTGAAAAGTGGGCCAATTATTCCTTTGGAAGAAATGGCGGCCCAGACCAGTACTTTTTGAGGATGGAGGGACGATGGGACTGCAACATGGGGCTTTTCGGTTCCCCATATGCGCCAGTTCTGTTTATTGACGAAGCCGTCCAAGTAAAAATAAGCTTCGTCAATAAACCAAATGCTGCCCACATGCATATCGCAATCATCAATCCTGTGCACTGTATCGTTAGCGAATGTCTCGTGCAGCAATGGTAGAGGCGCTGAGGGGTTGCCGCATTTGAATTTTGTATGGATAGAGGTGTAAACTCTGGCGCATGAGTCGATACGTGGACGTTGGCGTCATTTGGACCGCAGCTGCAACACGGCGAACGGAAACCCGAGGCCGCTGTAGGATCACCTGCTGCACTAGCTGCGCGTTGCCCTCTGTGGTTGCCGTACACGGTCGCCCTACCTTTCCAGCACGTTCATCCGTCACGTTCCCAGTCCGTTGAAATTTTTCAAACAGATCCTTTATTGTATCGCTTTTCTGTCCTTTGGTTACATTAAACTTCCGTTGAAAACTTCGTCTTGTTGCAACAACACTGTGTTCTAGCCGGTGGAATTCCAACACCAGAAAAATCCTCTGTTCTAAGGAATAAACCATGTTGTCCACAGCACACTTGCACGTTGTGAACAGCACACGCTTACAGCAGAAAGACGACGTACAGAATGGCGCACCCACAGACTGCGTTGTCTTCTATATCTTTCACATCACTTGCAGCGCCATCTGTTGTTGAAAATTGTAATTACTGTAATTGCGAAAGTTTGTCCGCCTGAAAATGTACTGTTGTCTCAAGCAAATATTGCAACAAACGCTGTATTTCTATCGCTGCTCGTTTAGTTTTTATTGCCGTTTCAAATATACCGGTCATTTTTGAAACACCCTGTAGGTACCGGCCGTGCTAAACGTCCATTGACTTGGATACGTGAACTGGCACTGTCGTAAAGACGCCGGATGAAGTCGAGAAACGGAGGGGGGATGCCCATTCGGGCTGCCACCGAAAACAGGAAACGATGGCGCACTTTATCGAAGGCGCTGTCGAAGTCTATAGCGACGACCGCTACACGGAGTCTGCAGGCCGCCGCCATCGCAATTAAGTCTCGGCATTCCCCTGTGGCATTCTGTATGTTAACCTGTCCTCCAGGCGTCGTTTGCTCTAGCGAGAGGATATGAGGGAGTACCGTTCGGATCCGCATTGCCAGTAAGCGCGCGAAAATCTTGTAATCGGCACTGAGCAGGCTGAGCGGTCTGTAAGTCATGACCATCGACCCACGGGCTGGTTTGTGGACTGGTATAATGATGCCCTCAGCAAAGGCGGGTGGGATTGCTTGCTCAGATGGCATCAGTTCTTGATACATAGTCGTCCACCGTGGTGCCATGAGTTCCCGAAAGGTACGGTAAAACTCAATCGGTAAGCCGTCAATGCCGGGCGATCTGTTGACAGCACCCTTGACGATTGCGTTGTTGACTTCGTGTAGGGTGACCGCCACTGTCAAAGCATCCGCCTCCGTGTGGGGGAGCGTGCGCGTGACGTAATGCAAAATGGAGTCGTCTGCTGCAGTTTCAGCGTCTTCTTCACTATAAGTACGACGGTAGTGCTCGACGAATGCGTGGACGATGTCATTCTGAGTGGTCACCTGCATGCCACGAGGCGTGGTCACAGAGCTGATGATCTGCCGACGACGGCGTCGTTTGTCGGACACTATATGATGCATGGATGGAATTTCTAAATTCACGTGATCGTGGCGTCGCGTCCATATCACGACCTATTGCAGTTCCCGGCGTGCCAGCGCAATTATCTTCGCCTTAGTTCTTTGCCGTTCCAACTGATTGTCCGGGGCTGGCGGTTGAGCGTCCAGATCTCGGAGAATCGCGTAATAGAAGTCACCAGTGGTGCGATGCCAGTCGGCCACGTCCTTCCCGTATCTCACCAGTGTCCTCCGGATCGCCGGCTTGGCGTAGTCCAACCACCATGTCAATGTCGAGTGGTAGCGGGGAAGGCGTCGTTCGCAGGCTGCCCACGTTTCAGTGACTTGCTGGCGACACGCCAGGTCATGCAAGTGTGAGGTATTAAGTTTCCATGGCTCATGGCTGGGCCATACTGATTGCGGCGGAAGGAGGACCGTACAGATGTAGGCGAAATGGTCGTAAAAGGCCAGCGGTCAGCGTTCGGCGCCCCGTATCGCAGATCTAAGAGTTTGTGAGACATATATCCTGTCTAGTCGGCTTTCGGAATCTCTGGTAAGAAAGGTATGGCCAGAAAGGTCACCGTGTTGAACTTCCCAGGTATCGTGAAGCAGGAGGTCTCGCACCACTATACGTAATTCCTGGCATGTAGTATAGTGGGGAATCTGATCTTTAGGATGCAGAACGCAGTTAAAATCACCCCCTAGTAGGCAATCGTCATAACGCCCTAAAAACAGGGGAGCGATTTCCTCGGAATAAAACTGGGCTCTTTGATGCCGTCGGTCGGTGCCTGAGGGAGCGTAGATATTAATGATGCGTGTCCCCATGGCAGTGAGTGCCATGCCCTGAGCTGATGGAAGGAAGGCGACATCCGTCACAGAAATCCCGTGTCGGACATAGATGGCGACTCAGCGGCCCATAGGATCACTCACGGAGGCGTGGGCGGTATAGCCATTGATATCCGGGAGACTAGCCAAGTGAACTTCCTGCAGAAGGGCGAAATCAATATCCGAAGCCCAGAACATCTTCTGCATAAGGCGGATTTTCACCCTGGAACGGATGTTGTTGGTGTTGATGGTTGCCATCCGGTAGGCGTGGTCTCGGATTGTTGGAGGCTGGTCCACTCCGCTGTCCGCGCAAGGGTGTGGGCGTCGCAGCGGAACGTTATCCCGCTGGCCCGCAGGGGAGTCTGGGGAGAGTATGATTAGTGGTGCGGCCGTGACGGCGCAGGGCCCCGTAACGGCTCCTGCTCCTCGACCTCCTCCTCGTGCCACGCCGTGGAAGCGGACACTGGTGTATCGTCCATTTTGTCTGCAGAAGATGTTGTAATCGCTCGTGGTGTAGTGTCGCATGTGGTACGTTCATGATTTAGTTCAGCACGGGGCGCAGGCACACCGATAGATGTCTCCGCGCTCACAACGCCTTCGTCAGCAGTAGCTGGTTCTGAGGCCTCGTGCTGGTCGACAGTTACGTCCTCCTCGACTTATAACGTCTCCTCTTGGCCGGAAACTGTGCGAGGTCTTTGCTTGCGACGTTTCGGAGAACGTTGTTTCCTTGTGCGATTCTCCGTGTCCGACGACGGAAGGGAGTCGCGTCGTTCTGGCAGAAAGGCCGCTGTAGGAACGATGAGCGAGTCGATCTCCATCGTGTTTCCGGGGTCAGGGTCAGCGTCCGGTTGCGTCGGCGTCGTCGCAGCGGCGTCGTTGGCCGGCCGAGGCAGCGGGCCGTCTGAGGCGCTCTCCGTCGGCATCTGGTCGGACTCGTTGGTGGCGTCGTTTGTGGTGACCGGGCGACGTTGCGAAGCGGTAGGAGACGCTACAGCAGCGGCATAGGTCACCGGTAGCACTGTAGGTTGCGACGTGGGTGGTTCTTCGGCAGCTGGAAGTTGCGTTATACGCCGTTGTAGGCATTCGGATCTAAGGTGGCCCTCTTTGCCGCACCCGGAACAAGTCCGAGGCTGGCCGTTGTATATAATTATTGCACGGCATCCGCCGATCTGTAAGTAGGACGGGACGTGGCTTCGGAGATCAATGGTGACCCGTCGGACCCCGTTTAGGACAGGATACGTCCGAAACTGTGTCCACTTCTCCGCAGGGTGGCCGTGGACTGTGCCGTATGGGCGGAGTGCCGCGACGACTTCCTCAGCAGGAAGTTCGAATGGCAATTCGAAAATGCGTATCGTTCGCATACCTAAGCCTGCGTGGTCGACGGTTACCTCCCCCACATTGCCATCAGCGTGACAGAAGCGGAGCACTTGTTTGGTCTCACGTAGTATGCGTTCGCACGCTGCTCACGATTGACAAATGTATGCCGACAATATCGGTCGCTGGGATCTTCACTTCCTCTCGCAGAAAACGCTCCACCTCGAGTGCTTTGGGTCGGGCATAATCGTCGCAGAAAGTAAATCGGAGTGTTGATTTACGGTAACGGTTCGCCATGGATCGTACAAGGTAAGCCGGCACTTAAGCAACGGCCGTCAGAATGTAAACAAGGCGAGCTCGCGCTCCGCACTCAGTCAACACGTACGCGTCCGCTCTGTTGCCCTGCCGAAGGCAGACTGCGTCCATCTGAGTTACCGGGGCCGGACGCTCACGACCGTTGAAGTGTGTATTCAAACTAAATTTCATTTGCATCATTTGCAAATCTGATTTGCAACTAGCGCCACTCTCAGGCGACTGGTGCGAAATTTAAATTGACATCATTTCTGAGATGCAGCAGGGCGCCTACCAACTTCCAGTTAGGTCGCTCACCTTCTTCTTGGTGTTGCGATTTTCTTCCGTCAGTGTAGATGCAATGGTTTCATGAAACACAGAGGAAGTCAATGTACGCTAGGAAAGAGCTAGCTGTGATACCATTACGACGATGGCTTGCATCGGAAGCAATAGCCCATCTCCTTTCGAAGTTTAAAAGGGTTTTATTTATGTTAGTTCATTTCAATAATCGTTATGAATTAAGTGCTTTACATAGCTCTCTGATGCGTCTTAAAATCATAAACAGATTTATCCTCGGTAGTTATACCGTGGTTGAAAGATGTATAATGAACACCCGACTACAGATATCTAACCCCAGACGGTGCTTACTGAAACACATTTAACGCACTGGAGTTGTCTGGCTTTTCTGTTTCCCTCTGCAGCAAGTCGGCAAATGTTCTGAACCTTCAGTAGGTATGGTCTCTAACGTGTCAAAGTCGCAGTCATCAATAATCTTCTAAGGGTATCTTCTGCTATCGTGTTGAGTGCAACGGTAGCATATGGAGTTAGAAGTCGCCTATTAAATATGAAGGTGTTACAACTGATGGCAAGACGATTGTTACCTTGAATAATTATCCACTGCCAAGGAAGCGACTGCTAAATTAACTTTTGTGTGAAAAGACATTAATTGAAAGCAGTGTAACTAAAACTACACAAGGAATACTTGCAAGGAACTGATTTAAGCAGACGTATGAAAAAAAAAGGCTTCAGAGCAACAAATACTTATTCTTTGCAACAGACCGTATGATGAAGTGATATCGCCCGACAAGAGGATGTAAAGAGAAAATGATACCGTCCATAAGGGCGTACTTTCATAAGATACAAGCTATAGGAAACGTGCCATCCAGAGCTATTTCCCGCAAGTGCGTTACAGAGTGGACGTTAAGTAATGGATTTCGAGGGCATAGTATTTCGAGTGTGACTTAGTCACACAGAAACAAGTAACTAATAAATAGGTTTCGGATTTTAATGACAAGTCACATTTTCCCCGAAGTTTATGGTGAATTTAGCAATTTACGTGCGAATCCAAGGTAGCGTAGTGGAGAAAAATGTATTTTTATTGTGCTATGAAGTCATACTTACGCCATTTTAGTAATAATTCATATTTCGGCTACATTTTGCCAAAAAAATTTGCCGTATCTTTAAGGACACAAGAATGGAAACATGAAAATGATGCTTACATGACTATCTTTCACGTGATACCACAAACAAACGAAGTTACTACAAAGCTTTACTTACTAGGATTTTAGTAGACAAAGTGAAGAAGATGATACAATTTCGTTACCATCAAGAAATACAAATATTGTGTTGCCATCAATACAGGTTCTAAAAAGTTCAAACAATTACCACAAGAATATACTTTGTCTCTTAGCGTTAATGTGAATGACACAGTAATACCGCCAAGTACAACAGATGCTTGATGGGAAGTGCTGAAAATGTCAGCAGACAAAGGCTGATATTTAAGCAGGCAGGTCTATCTTCAACCGTGCGGTCATTCTTCGAGGATTCTTCTCCGTAGCTTAGTGGTCAGCGCTTTAGGGTGCCATGCCAGGGGCACGGGTAGGAGATTTTCCTCCGCTGTGGAACTGGGTGTTTCGTTGTCTTCATTATCATATTATCCTTATCGACACGAAGTCGCCGAAGTGGCATCAAGTAAAAAGACGTGCGCCTGACGACCAATTCACCCGACAGGAGGACCTAGACTCACGTCATTCCATTTCATTCTTCAAGGACTTGTGTGACGTGATGCTGTCTTGTAACACCCCATTGGAGAATATGAGAACTCCACGCTTCGTATAGTTGTTGAAGTTCACGACACATCCAGTCCCAGATAAATCTTGGTGGTAGAAGAGATGCTAAACAAAATAATAATTTGTTTTGCTGACTAAATGGTCTGGGTGTCCATACATGAAGTCAGTTATATCGGAGAGCGTTACGCAGCAAATGGTACTGTGATAACTTTTGGGGAAACTATTGTTGACGGATGGTGTAAACAGATACAACGTTTTGCTACTAGTAAGAGATGACGCTTCATACATGGCAAAAGTGGCCAAGGGGCTTCAGATTCTCTAGGCCACTTGCCTACGTCACTTATCTTGCACATGCTCATTACACAGAGTTGCAGAAGAGGTGCGATCTGATTATTCTGATTAATTTTCTGTGGCACGAAAATCTATGGGAAAGGTGCTCTGCAGGTGCAGAAATTCAAGGAACAAGCATCTCCACCTCACCTACCCCTCCCCCCCCCCTTTTCCCCGCGCCCTCCCTACCGCCAGCCTGCTCTTACACGAAGAGATTCTTAGCTTAGTGCTACTAAGTAGTATTGCACCAGCCACACCAAAATAAAGACAACCTTTTGTGGCCTTGATAGCAACGGACCAGGTGTTATCAAAGCTGTAAAATAGGTCCTTACAGATACTTTTAGGACTGGGAGCTGCTGGTACTCAACTGTGTGACGCTCTCTATGTTGTGCAACGTGTACAGGGTGTTTTGGGTCGAGCTTGTGCATGTGGCTGACAGTGAACAACATATTGTAAAGTGTTCTCCAGCGGAATCTTGCATATTGTAAAATTTGCAAAATTAGTAACAGTGTTTCTGGGAATATCACAACATCTGCAGACAATGAGCAAAAGCTGGCCTCCAGTGACCTCGCCGCCTTCATAAACGCTACTGTGATGTGGAGAGGCGTGTTTCCGGGTATAGACCATCCTCAGGAGACAATGGTAAGTCGTTGAAAATGGAAAAAACCTGAAAATTCACCTTGTGACGCACTGCAGCTCTACAGAAACTGAAGACTAACAGAACGAGATAACTGATTAACATTTTTTTTTAAAACTAGTGATGTGCAGCAGGAAAAACATGCGGTTGTTGTGGTGTCACCGCCAGACAGCACACTTTCTAGGTGGTAGCCTTTAAATCGGCCGCGGTCCGGTAGTATACGTCGGACCCGCGTGTCGGCACTATCAGTGATTGCAGACCGAGCGCCGCGACACGGCAGGTCTAGAGAGACTTCCTAGCACTCGTCCCAGTTGTACAGACGACTTTGCTAGCGATGGTTCACTGCCTACTTACGTTCTCATTAGCCGAGACGATAGTTTAGCATAGCCTTCAGCTATGTTATTTGCTCGACCTAGCAAGGCGCCATATTCAGTTACCATTGATATTGTGAATCATGTACCGTCAAAACCGACGTTCATCATTAATGGATTAAGGTTAAGTATTTCACCAACTACGTCCGTTTTTCTAAATTCTAATTTCCTTGTCCTGTTCCAGACCTCACGCCAGCCTGCATGAGCTAAAACGCGTGCCTTTCGGCCCCCTCTAGTAACACGGTGTTGGCTCTCCTGCCAACCACAACAGTTATTGTCTAGATAGGTGCTATTGTTTTCATTGTACTTTGTGTTTTTTTAAGACAAATGAAGACATTTCAAAAATAATTGCTAGTTAGTTCCAGACACTGATACAGTAAGCACTATACTCACAATAATATGTTTAGAAGTGAATTTTGTATCACAAGGTACACAAAAATATCCACAAGGATGCTTTTAAATAAGCTTATCTTAAGTCATGTTTTATTTGTAAGGTCGTACTCATAAGTTTTAAGTAATAAATGCTTGAATATTTCGCTGTTTTGTTTAGGTTATTAAAATCCGAATTCTACTTCTGAGGTCTGTGATACTACTAAAAGAGAAAAACGGTAAAGTCTTAAGTGACAGTATTCCCACAAAGCTGGTGTAAAATGTCTTAAGACCAGCGATATTGCAAACAGCTCACCCTTTATTTACAATGAGACGCTGTGAAATTTAAAGTTACTAATTGCATTTCTACAGAAATTTCGTCACTCTTTTTGACGGACATTTCTCAACAAATTACTGTTCTCATTCAACAATGAGTCAAAATGAATAATGTCTATGCGCTCGCTCAGTAATACAAAAGAATTACATGCAGTTTTGTTAGCAAGTTGTGGTGTTTGAAAGCAGTCCCAGTGATCAATGGAGAGAGCCACAGCTGTAAAGTATCTAAAGGTAGGCCAGTACGTCTAACTTGACTCGTGATGTTGCTATTACAATATGCAGTTAGTCGTAGGAAAGGCAGATGAGAGACTAAGTGAATGATGAAGCCAAATGCAGTTGAACTGATCCACAAAATATATTTATCAGAATTTGTGTTCGACCGGTACTCGAGCACTACTCATTAGTCTGGGACCGTTACCGCAAAAAATTAACGGAGGAGACAGAAATATTCCAAGTACAGTTTTATTTTTAATCAAGTGTTCGTTTAATTAGCGCGTGACTGACGCTACAAAATATAGTAGTGATCTGCATCATAGAAATACATATTGTTAATGTTTCGAGGAACGTACGCACGAACGAGAAGCAATGCAAGTTTTACATCCTCCAATCTGCATCTCGAGAAGGTGATGGTAAAAACAAAGAAATCAGATGCTAAAGATAGACCCCCACTAATTGTTCTTCCCACACATCATTTGTGAATGAAACAACGGTGTAGGAAGGCCAGATAGGAGTCGATGCTGTGGAGCATAAAACAGAGAACTGCGAATCGTGAATACTCTTTAAGTGAAGGACGGCAAAACGCTTACAAATTTCCAGTTAGCATGTATTTCCATTTTCTTGAGGCTGACATATGAAACCAGAGTGACACTAATTGCAAGGTGGCCTGGTATCTTCGAGTTGGAAGGCAAGCCTAGCAGGTGTCACAATATTGGTGTCCTCCAAAATAATGACAGAGGAAACTTATGACTGCTAAATGAAATACGAATCACAATTACCTGGATTTATTCCGACAAAACAAATTGAAAACAGTGACAAAGTTCATGAAATAAGAGCTTGGCAAATCTGACATTGAGGTCGGAAAGATGCTATTAATTGCGCAACAGAATTAACTGTAGTCGCCAAGTGCCCAGTGATTGCCATGATGTTAACTGAAAACAGGTAAGGGAATATGCCGCACCTGTGGTCGGAGTTGAAAGCTGACTTTTCATTCACAATAAAAAGCAAGTACTCAGAGTGAAGCCTGCAGTAGCCAAATTACTATAAAATGACTAATGCCCCTACAATCGTCTCACAAGTGCAGCTCAATCTTATCACACTATTGCAAGTGGGGACTGTAGTAGGTGCAGAATCAATCACCGACGGAACGAACTACAGTCGTCATTGGATAAGTGCAGATCAGTGCCAAGTACCCGGCGGAGGTTCGAGTCCTCCCTCGGGCATGGCTGTGTGTGTTTGTCCTTATGATAATTTAGGTTAAGTAGTATGAAGCTTAGGGACTGATGACTTTAGCAGTTAAGTCCCATAACATTACACACACACAGTGCCCAGTACACCACCACAGGCAGCACAGCAGGTAGGTAGAACTAACGTTGGCTCTCAGCATGGAAATCTGGTGACAGGAGCTCCGTGAATACCGAGTTCGAGTTCAAATGATCTCTGACTGAATGTTATTGCAATGAAACCTCGCAGTGCTACGTTTTGGATCTATTACTAAATTCACATTGACTGGGTCATGATCTTCTGAGTGCTTACCAACAAAAATGATGCTTAGAAACCATTAGTCTCCTCTCTCTAGCTAATTACGAATAACGTATGCCCTAATGTCTTCTACAGAAAAAGTCGCTTCACTCCCTCTTGCTCTGTGACCAGTGAGGTGGTTCCCAGCCATCACCGTCGTGTTTGTCTCTCTAACCTCTAATTTATTTACATTGGCCAATACTGGCAGTTATTACACTGTGCCAACGTTTGATTTTTGCACATTTCACACATTCAGTGGTGTCTTGCGTTTTGAAAAGATCCTAACTGCACTACCCCAGTCCACCTTCAAGGTTTTGATTTTGCTTTCCTTTCTGGAGAAACAGTCAACTTTCTACATTTCAGTACATAGTTCCTTCTGCTAGAAAGCATAATTCATCACCCCACTCTCAGGTGTAACATGTTTTCTCCAGGAGTTTTGAAAGTTATTTGCTCTAACTCAATCATTCCTTCATTCATGAGCATTAAAATGTTTAGCTGGTTTTTACTGAAAACTGAATGTACAGTCCTTTGTTATAAAAAACGTTGAACTGAAATTACTATTACGAACAGCGTATCTCAGTGCACACGTTTACGTAAAGACAAAACTAACTGGCGTTCACTGTGCATGAAATGAAAACTATTATTCAGGACACTACCACAATCAAACTATACACTATCCCAAAAAACTAAAACGCTTAAATTACGTACAAACTCAACGAAACACACGCTCTCCACTAGCCCACTCAAAATCTAAATTACAAAGTCAAAGGCAGCGAGAGATGTGGAAACAAAGATCAAGCAAGTTGTGCAAAGAATCTCACCTGTAAGATTATACCATAAACAGCAGCAACACCACAACATCAAGAAGTCGTGCCAGGTAAAATAGGCGGAAGTAAAACTAAATTACTGAGAGAAAGATTGGAATCATTTTCATATACTGAAATAACTTCTTTGTTGAAATGAAAATGCTAATCAGTTCATTGTAATGACAGTGCTGTATTTTGAACTCTTATTTCACAAGAACATAAAAGTCACAGAAAACCAAAACTTTACTTTCTTTACAAAAGTCTTACGAGGCAATGATTTTATGATTGAAATAAACAAAACTGCACTAAACTGAGGTGAGGACGTGGAGAAATCTGTTGCAATAATCGCTAACATTATTAGTAAACACTAGCAAAAATTATTACAATAAATGACAAATACTAGTTTGCTTTTGTTCTACAGTAGTGCTTTTCATTTATTACAATGTTGTTGTACCACAGACCGAAGAAGATTCAGTTAACATGAAAAATTATTACCTTAAAAAATGAAAATCTGTTCCATCTGTACCTCAAAAGCTGCGTCTGTAAGCCCTTCCATCAGATTAATAATTCCTAACAATTTTCTTCAGCAAAATCCTCCCCCAATATCCACCAGTTCTGCCAAGCTACTATATGTCCGACACTCGACTACTCTCCGCTCTACAACTGAACCGAAGATACACAAGTTCAGAGCCGGCCGGTGTGGCCGTGCGGTTCTAGGTGCTTGAGTCTGGAACCGCGTGACCGCTACGGTCGCAGGTTCGAATCCTGCCTCAGGCATGGATGTGTGTGATGTCCTTAGGTTAGTTAGGTTTAAGTAGTTCGAAGTTCTAGGGGACTGATGACCTCAGATGCTAAGTCCCATAGTGCTCAGAGCCATTTGGACCATTGAACACAAGTTCAGAAATACTACTGTCACTGCCGTAAAGTCGAATATTCCACAGATGTCACATGCAACTGCTTCTTTCTCGTAAAATGAAATTTCCACTTAATCTGAAACTACCCGCAAATATATGACCAGTCCACCTATGCGTGTCCACCTTTCAGTTTGCGCCACAACAGATCCTACCTGTGTTCTTTCAGAATAACACTGGCTATACTGGTGCGGTAATAAAAGAGCATGACCGGTAGCCGTGGGCTATTGAGCCTCGCCTCATCCTCGGCAGGCCTGTGAAGTGGCTGTAGGAGTGGCGGCCAACTCAATTGTCTCAGTCAATCGGCGTGTTTTTTCCACCGCTCAGAATGCTTTCGACGTTCTCTCGCTTCTACAAGGCATGATAATTCGAATCGAGAATAAAAAAATAGTAGGGTTGCATTACTCACTTACTGTCAGTCAGCAGTATTGCTGTTTACCATATTCTCGGCGCCAATTAAATATTACGATCAAATTGATGTTTTGAAACGTCCCCTTAGAAAATTAATGAATTACTGTGCTGATAAACCTCTTACATTATTTGATTTTCAAGCAGCTGGGCAGACCTGAACATACTTAGAAATTTCGCTCTTTACCCACTCTGATCAACACTAACCTAACACACAATATTTTTTAGCGCAACGCAATCTGACTTACAATAATACCTACAAAATAATAGCCTTGACTAACAATAACCTATAACTTTTATGAATCACTTACCTCACAAAAAACTTCGTTACTCGAACTACTGCAATACAGCGAGCGCCAATACTGCCAGCTAAATAAAAGATTCTAATTACTGAACGCACTAACTACAGATAGGCATAGTTAGCAAATGAAAGATTTTGATAGAGAAAAAGCAATGTGTTTACCTTAATAGTGTTCAAAAGTCATTATATATACTCCTGGAAATTGAAATAAGAACACCGTGAATTCATTGTCCCAGGAAGGGGAAACTTCATTGACACATTCCTTGGGTCAGATACATCACATGATCACACTGACAGAACCACAGGCTCATAGACACAGGCAACAGAGCATGCACAATGTCGGCACTAGTACAGTGTATATCCACCTTTCGCAGCAATGCAGGCCGCTATTCTCCCATGGAGACGATCGTAGAGATTCTGGATGTAGTCCTGTGGAACGGCTTGCCATGCCATTTCCACCTGGCGCCTCAGTTGGACCAGCGTTCGTGCTGGACGTGCAGACCGCGTGAGACGACGCTTCATCCAGTCCCAAACATGCTCAATGGGGGACAGATCCGGAGATCTTGCTGGCCAGGGTAGTTGACTTACACCTTCTAGAGCACGTTGGGTGGCACGGGATACATGCGGACGTGCATTGTCCTGTTGGAACAGCAAGTTCCCTTGCCGGTCTAGGAATGGTAGAACGATGGGTTCGATGCCGGTTTGGATGTACCGTACACTATTCAGTCTCCCCTCGACGATCACCAGAGGTGTATGGCCAGTGTAGGAGATCGCTCCCCACACCATGATGTCGGGTGCTGGCCCTGTGTGCCTCGGTCGTATGCAGTCCTGATTGTGGCGCTCACCTGCACGGCGCCAAACACGCATACGACCATCATTGGCACCAAGGCAGAAGCGACTCTCATCGCTGAAGACGACACGTCTCCATTCGTCCCTCCATTCACGCCTGTTGGGGCGTGAGCGGAAGACGGCCTAACGGTGTGCGGGACCGGAGCCCAGCTTCATGGAGATGGTTGCGAATGGTCCTCGCCGATACTCCAGGAGCAACAGTGTCCCTAATTTGCTGGGAAGTGGCGGTGCGGTCCCCTACGGCACTGCGTAGGATCCTACGGTCTTGGCGTGCATCCGTGCGTCGCTGCGGTCCGGTCCCAGGTCGACGGGCACGTGCACCTTCCGCCGACCACTGGTGACAACATCGATGTACTGTGGAGACCTCACGCCCCACGTGTTGAGCAATTCGGCGGTACGTCCACCTGGCCTCCCGCATGCCCACTATACGCCCTCGCTCAAAGTCCGTCAACTGCTCATACGGTTCACGTCCACGCTGTCGCATATATATATATATATATCAGTCCATGATATCCAATATTACAAATTTACCCTTTCTAATGGACACATGTCCAGATCGTCCGCTCACAAAATTCCGCCATCTCTCTCCCCACATCCACCACTGCTGGCGCCTCACCTACAACTGCGCAACGCTACCCGCTGTTAACAGCCAACTGCGCAACACTACAATAGCATATACTACACCAATGCAAACCAACCACAGCCTTGACACAGCACAGTCAGTGTTTTTCATATAGAGCGCTACATGGCGTTACCAACATAAAAACCTAAACAGCCTACTTACAGTTTCTGTATCAATTTGCATAAGTTTCATGACTGTTTCCGGAAATAGAGTCACATAACCAACATAAGAAGATGAAAAAGAGGAAAGAAAAAGATACTGTAGGCCGTCTAAATCTGACCGGTATCATGCTGTTGTTCCATTCTGTATTTCCAGTAGAGACATATTGCATAAAGATGTATGTCAAATGTTTCTTCCATCTCGTCTTTGGGGCATCAAGCGAAGTCACACTAGAAGGAGCCGCCAGAATCCACGAATTCTTAGGGATTACGACGTTTTGCTCACCAGATCTACTCAGACACGTCTGTGGGAGAACTAGGATTCATCCCTTAGAACTGTTACGCTATAAAATCAATCAAAATAAGCGCCGACAGCCTCGCTTGTATCCGCGAACAGAGTTAAAATCGTCACTCCCTCTGTACCACAAATAATAAATGCCCTGTACCATTTCAGCTCCAATCAGAAAAATTAGATATCGTCATCAGATTGGTAAACATAATTGGTAAACGGTAACTACACTGCTTACAGCTGGTTTCTAGCTTATAATCCCCTCTTAAAATAAAATAGGACAACGGTCTACACTCAAAAATAAGGATGATGTACGCAGAAACATCACCCTTCACGTTCCTACGAAACTGACTTAATTTATTAACTTCTGTTAGATCTCACCAAGTTCGGTTCGTTGATTAAACACGATCACCAGGTAAATGACTCCAGGCTCTGTTACACTAGCTCCTTCCTAGTGATCACTGGACAACGAAAGAGAGTAAGCAGAATTCAGGACGCTGCTTTCTCAGTTACACGAGTCACTGCTGGAAAAAACCTATGAACAAATATCCGATCAGTCGAAAAGAATAGCCTCTGACTAAACTCTGCTGTATAACACATTCTTTTTTAGTACAGCGTGTGGATTAATTAACCCTTACGCGCGAAAAAAAGAAATAAACACAAAATACCACCGTCTCTAAAAACTGTTTATGAAAGAATTTCGTTAGTAATTTCAGTGCGTTTAGTCCTATCGTCTACTTTAAGTACCTGCCGTATAGTAGTTTGTGCAGACAGTTTCAGTCTTTTTGGAGTTCCCGCCCGTTCCAGCTCTGGTAGTGATGGCTGTAAATCAACTTGTAATGGTTTCACATTTTCATTACTTGTTCTACACCGACCGTTATAGTGTTGAATATCTACACTGCCTTTAAACATGAACATATTGTTACGCTTCGTCAGTGTTCATGAAGAGAACTGATTTCTTCTACAGCACTTGGCTGAGAATTTTTTTACAGTTTTTTGTACGTAGCATAATAAGGAAAGAGTCGTTTTGCATTGTTGGCTATATGACCCCGAGGGGTTGCTCAGTCCCCTAATCGGAAACTGTTTTCTTCCTCTGAACACAGTGGCACCTTTCCACAGTTGTTAGAATACAGGTTTTCTGCATATATTGCTGCGTCATACTGTAAAATAACTATAACGCTCAACCATACCCATAAAACTTTTCTGCCTCCTCAGTATGCCCTCAGAAACTTACGCAGTTGCGTAAGACAGCTGTGTCTCACATGCAGGTGACAAGAATGAGTGTGCGGGGTCATCATTGAGTCGTATGATCATGAGAGAAGAAAGAGGCTGAAGCTCGGTACCAGCACACACACCTCACGAGAAGGACTGAGGGGACCGCCATGCTTAACGTCCCTGCCCCGACCCTGGCTGGACAGGTCACCGTCTCTTGCCCTTACTGCGTGAGACACTGTGCGGAGATATGAAATTCAGTTTAGGGTACTGGTGCAAAACCTGGAGATCAGGCAGTTCTTTCCTTGCTGCTTAAATACTGGTAGCGAAAACTTGTTCCACCACAGGGGTTCGAAGCAGCTATATACAAACCAAGCACTATGTTCCAGGTAACCGTTAGAAACCTCAGGTACGGAGGCAGATACGTATAGAGTTTCAGTGTGTCACCAAGAACATGGGGCAGTTTCTCGGAATGACGCCATACCCAACCTCTTATGTCTTTACATCAAACTGGGTATAGTTTCTACTGCACATATGTGGGAATTCAGGTTATTGCTATGTCAAGACATAAAACGTTTATGAGCGCCATAAATTTCGGGCGATGTTCTTACGCTGATGTAGAGATTTGCATAATAGAAAGCAGAGATTACAGTAGTATGTGATCACTAATGTTATTAACAGTTTGCAGAACGTGCGTCAAATAAATCCGATGAATTTCATCTAGAAATAAAGTAACCATAAATTAAAACGAAACATCTTTATTCGCCTTTAATGTAAGTCTGTATTGAGAGTAATACCTTTTTAGCTACTTCTTTTGGAATGGGTTAATTTCGCATATGTTCGGATCTTTACAGAGATGTAACACAGACAGCAGTCGACAAAAATCTTGGTGGTGACGTACGACACTGTTCGAATTGATAGCACAAGTTCTTATTACGTGTGATGATGAGTATAAGAAAGCTGTATTGGTCACAGATGTCAGTCATTTCTGTGGCAGGTTGCATCCATATATCTTTCTGCGCAGCGGTCAAGTCGTCCAACACAAATCTGGAGCAGAATTTCTGCTCGCCGAAAATTTTGCGAGCAGAAGCGTTTAATTCTGACTGTATTCATCCTTCGTTCCTCCGATGAGAATATTAGGGATTATCAACAGTCGTTTACAGCCAGCTGTTGTAGTATTGGCCGGCCGCTGTGGACGAGCGGTTCTAGGCGCTTCAGTCCGGTACCGCGCTGCTGCTACGATCGCAGGTTCGAATCCTGCCTCGGGCATGGATGTGTGTGATGTCCTTAGGTTAGTTAGGTTTAAGTAGTTCTAAGTCTAGGGAACTGATGACCCCAGATGTTAAGTACCATAGTGCTTAGATCCATTTAAACCATTTTTGAAGTAATTGAACGTTCATCATTTGGATGTGTTGGTCTTTCATTGACCGTGTCTGCAGAGAAAATTATTGAAAATAACGTCTGCCTGTTATGCAAAACACTGTCTTTTCATATGACTCATGTTTCAACACATTTCCGCCATGGTCAGTGGGTTCTCTTTATTCTAACCTCTGAGATGTGAACGCGTTGTAAGTGGTAAATTTTGTAAGAAAATTAAGCTAAAAATCACTTCTGTTTGCTGTTTTTATTACCTTAATTTTAGACAACAGAGTTAAGCAGGATCCCGTGTACATTTTCAGGTACTCGTAGCTTTTCATCTGCAACTGAACGATGTTAATGTGAATTTGGATGGCGAACCAACACATAAGTTTACTTTTAACATAATTTTCTTGCTTGAAGACATTTCGATTACTTACTTTTAGCTCTGGAAAACATTTTTTCATCTGCTTTCGCTTGAGTTATTGTGTGTGGTTTTGAGTAAATCTTAGGATTATGATTTGCTATTAGATCTAAGCGGAAAGGCTGACGGAATTCCCACTGAATAGTATTAAAGTTAATCGTATTTGAGTTGCGACTAACCGTGAAAGAGAAGCGAAGGCCGATCGCTACATCCTCATAGAGGAAGAGAAGATTGTTATGTCCAGACTGAATGTGTGTGACTTACAAACAAACAGGCATAAAATGTTATTGGAAAATAAATTGAGAAAAAATAAAATACAGTGCTCAAAGTGTCTTCATTCCACATTTTCATCTCATTCATAGTGCAAAATTTAAAAAAGAAAATCGTGTTTATTAAAACACACGATCATCGTTGGCAACAAACAGTTACCACCAGCTACCTACTCATCTTCGACGACCACACGGTCGTGAGCCCTGTTGCTAGTCAATTAGTCCTATGTCTACATTTGGACAAAGTAAAGAAAAAAACCGGTAGGGAGCTTGCTGATTGCTATGAAGTCCGTCATTACTCGGTTGTTACTGACCATCACCAGGCACATGGATATATGCATGAATAGAACATACTAAAAATAAAGCGGACAGTAGTTGTGTACAACAGTGTAATAAAACTGCCAGAAGTTTTCAATTTACAGTACCTTTGTTGATACTTACATTGCGTTCGAGCCCTCACTACATAACCTCAAATACATTGTCTGGACAAAAGAACTCTATAAAAACTAATTACTTTTCAGAAGATCGAAGGTTTCAATAATATAACAGTTCAGTTTACTCAAACTCTGGAATCTTCTTAACTGGTGGAACAATATTGTTCTTATATGTCTGAACAGCGATTGACAGCACACAAACAGCTATGTTTACGCATAATACGGATCAAAGACGTTATATGTCAATATTGTCATTAACTGCAGAAAGACCTTTGTCAACACATTACGCACAACCATAATTTCTCTAGCTGTAAAGTCGTAAACTCCACAAGTGTAGATTACATATAAACTTAATTATATCGAACTTCTCATGAGTATAACTAAATATGTAAAGCCTGTCTAAAACGAGCAGGACATAAAAATACTTGCTACAAAAAGCGTTGAAATCCTATTAATGACAGTTACAAGACAATAATACCCTCTGCAATGGTAGCAGCATAGTTACAAGAAACTTTGGGCTCTCTACGTTCGACTGACTACACTACATCATCTAACTGCGTTCTCATTACGTGGCGCTTCTCTCAGTCTTTTCCCATATGCATGCTAATGCAGGCGACACATTTCCATATCGGCCCATTCATCGAACGCTTCAGACATTGCTTCTATTAAATTATATTTAAACTTTCGATTTTTGATGGAACACGGAAATGCAATCGTAAGAGAGATTTAAATCAAGAATGAATCTGGCTAGGACAGAAAAATTGATCTTCAATAAAATGACAGTAAAAAGGACACAATGAAAAGAAACTGAAGATCGCTTTTGTAGTCAGAGCCAAATATGTTCGTAATCTTAGTTTAATTGTGTACTTAAATTAGCAGGCCAAATGTCGACAGTGCGGATGATAACTACGGAAAGAGTTCTCAGCTGGTAATGAGCCACGTGAAGGGGGAACTCCGCCGGCGGCCCGGAGAGAGGAGTCTGCTACCGGCTCGTCTCCTCCGTCGATGCGCAATATGGAGGCGGGTGGGGTCGGCGATATTGGCAGCTGGCGCTACCTGCAGACCGCCTCGCCGCCTAATATCGCCGTCTCCCGGGCCTGCCGGCTCTTTGAAGCGTAGTCCAAACGAACTGTCTAGTGCCCACACCCGGCTGCCCGTCCACATAAAACGACCGTCACTGTATTACCGAGGTGCTGCACAAGACTCTGCGCCCTGTCTGGTCCCAACCATTCTCTCAGACACAGGGGAGAATACTGTTCCGTCATCTTCTCCTCAATGCAGTGAATCTCGTACACATCGCCCTGCGTTTTGCTTTTTAGATCCACCATATTTCTCTGAAACAGATACCGTCCCCAAAGACTGCAAAGACTGATTTTTTCTCATTTAATCCATACGTAAACTTGTTTACAGGCAAAGTATTTGTAAACCTTTATGGTTGAGAAATATAGTCCTTATAAGGGGTCGATCAGATTATAATGGAACGTGGGGTGAATAATTGAAAATCTAGACAGACTTAGTAATGTTTACAAATGAAACATTGATAAATGTTCGTGTAATTACACAGTCACTGTTACTCAAGTATTGTACTGCTTTTGTGTATGTCTTCAACTGCTTCATATTCGTGACACACCACATCACCTACAAACAAGGCGAAAAAATCGTATCGTGATGTCATAACCAAGTGTCGATCGTAATACACCACAGGCCATAAAACTTGCTACACCCAGACGTAATGCAGATGATAAACGGGTATTCATTGGACAAATATATTATACTAGAACTGACATGTGATTACATTGTCACGCAGTTTGGGTGCATAGATCCTGAGAAATCAGTAACCAGAACAACCACCGCTGGCCGTAATAACGGCCTTGATACACCTGGGCATTCAGTCAAACAGAGCTTAATGGTTTGTACTGGTACAGCTGCACATGCAGCTTCAACACGATACCACAGTTCATCAGGAGTAGTGACTGGCGTATTGTGACGAGCCAGTTGCTCGGTCACCATTGACCAGACGTTGTCAATTGGTGAGAGTTCTGGAGAATGTGCTGGCCAGGGCAGCAGCCGAACGTATTCTGTATCCAGAAAAGCCCCTACAGGACCTGCAACATGCGGTCGTGCATTGTCCTGCTGAAATGTAGTGTTTCGCAGGGATCGAATGAAGGGTAGAGCCACGGGTCGTAACACATCTGAAATGTAACGTCCACTGTTCAAAGTGCCGTCAATGCGAACAAGTTGCGACCCCATACCATCACGCCGGGCGATACGCCAGTATGGCGATGACGTATACACGCTTCCAATGTGCGTCCACCGCGATGTCGCCAAACACGAATGCGACCATCATGACGCTGTAAACAGAACCTGGATTCATTCGAAAAAAAGACCTTTTGCCATTCGTGCACCTAGGTTCGTCGTTGAGTAAACCATCGCAGGCGCTCCTGTCTGTGATGCAGCGTCAAGGATAACCACTGCCATGGTCTCCGAGCTGATAGTCCATGCTGCTGCAAACGTCGTCGAACTGTTCGTACAGATGGTTGTTGTCTTGCAAACGTCCTCATCTGTTGGCTACACGATCCGTTAGAGCCACGCGGATAAGATGCCTGTCATCTCGACTGCTAGTGATACGAGGCCATTGGGATCCAGCAGGGCGTTCCGTATTACCCTCCTGAACCCACCGAATCCATATTCTGCTAAAAGTCATTGGATCTCGACCAAAGCGAGCAGCAATGTCGCAAAACGATAAACCGCAATCGCGATAGGCTACATTCCGACCTTTATCAAAGTCGGAAACGTGATGGTACGCATTTCTCATCCTTACACGAGGCATCATAACAACGATTCACCACGCAACGCCGGTCAACTTCTGTTTGTGTATGATAAATCGGTTGGAAACTTTCCTCATGTGAGCACGTTGTAGGTGACGCCACCGGCGCCAACCTTGTGTGAATGCTTTGAAAAGCTAATCATTAGCGTATCACAGCATCTTCTTCCTGTCGGTTGAATTTCGCGTCTGTAGCACGTCATCTTCGTGGTGTAGCAATTTTAATGGCCAGTAGTGTATCCAGCTGCCAACACCAAAAGTATTGTGTAGTTCGTAAAATTAGAGATTCTTGAGTTAATACTTGAATGAAGTTAGCGAACAGAAAAAAAACACATATAGTCTTTTACGTGGAAATTGAAGCAGTTACCGCTGGAAGTGTCTCGAGTGCGATACCTCGATTAGATTTTACGTGAGCTACCATCCGCCTACAGTTGGCAGCGTCCGCTGTGGTGGTGCCGCCGTGGGTTTTGGTGAAGCTCCCTCTAGCGGTGAGCCGAGCCCTCGCATAGGATCGGGAAGCGAAACAGAAGTTTTTCCATATGGTAGAAATGAATCGTTTGTTGCACTTCGAACGTACTTGGTTATTTTGGGACTATGTGTGACCTTGCACGCTCTGCAATATGATGAACGCAGACGAGTAGGTCGCTGCTGGAAACTGTTGATCCAAACCACTGGAAGGTGCTGTTTGGAAAAGTTGAGCATCGCGTGCGTTCGATGCGTGAGCTGTTTCCTTGAAAACGAGCTGTTTGTTTGGGATAGTTTCTCTGCTTGTTTTTGTACTAAGGATCACCTAGAATACCGTATGTATATTTTATGGTGGTTTCAATTATCAGTATCTGATGAGCATTTGTTTCTGTCTAACTTCTAAGTTGAACACTCTTACCACGAACTGTAAGTTGCTTACCAGACTGTGAACTGTTGTGCTTTATCACAAGTACGTAAGCTCTTTGCTATAAATCACGTATCTGCTGTGTAGAAGCAACAAGTTTATTATTTGCTGTAACGGTTATCTTGGTTAAATTCATCAACTTTTCCAGTAAGGCAGCGTTATTTAAATCTTTCAAAGAGTTCATTACCTACAGTTAAGATTTAAAGTCTTAAATATTACTTGCGGCTGAGTTTTATCTTGTTTTAAAGATATTTTTCATTAGCTACATCTAAAATTAAAGGTTTCACTATTTAAGGCCTTATTGCTCAGTTGTTAAAAGGAATCCGTAGAATTTCACTATCCAGGCTACTTGTGGCTGATTCTAGCTTGCCTTAAAATTTTGTTGTGCACATTTTACAGTTTTTCTTCTCTTTGTTTCAGTCTAGTTTAAATTTGAAGTGTTCTTCCTGTTGCGAAATTTTGAATTTGGTTATGTTAGATTGCCTTTGTTCATCGATTCAGTAAAGAGACGGTTAGTTTGTTAAACACTTTTGTGGCAAAGAACCTTACCGTTCAACCTAAATCGTCACTACACACCACAAATGAGGCTAAAACATTTAGGAAAGAATAACTGTGATTAATTTCCTGCATAGCACATACAAAATGAATTGCAAATTTGCAAGCACACCTGTTGTCGCACGTATGAGTTGTTAGGAACATCTGGGGCATTTTTAAAGGTACAATAGCAGTTTCGTAGAAATATTCACACGTTTTAGTATTTTCTCCATCTTCAGCAACTGTAGCATTCTATAATGAAACAATAAGCAACCTGTTGCATATAAGCAATTTCATTTCTTGACCGGTTTCTGCCACTTAGTGCCCTTCTTAAGAGAGTTATGCCTATCGCATTATTTGTGAGTGTCAATAATAAAGTGCATTGTGCTTCCTACACTTTGTTGTTGACACTCGCAAATAATGCGGTAGGCGTAACCTTCTAAAGAAGGGCATTAAACGCCCGAAATCGGTCAAGAAATTGAATTGCTTACATGCAACTGATTGCTTATTAATTATATTCACATATTTAAAAATATTTTTAAACGAAAACGCTGATTTATGCACACACACAACTGGTGTCAATACAGCTTCAAGAATAAATTCGGTGACTAAAATTTTGTTCACTGAATTTCATTTTGAAGAGATTTCCACTTTCCGATGATTATCAGTCACAATATACACTAAGTAATGAGACTGCACAGGTAGCTCGATACACTTAAAATAAATCTTCTTCCAAATTTTTTCCAATTGTTTTGAAAGTGTAGCAACTATGGTTTTTCCATCAATTGCGGATGCTTCCCAGAAAATGCCGCTAGGTTTGAAATAGTTGTGGCAGAAGTGGAAAATGAGCAGTGAAATACATGAATGGTAGCATGACCAAGCCAAGTCATCTAGTAAACAATAACATACTATTATCTAACACATGCATTACTAAACTACGTTCAAAACAAAACTTACAACTGAGTAATCAGTATAAGCGGAATCCTGCCTTGGAATTGAATGAAGCTATTTCTATCTCATTACAGCGTCTTCAGGAATATTTAAATCATGAGTCCTGTTTCCCACTATCTTATTTATTTTACCTTTTGGTACGCAACACCTCATAATCGTAATGACGATGAAACTGCGTAAATGTATATTAAGCTGCGTTAAACTGACACAATAACTTCGTAACACTGAATGATTCCTGTTCACTGAATTAACGACTCGTAGTGATCACATAGAACAACGAGTTCTTTTTATACCGAACATGTTGTTGTTACAATACAAGACCGTTGTTGAGTTTCGCTGCTTCTCGCTGACTTAACAGCTTCGAGTTTTCGCTGTTCGGCCTTCTCGCCTAAGTGGCGTTGGCTCCAGCCGGCTACACGTGTCGCTGTGTCAGAGGTGGCTGGGCGAATTGCAGTGTGACCGGCGGCCAGTGAGCTCCTACAAAGTTGGGAGGTATCTTCTTGTCTAACGTGGAATAAATAAAATGTAAAAATGTTAATACTGTTGTGTCCGAGCTAGTGATCACATCTTTAAAAAGTTGTTCTCTTAAAAAAAATCTTCGTCCCATGACTAGTACAGCTCGAAGATGGGTACGAACAGGAAGTAATGTGGTGATTCTAACCACCAAGATGACGCAATGAAAAAGTTATCAATTACTTTCAAAAGACTTCGAGAGCAAATTTTGACAAGGCGGATGGACAGTCTGAAGTTTTAAACGAAGATTCTCATGCTGGCGTCTTACAGGAAAGACGAACATTCTTAGGCGTGAGTTATTACTTGTGTGATGTATAAAACAGTATCTCTGAATTTACGGAATTTTGCTTCTGTGAAACGTATATAGCTCATTACGTGGTTTTGCAGATTTGTCTGGTCATAAAGATTTCGGTGAAGCCTTAGAGTAATAACGATTCAACGCCATTGGCTATATGAATGTCATGTGCGTTGTGAAGTAATAAGATACAAAGCTACAAAATCGATGACAGTTTTAGTGTTGCAACTTGGATGAGACCTCAGTAAAAAATACTACCGACAGACTGTTTTATAAATCCTTGTAAATGATCGTGGTTAAATAATACAAAGGAGTTTTGAAGAGGATTAATTATTTATGAAGAAACGCGTTGTGGTATTTGCGACTCAGAACATAATCGCTGGCTGACTGTGCTGTTGAAATACATTTTTAAGTGACTTTGAGGAATTTTGAGGTCAGCGTATGCTTTACTTTCGTCTAAAAGGCAGCACTAGTGTGTGATGAATTGGTTCAACTATCAAGAGGGCCAAAAATGAAAATTAATTTACGTTGACGAAATCAGATATTGCCAAAGACTATATCGATTAAAAACAACTTCTATTCCTTTTTTAAAAAAAATAGCAGTTGCAGGTCGCGAATTTTAACACGCATTTTAATTCCAGGACTTCGTCTTATCTTCTTGTTCGCAAAAAGGAACTGGAGCCCACTAATTTAAGGAAGATCTAATTATGAAGCGGAGGAAGACTGACTGTTTACATTGAAAGCACAGATTCGGGTATTATACCACCACATGCGGGTAGCAACAGTACGGTCTTAACGTTATGAAATTAATGGATTCCCTTAGGAAAATCTGTATCAAGTAGGAACGAACAGGAGATAGGACCTGGAAGGATGAATACGACAATATCCCCAACACTAATTGTGTTGCTATAGCAGAATTATGTACACTAGACAAAAAATTATGACCAGGAGACTTGAATCAAATACCATGGAGCACCGCCACAAGTCTTGGTAAAGGCCATAATTCGGCGAGGAAGAGTCCATATGCACCTGTTTCCAGATCCAAAGGAAGTCACTTATAGATGAGAAGATTTCGTAGAGCTACCAGATGTCTGGGATGTTGATTGCTAAGCTTCACCGGCTATTCCAGATAGTGCCATACGTTTCCTCTGGGGTTAGGACCAGGAGATTTAGTGAGGCAGTCTAAGTGCGATAGAATGCCTGCGTGTTCGTCAAACGAGCAGTGAATGCCGGCAGCCCTGTGAACACGGCTGGCGTAATCTTGGAACACTACAGCGATCACAGAATAGTCATCACGAAGATGCAGGTGAAAGGGTAACACTTGGTCACCAAGAATGGTGAAACAAACTGCCTCGTTTATGTTGGCGGTAACCTGAATGAGTGGGTCCAACGGAAGGTACGATAACACCTCAAGTGACGAGTGCGTAGCTATGCGGCATGAGGCACCTGCGAATGCAGGAGCACCTATAAAGACCAGACTGTTCCCACTGTTATTCAGCGTTGTGCTGAGCACAAGCGACACATCAAACAATCGATTATTGGGTAGACGACTGCTGATGAACATTGGCCGAAGGACGGGCACTAAAATACGAAGCGTATTCAGAAAGTGTACTAGATTTTGATGTTTTTCTAGAAGTTTACATAAAAAAATTATAGGACATCGATACAGTTGTTAACTATTTTTCCACGTAACCGCCATCCCGGTCATTACATGTGGTGAGCCGTGGCATCATGTCCTTCTCGAAGAACTCCCCACCTGCTCCTTCCACCACTTCACAACCTCTTTCAGCACCTCTCCTTCGGTTGAAAACTTAATTCCGTTCCCGTGTGCTTTCAGGAAGGTGAAAAGATAATAATTTGAAGGTGCCAAGTTAGGGGAATACGGAGGATCGCTGAAAATATCCCAACCAAATGGGTACAGGAGCGCATTGGTGGCTAAAGCTGTGAGAGGTCGGGCGTTGTCGTGCAACAAGCACTCGTAACTCAACAACGTCCATTGAGGGTATCATCTCGAATGCCCCAGGGAAGTGTGGTAGGCCCGCTGTTGTTTTCTATCTGCATAAATGATCTTTTGGATAAGGTGGATAGCAATGTGCGGCTGTTTGCTGATGATGCTATGGTGTACGGAAAGGTGTCGTCGTTGAGTAACGGTAGGAGGATACAAGATAACTTGGGCAGGATTTGCGGTTGTTGTAAAGAATGGCAGCTAACTCTAAATATAGATAAATGTAAATTAATGCAGATGAATAGGAAAAAGAATCCCATAATGTTTGAATATTCCATCAGTAGTGTAGCGCTTGACACAGTCACGTCGATTAAATATTTGGGCGTAACATTGCAGAGCGATATGAAGTGGGACATGTATGTAATGGCAGTTGTGGGGAAGGCGGATAGTCGTCTTCGGTTCATTGGTAGAATTTTGGGAAGATGTGGTGCATTTGTAAAGGAGACCGCTTATAAAACACTAATACGACCTATTCTTGAGCGCTGCTCGAGCGTTTGGGATCCCTATCAGGTCGGGTTGAGGGAGGACATAGAAGCAATTCAGAGGCGGGCTGCTAGATTTGTTACTGGTATGTTTGATCATCACGCGAGTGTTGCGGAAATGCTTCAGGAACTCAGGTGCGAGTCTCTGGAGGAAAGGAGGCGTTCTTTTCGTGAATCGCTACTGAGGAAATTTAGAGAACCAGCATTTGAGGTTGACTGCAGTATAATTTTACTGCCGCCAACTTATATTTCGCGAAAAGACCACAAAGATAAGATAAGAGAGATTAGGGGTCGTACAGAGGCATATAGGCGGTCATTCTTCCCTCGTTCTGTTTGGGAGTGGAACAGGGAGAGAAGATGCCAGTTGCGGTACGAGGTACCCTCCGTCACGCACCGTATAGCGGATTGCGGAGTATGTATGTAGATGTAGAAGATTCTTCTCCTCTGTTCTGATTGCTCCTTTTGAGATTCCTTGGGACCTCTCAACATCTTGAGCACTGACGTTCTACGTCTTGACGTAGATATTCGACCGTAATTATTTCTTTTCCGTCTCGAAACACTCAGGCCACGATTTTTTGCTGAAATTATCCGATAGAATATTTTTTCGCTTGAGAAATTGGTGTGACACGACTGTGATGCCTGTCTGTTTGTCCCAAGTATGTAATGAGTCACCCAACCTCCAATTACAATAGAGCTCAGACAATCCTCACCTTCCAATTAAAGTCGCTCAAGAAAATCGCGGCACTACTGATCCGATTGTTCTTGTGCTCCTCTGTCGGTTGTTTTGGGGCCTACCTTACGCACATTTTCCTGTATCCCAGCGTTTCTGCGAGTGTCTCGTTTAAGAAAGTTTTGGAGAGTTCTCGAAACATCGCAGAGATTTCATCAACTGACAGTGGCAGGCCTTCACGAACGGTTTCCTCCAGTGTTTGCACCAACCGAAAGCGAAGGTCTCCCACTTCCCTATTCGTCATGAATGTGCTCTGGCTCCAGTAAACTCTCAACGTCACTTAAACACATTCTGTTCGTAACCCCCTTTTCGGTCAATCGTCTTGATTCGCAAAAAAATTTCTATAGGTGCAATTCCTTCAGTGAGTTGGAAGCGGTTCGCAGCACGTGGCTAGCACTTGGTTTGATTTCTTACCGACATCTTTCACGCATCTCGGCACTACCTGAGCTTACATATTACCGTGTACCTATGATGCTCGCTCTGGTCGTGGGGTCTCACTTGGCACTCAGTGTTGCCAACCCGCAAATAAAACCTTAGCCCGTTATGGTCACAGTGCACTTACTTTCTGAACATGCCTCGTAATTCGAAAAGACGAGAGTCTTGACACATGCGTCATCACGTTGCGATTCCAGTATAAAGGAAAAGGCCGAAATTACAATAAACCGCCAAAATTTTAACCGAGACCAGGAGTACACAGCAGGGTAAAAGGCTGGGCTTTGAATGTCGAGCGGAAGGAAAGAGTGATGCTTAACTCTTGTAAGGAGACGTGAGCGGCAGTTGCATCCGTTGCGCCGGCTGCTCCGTCGCGGCACCTGACGTCACTCGGTCCAGCGGCTGGCCGGAGCTGCTGTGAGCTGTCCAACTCGCCCTCCTGCGCGTGCTTCACAGTGGCAGTCTCTGGAAGGTTGCAGACACCGCCATTTCGTCTATTCGAGCGGAACAGCACCAGCCCCAGTAGTTGATGGTTTCTTACTCCTGCTGACGTTGGTACAAATAGACGTCGAAATCTCAAGTCTTATTTGAAGTATTGCGACCTGGATACCGAGATGATGTTAATCAGCTGTGCCAGCACGAAAGACTCCGACAGCAAAAATTTTCAAGCATATGGTGTTATCAAGAAAACTATTTTTCTCATATATTATCGCATAAAATTCCTCGGGCGTGATCCACAACATCGTTACTTCCTCTTCGGAGACGTGGTAAAATTTACAGCTAGTCGAGAGACGGTGGGTTTGACTTCTCAATTACGCTTGATAGACTGAAAAACTTGGAGTGGTATGCCATTTGGCAATTGTTTGTAGTATTGGTTGAAACTCATTTCTGTCGGCGAAACTTACGATCCCCAAAATGAGATTTTCACTCTGCAGCGGAGTGTGCGCTGATATGAAACTTCCTGGAAGATTAAAAGTGTGTGCCGGACCGAGACTCGAACTCGAGACCTTTGTCTTTCGCCGGCAAGAGCTCCACCAGCTTTTTATACTTTAATTTTTTTTAATTCCCCTACACTTTTCCCTACATTAGAAGTTTCAAGAACTTTACAGAAATAAGAAATACAAAAGTAATGGGAGATGGATGGATTTGTAACTTTTTATTTATTTATTTATTTTTCTAATGCCTTAGATAACGACAAAGCAAATAAAAATCTCTGTTGTTCTAAAATTTGACGGTCATCTTCAAAATACAAAAAAAAATTTCATGAAAATGCAAATAAGTATACTTTTTCAATATCATTTTTTTTTGAGATCATGGATCATGCCAACTTATTTTTTGTGTTTGTTGAGATCACATAGGACGCTCTTCAGGCGAAAAGTAATGTGGAATTGCCATTAATAACAAACAAAATATAAAGGGAATTAAAGCCCACACCTGGCAGAACAAACAAAATGGCATCCGTGTCCCGTCAACTTGTGGCTAGACGCACACTGAATTTCGAGGCAGTGAGGCATATTCCAGGCACGTCTTCACGAAGAACATTGCATTTGCCAGTACATTGGACTGCGTCCTGGTATTACACAATCTCCCTAAAATCAACTTCACAAAATTGGGACACACCAGCTGCAAGGGGGGATCGAAGGAGGTACCATCCAAAAAGTTGGCGTAGTACTGACGGTATCGCGGAAGGTGCAAGAGGAAAGAAAAAGGATCTTACAGGAATGTCCAAAACTCAAGAACACTCTTATCATATTCATGGAACAAATAAGAGATCGAGTGTCCCTTTATCCAGACCACAGTGAGAAATATGTCTGATGTGGGAACATAAGTGATTTCGGTGTTATGGCATTCGTAGAAGGAAGGCAAGCATCTACTGAATCAGCTGCCACACCTCTGCTAGAGATCCACACATCAGTCGATGTTCGTCCGTATAAAGCGTGTGACAAAGAGAGCACAGCGGCGAATCTATTATTTTTATGGCATGTAGACTTAGTTGTGTCATGTATTTTCCATTAACGACCAGATACCAGGTCGCACGAGCGCTCGTGTCGAGGAGGACATGGTACACAGAACGCCAAACCACGGACCATGCGATCGTAGGATATCGGTTTTCCATAACATTCCGGGTATGATTTCTCATCATTTAGGCGGTAAACATCACGCGCCGTGGGGTTCCTGGTACTAGACAAGTCAACATGGGCATAAGTGTATTCGATGAGAAAGGTCATGACATGTGAGAGAAAGAGGAAGGATTATGGGCTGCTGCAACGGGTGCCACTCGAGAGGGAGGGGCCAGTTCGTCAATCAGGCTTCCCGATAATCCGATTCGGCGTCGGTACTTACATAAAGGGCAGCTGCTCTCGCTGGGAAGTTGACAAGGCCGAGGCCGCCATCTCGAGGAGGAAGTGTCAGCATGTCGCAGTGGACTTTTAAGATAAGACCCGCGCTTACAAAGTAGCCGTATGAAGTTTGTGTACCATTGCCTTTTGCTTCGGTAAAACCTGTGCTAAATGGGGTAGTCGCGAAGCTAGGTGAGTAACAGCAAAATCCACCCTTTTTTAACATCTCCAACGCTCTCAGGAGGTTGGAACGAATGTCCGTGTGGATAGCTTGAAGCACGCTTTTATAGTTAAATGAGATCGTGCGCTGTATATCACGCGTGAAGGTGATTGCAAAATATTTGAACTTCTCCACTAATGGCAATGGAGCCACTCTCTCTTCTGGAAAAACTCTACCGACGGACTTGGCACTAGATTTGCTCAGGTTCACACGGTTGCCCGCAGCAGTCCCGTACTGGTTGGTCCATGACAGTACCTCTCGCACTTCATCCTCTGAAAGAACCTAGAACACCTCGTCATCTGCATAGGTGCGGCAGATGAAAGCATTCCTCCTCAGTGCTACCCTTCCAACCGGCTCCTCAAACCGTGTAACAGTGGTTCAAGGGCGATGGCGAAAAGCAGCATCGACAGCGGACATCCTTGACGGACCGACAGCATGACATTAATAGGGCGGCCATTGACCAGCACTCGCGACCTAGCACCTCGGAGGAGCCGCAGGACGATGTGTATAAACCTGTGGGGAAAGGACATCCGTCGGAGTACGTTTCCTAGAAAGTCATGACTCAATCAAAGGCGTGATCGAAATCCACTGTCACTAAGGCACCGCGACTTCGACAGGTCATGGCCAGGGTTATGACGTCACGGTAATCGCTGAGTGGCGTCTGAATGTTACTGTCACCACCAAAGTACATTTGACCCAGAGAAATCACTTGAGGGATGATGCGCCGAAGGCGAAAGGCAAGTATCCGGGTGAAAATCTTGAAGTCACAATGTAACGTGGTCCACGGGCGATAATGTCCAACTCCCCGACCTCCTGATGACTTGGCGCCCGGGGTAAGTAAGCCTTCTACGGATTCAGGTCGGAGAGGTAGGTCAGTGTTCATCACTTCTTCATAATCGCAGTCCAGCGTAACCCAATGATGTAGTGGAATGTGCGGTAAAACTCCAGCGGGAATCAGTCTTTGTTTGCCGCAGCCTTGTGAAGAGCATCGGTGACGTCATCAGTCGTAATCGCCGCTGTGAGGATCTCCGCAGCAGCCTCGTCCAGAGGACCTGTCAAGGAACGGAGGACATCAGTCGTTACCGCTATGTTCTGGTCCTCTGATGCATAGAACTGGTTGTAGTGATCCACAAAGGCTTTTACCATGTCTTTCTGGGACATCAATCGACGACCATCTAGCATGTCGAGGGTGGTGACCAACTTTCTCCGACACCGATTCTTCTCTCGGATAATATGATGCTTGGGCGGGGGCTCTCCTAGTACACAATCGTGACATTCTGCGCGTACTATTGTGCCTTCAAGACGGTGAGGCGTAAGAGAAATTATCTTCGCCTTAATCCGTTGAATTACAACCTGTCGTTTAACAGAGGGGGCATGGCTTGAGAGTTCCTGGAGAATTGTGAAGTAGTATTCCATGGTCTGTCGTTGCCACAGCATTTTGTCGCGACCGTAATTCATCATCGAACGACGTAAAGCAGGCTAGGTGCAGTCAATCCACCACCGAAGTATTGAAGATTATGCTGGAAGACGCCTCACACACTTGTTCCATGTCGTTTCTACGACCTGCCTGCATTTCGGATCCTTGAGATGGGTGACATTCAGCATCTAAAGGCCTGGACCGTGCCACACCTTCTGCCTCTGAAGCAAAACAGTGCAAATGTAGGCGATATGGTCGGAAAAGGTGGTAGGCCATAACTCAGCGTCAAACGTGGCAGACGATTCCTTGGGAAACGTAGACACCGTCAAGACGACCTGCTCAATGACTCGTGGCGTACGTGTATCCAGGTCGATCACCACGCACACGGTCCCAGGTATTGGTGAGGTTCAGTTCATGCACGAGCAGCTTGAGTTCCTGGCATGTGGTAAATGGGGATGTTGTCCTTCTGGGATAATCCACAACTGAAGTCGCCGCCTAGAATTATATGATTGTAGCGGCCTACAAACAAAGGAGCGATCTGTTCTGAATAGAATCGCGACAGTTACTGTCGCTTGGCCGTGCCCGAGGGAGCGTAAACATTGATGACCCGGACACCGTGGAAAGTCACAGCAAGACCCCTAGCCGATGCTAGGTAAATCACGTCGTCTACCTCAATGCCTTCCTTTAAAAGAACAGCTGTCTCACTGCCATCGTCAATACACGGAATGAGGTAGGAAACACAGCCACAGATATTAGGAAACATCACCAGGCGAACTTCCTGCAAAAGGGTGGCACCGAAGTCCGACGCCCTCAACATTTCACGGAGCAATTGCAGTTGATAGGGGTGCCAATGGTGTTGGCATTGATGGAGCCAATCCTGTAAGCTTGTTGCACAATTGGACTACTGGGGCGCTCATGGAGGCTCGAAGAGCAGCAGCGAACAGGAACTTGTCCCAGCAGGCTGCACATCCCCATCGAGTAACCCTGTCGATTAGCAGTCGTGGGTTGGAGCACCAGTATTCGCTGCTGTCACAACGGTGGGTGTTTCTTCGTCTACAACGTCAGACCACGCAAAGGTACGTGGATCGTGTGCGTCCAGTACCTGTGGAGTCCGAAGGCGGCGTCACGTCGGCGGTGGAAGAGTGGTTTGGCTCAGCTGCTGTTCAACGTATATAAGTGTAGCACCTGGTGCAGGCAAAGAAGGTTGTACCTCCGACGGGGGGCAGACTGGTGCTTCCACCACGTAATCGTCCATCGGGGGAAAATCTTGATAGTTGTCATCCCCATCTACTTGAGACTGCGTCCTGCTGGTGTCAGACGGGGTGATCCACCGTTTCCGACGTCTCTTGGGCGATCGTTGCTGGCGCACGTGATCTTCAGTGTCCGAAGACGCCTGGGGATCCGGATGTTCAGGCACAAAAGCATCGATAGGCACAACCATGAAGTGAAGGGCCATCCCCTGTCCTCGAGATTGCTCACATGTCAGGAGGAGGAAGCAAGGGCGTTGGTGCGTCAGCATCAGCCTGAGGCATTACCGGAGACGACGATGTGGCAGTAATAGGAGCCATTGGTGATGGCGGTCGGGGGTCGTTATGGAGAATTGCGACAAACGTCAGCGGTAGCGTCGTTGGAGTAGTCGTGGTAGGAGGTTTCCCAGGCCGTAACTGTGTAATTCTGCGTTGCAGACAGCTGGAACGGAGGTGTCCTTCTTTGCCACATCCCGAGCATGTCTTGGGCTCGCCATCATGAATAGTAATTGCACGGCAGCCACCAATGTATAAGTAGGACGGCACATGTTTGCTTAGCTCTTTGCGGATGTGTCGTACTCAATTGAGAACCGGGTATGTAGTGAACTGAACCCACTTTTCAGCTGTATGAGTGATTACCTTTTCATATGGGCGGAATGAAGATACCACTACCTCTGAAGGTACCTCAAAAGTGAGTTCAAATACACATATCGTCCGCAGTCCAAGTCCCGCATGTTCCACAGTTACGTCACCGATGTGCCCGTCAGAGTGACGGAACTTTAGACCACTTCGAGTTGCACTTAGAATTTTCTCACATATGTCTTCGTTTACCAATTTCACGTATACCACACTGGTCGCTATGGACAAGTGGATGCCAACAAGAGCATTGCAATCAATATTGACTTCACCTCTGATAAACTGTTCGATTTCAAGTGATTTGGTCGGGCATATTCAGTTGCAAAGTAACCTTCAGTATCGATTTTCTGTAAGCATAAGCCATTCTCTTTCGAGGGAAATATAGCGCGCTAAGACACAGAATCACGTAAACAACTCCGCGAGCGACCTGCGTGGCGAGAACGTAAACAAGACGTCCGTGCCACTAGCGTGCCGTAAGGCGACGCCAACTGAGCTACCCGAGCACGACTCCCGACCCGTTCTCACAGCTTCAATTCTGCAAGTACCTCGTCTCTTATCTTCAAAACTTCACAGAAGCTGTTCTGCGAACCTTGCAGAACTAGCACCCCTGGAAGAGAGGATATTACGGAGACATGTATTAGCTACAGCCTGGGGGATGTTTCCAGGATGAGATTTTCACTCTGCAGTGGAATGTGCGCTGGTATGAAACTTCCTTGTGGATTAAAACTGTGTGCCGAAAGTTTCGTATCAGCGCACATTCCGCTGCAGAGTGAAAATCTCATTCTGGAAACATTCCCCAGGCTGTGGCTAAGCCATGTCTCCATAATACCCTTTCTTCCAGGTGTTCTAGTTGTGCAAGGTTCGCAGAACAGCTTCTGTGAAGTTTGGAAGGTAGGAGGCGAGGTGCTGGCAGAATTGAGGCTGTGAGGACCGGGCGTGACTCGTGCTTGGGTAGCTCAGTTCATAGAGGACTTGCCCGCCAGAGGCAAAGGTCCCGAGTACGAGTTTCGGTCCGGCACACAGTTTTAATCTGCCAGGAAGTTTCAAAAATTACGACTTTGATGATTCTCTTTCGAGGTTTAGGTTTACATGGGGATAATTACTATGAGTAATGTGTTGAAATAGTCAGCATTGTGCCGGCCGGAGTGGCCGAGTGGTTCTAGGTGCTACAGTCTGGAACCGCGCGGCCGCTACGGTCGTAGGTTCGAATCCTGCCTTGGGCATGGATGTGTGTGATGTCCTTAGGCTGGTTACGTTTAAGTAGTTCTAAGTTCTAGGGGACTGATGACCTCAGAAGTTAAGTCCCATAGTGCTCAGAGCCATTTGAACCATTTGAAGTCAGCATTGTTGGTCTGCTGAAATTCATAATCTTTTAATGAAATTTTACTGAATGTGTTTGTACGGTAATTTTAATAAACTTCGACGCTCTTAATCACATGTTTGATTTTTGTGCTCGCACTCTTGTTGACCCAGTCAAAATGTAAATTATACACACTGAAGTGCGAAAGAAACGGGTATAGGCATGCGTATTCCAATGCAGAAATGCGTAAACAGACAGAACACGGCGCTGCGGTCGGCAACGCCAGCATAAGACACGTTCAAATGGATCTGAGCACTCTGGGACTTAACTTCTGAGGTCATCAGTCCCCTAGAACTTAGAGCTACTTAAACCTAACGAACCTAACGACATCACACACACTCGTGCCCGAGGCAGGATTCGAACCTAACCGCAGTTGTCGCGCGGTTTCAGACTGTAGCGCCTAGAATCGCTCGGCCAGTCTGGTCGGCAGACAACAAGTGTCTGGCGCAGTTCTTAGATCGGTTACTGCCGCTGCAATAGAAGTTTATCAAGATTTCAGTGAGATTCAACGAGGTGTTATAGTCAACACATGAGCGATGGGACACAGCACCTATGAAATGAGGATTTTCCGGTACGACCATTTCACGAGCGTACCGTCAATACCAGATATCCGGTAAAACATTAAACCTCCGACGTCGCTGGAACCGGAAAAATATCCATTAAGAACGGGGCCAACGACCACTGAAGAGAGTCTTTCAACGTGAGAGAAGTGCAACCCTTCCGCATGTTGCCGCAGATTTCAAAGCTGGGCAATCAACAAGTGTCGGCGTGCAAAACATTGAACGAAATATCATCGATATGGGATTACGGAGCCGAAGGCCCACTCGTGTACCGTTGATGACTGCACGACACAGGGCTTGACGCCTCGCCTGGGCCCGTCAACGCCGACATTGGACTGTTGATGATTGGAAACATGTTGCCTGCTGGGACGAGTCTCGTATCAAATTGTATCGAGCAGATGGACGTGTAAGGATATGGATCCTGCACGTTAGCAGGGGGCTGTTCAAGCTGGTGGAGGCTCTTTAATGGTGTAGGGCGTGTGTAGTTAGAATGATATGGGACCCCTTATACGGCTAGAGACGACTCTGACAGGTGACACGTACACAAGTAACCTGTCTGATCACCTGCATCCATTCGTGTCCATTGTGCATTCCGACGGGCATAGTTCCAGCAGGACTCTGCGACACGCCACAAGTCGAAAATTGCTACAGAGTGGCTCCAGGAACACTCTTCTGAGTTTAAACACTTCCGCTGGCCATAAAACTCCTTAGACATGAACATTATTGAGCATCTCTGGTATGCGTCGCAACGTACTGTTTAGAAGAGATCTCCATCCCATTGCACTATTACGGATTTGTGGAGAGCCCTGTAGGATTCATGGTGTCAGTTCCCTCCAGCACTACTTCAGACTTTAGTCGAGTCCATGCCACGTCGTGATGCGGTACTTCTGTGTGCTCGCGGGGGCCCTACTCGATATTAGCCAGGTGTACCAGTTTCTCTGGCTCTTCGGTGTAGTTACCTAGATATAAGCAGATGTACCCAGGCTTTTCTCGCTCAAGTCACTGTAGTTAATACGGCAACGAGAACTTTCTGCTCCTATACGCAACTTTTTTATTATAAATGAAGTTACGCTATGCGGAAATGACAAACTGGGTTCCAAATTTCGTAAATTATTATTATTAAACTGTGCTTTGAAAATTTATGTGAAAGATAGTTGAAATATTTGTTATTGAACGCCCCATTTAAGAACGCACAGAGCATTTTATTACTAGCGTTTTTGTTTTGAGGAAATTGTAGGTCCTGCAGTACCATGGTAGTATAGCTGCGAGCATTTACCGAGCAAAAAAATACTTGTTCGTCAGCATATGCTCATTAGACGCCGGCCGCGGTGGTCGTGCGGTTCTAGCGCTGCAGTCCGGAACCACGGGACTGCTACGGTCGCAGGTTCGAATCCTGCCTCGGGCATGGATGTGTGTGATGTCCTTAGGTTAGTTAGGTTTAAGTAGTTCTAAGTTCTAGGGGACTGATGACCTAAGATGCTAAGTCCCATAGTGCTCAGAGCCATTTAGCTCATTAGACGATAAGCTCTGCACTATATCTTGATAACAGGATTTCCAGTTGTCATCCGACATGCTGTGCTGCTGTTTTAAGGATACCAACCAAACAGCTAAGGTCGTTAATCTCATATTCACACCCCAGGATAGCAACAGTGTGCCTAACACATCTGGGTATAGAGTAAGTTCTCCGTGCAAGTGTGAGAAAGTGTTCCACATGTTTGCTTAATGTGTAGCCAAATCGGAACACGGAAACCAGCCGATGTTCACCTAGTGTGATCTGGAAAAAAAGCAAAAAAATAAAAAAAAATTGCCTGGTCAGCACGCCGACACCCCCTTGTCAATCCAACAAGCAGTTTCGATCTGTGGCTAGCAGACGTCATCGTCCTGGAAGTCTTCGCTCTAACAAGTGCAGCTACTATGGCGGGTCAGGCATTGTTAGTTGTTATCTGTTTAGTCGGCACCCTGTGTTACATTCGAAATGATAATCGGTGACCGGTAGCATTGTGCAACAGTTAGATAACTGAGGTTCGCGTGGCTACTCTACTGCTGGGTGGCGCAAAGTACGTGTTCTCGTGAACCGTGTAGTACTTGCTCCGCTGCGCTGCACTGCATTCTCCGGGCGCCAATAAGGCCGGCCGGCACTGCAGCAGCGGCGGGGCTTAAGTCTAAGCCGTGGGGCTCCCGTCCGGTGGCCGTTACATTTGTTCCCATTCAGCAAACACAGGGCAGCGGAACCAGAGTACCGTTTGCGAGGCAAGCTTAGTTCCTGTCTTTCGTATGTGCAGCCGTGTATGCTCAGTACCCTTCTGTAGAAACGACGTCAGTACGATCTGATTTCCTCTTTCGTCGTCACGTACTGATACCGTACCAACATTTATAAACCAACAATAATAACTCCAGGTAGTGCAAAGCCTGTTTTAAGGGTTTCAATTGGACTTCACTTCGGCGATTTACACATCTTAGACCTACCGCAGAAACCCTGTAGGAGAAATTGGAGCTGTAGTTCAAAGTGGAAACATAAACTGTCGTTCCTGGTGCATATGCACGTATTTGAGACGTTGTTGTTGTTGTTGTGGTCTTCAGTCCTGAGAAAGGTTTGATGCAGCTCTCCATGCTACTCTATCCTGTGCAAACTTCTTCATCTCCCAGTACTTGCTGCAACCTACATCCTTCTCAAACTGCTTAGTGTATTCACCTCTTGGTCTCCCTCAACGATTTTTACCCGCCACGCTGCCCTCCAATACTAAATTTGTGATCCCTTGAAGCCTCAAAACATGTCCTACCAACCGGTCCCTTCTTTTTGTCAAGTTGTGCCACAAACTCCTCTTCTCCCCAATTCTATTCAATACCTCCTCATTAGTTACGTGATCTATCCACATTATCTTCAACATTCTTCTGTAGCACCACATTTCAAAGCTTCTATTCTCTTCTTGTCCAAACTAGTTATAGTCCATGTTTCACTTCCATACAGGCTACACTCCATACAAATACTTTCAGAAACGACTTCCTGATACATAAATCTATATTCGATGTTAACAAATTTTTCTTCTTCAGAAACGCTTTCCTTGCCATTGCCAGTCTACATTTTATATCCTCTCTACTTCGACCGTCATCAGTTATTTTACTTCCTAAATAGCAAAACTCCTTTACTACTTTAAGTGTCTTATTTCCTAATGTAATTCCCTCAGCATCACCCGATTTAATTTGACTACATTCCATTATCCTCGTTTGGCTTTTGTTGATGTTCATCTTATATCCTCCTTTTAAGACACTGTCCATTCCGTTCAACTGCTCTTCCAAGTCCTTTGCTGTCTCTGACAGAATTACAATATCATCGGCGAACCTCAAAGTTTTTATTTCTTCTCCGTGAATTTTAATACCTACTCCAAATTTTTCTTTTGTTTCCTTTACTGCTTGCTCAATATACAGATTGAATAACATCGGGGAGAGGCTACAAACCTGTCTCACTCCCTTCCCAACCACTGCTTCCCTTTCATGTCCCTCGACTCTTATAACTGCCATCTGGTTTCTGTACAAATTGTAAATAGCCTTACGCTCCCTGTATTTTACTCCTGCCACCTTTAGAATTTGAAAGAGAGTATTCCAGTCAACATTGTCAAAAGTTTTCTCTAAGTCTACAAATGCTAGAAACGTAGGTTTGCCTTTTCTTAATCTTTCTTCTAAGATAAGTCGTAAGGTTAGTATTGCCTCACGTGTTCCAACATTTCTGCGGAATCCAAACTGATCTTCCGCAAGGTCCGCTTCTACCAGTTCGTCTGTGAAGAATTCGTGTTAGTATTTTGCAGCTGTGACTTATTAAAGTGATAGTTCGGAAATTTTCACATCTGTCAACACCTGCCTTCTTTGGGATTGGAATTATTATATTCTTCTTGAAGTCTGAGGGTATTTCGCCTGTCTCATAAATCTTGCTCACCAGATGGTAGAGTTTTGTCATGAATGGCTCTCCCAAGGCCGTCAGTAGTTCTAATGGAATGTTGTCTACTCCCGACTCAGGTCTTTCAGTGCTCTGTCAAACTCTTCCCGCAGTATTGCATCTCCCATTTCATCTTCATCTGCATCCTCTTCCATTTCCAGTACATCGCCCTTGTATAAACCTTCTATATACTCCTTCCACCTTTCCGCCTTCCCTTCTTTGCTTAGAACTGGGTTTCCATCTGAGCTCTTGATATTCTTACAATTGGTTCTCTTTTCTCCAAAGGTCTCTTTAATTTTCCTGTAGGCAGTATCTATCTTACCCCTAGTGAGATAAGCCTCTACATCCTTACATTTGTCCTCTAGCCGTCCCTGCTTAGCCATTTTGCACTTCCTGTCGATCTCATTTTTTAGACGTTTGTATTCCTTTTTGCCTGCTTCATTTACTGCATTTCTATATTTTCTCTTTTCATCAATTAAATTCAATATTTCTTCTATTACCCACCGATTTCTATAAGCCCTCGTCTTTTTACCTACTTTATCTTCTGCTGCCTTCACTACTTCATCCCTCAGAGCTACCCATTCTTCTTCTACTGTATTTCTTTCCTCCATTCCTGTCAACTGTTCCCTTATGCTCTCCCTGAAACTCTCTACAACCTCTGGTTCTTTCAGTTTATCCAGGTCCCATCTCCTTAAATTAGCCCCTTTTTGTAGTTTCTTCAGTTTTAATCTACAGTTCATAACCAATAGATTGTGGTCAGAGTCCACATCTGCCCCTGGAAATGTCTTACAATTTAAAACCTGATTCCTAAATCTCTGTCTTACCATTATATAATCTATCTGATACCTTTTAGTATCTCCAGGATTCTTCCATGTATACAACCTTCTTTTATGATTCTTAAACCAAGTATTAGCTATGATTAAGTTATGCTCTGTGCAAAATTCTACCAGACGGCTTCCTCTTTCATTTCTTCCCCCCAATCCATATTCACCTACTATGTTTCCTTCTCTCCCTTTTCCTACTGACGAATTCGAGTCACACATGACTATTAAATTTTCGTATCCCTTCACTACCTGAATAATTTCTTTTATCTCATCATAGATTTCCTCAATTTCTTCATCATCTGCAGAGCTAGATGGCATATAAACTTGTACTACTATAGTAGGCGTGGGCTTTGTGTCTATCTTGGCCAGAATAATGCGTTCACTATGCTGTTTGCAGTAGCTTACCCGCACTCCTATTTTTTTATTCATTATTAAAACTACTCCTGCATTACCCCTATTTGATTTTGTATTTATAACCCAGTATTTACCTGACAAAAAGTCTTGTTCCTCCTGCCACCAAACTTCACTAATTCCCAATATATCTACCTTTAACCTATCCATTTCCCTTTTTAAATTTTCTAACCTACCTGCCCGATTAAGGGATCTGACATTCCACGCTCCGATCCGTAGAACGCCAGTTTTCTTTCTCCTGATAACGACCTCCTCTTGGGTAGTCCCCGCCCGGAGATCCGAATGGGGGACTATTTTACCTCCGGAATATTTTACCCAAGAGGACGACATCATCATTTAATCATACAGTAAAGCTGCATGCCCTCGGGAAGGATTACGGCTGTAGTTTCCCCTTGCTTTCAGCCGTTCGCAGTACCAGCACAGCAAAGCCGTTTTGGTTAATGTTACAAGGCCAGATCAGTGAATCATCCAGACTGTTGCCCCTGCAACTACTGAAAAGGCTGCTGCCCCTCTTCAGGAACCACACGTTTGTCTGGCCTCTCAACAGATACCCCTCCGTTGTGGTTGCACCTACGGTACGGCCATCTGTATCGCTGAGGCACGCAAGCCTCCCCACCAACGGCAAGGTCCATGGTTCATGGGGGGAGGTAAAGACTGATTTAAGGACTGATTAAAATATTGCGTGGTCCGACCGGGAGTCGATCCCTTTCGGTTCAGAGTCACACGCTTGACGACAGCCCCACCAGCCACGACATAAGCTAAATAATTCCACATTCATAGGAACTAAAGACATTAGTAGTTATTGGATATTAATATGTATCAAAGGGACAGACTGCGATTCGAAACCTTCTCTTCTACTTACTAGGCAGATGCGCTGAACACTACGTCATCCACACACATTGGTTACCACAATTGGATAGGCTACCCTAGTCCGCCTCCCGTCAGACCCAAATTCTCAGATCATACCACACACTTCTGATGTAGTGCCCCTGTTCATTAGCCTCCTTACTCACGGCATATAGCCGATTTCCGTAAGAGTTCGATGGTTCTGTGCAGCTGCACTGAAGTGATCATTAGCCTTCATCGCCTTAATTACATTAGTGGTGTCTGTCCTTTCAGACATGTCCGAAAGAGCGGACACCACATTATACGAGTCACAGAGCTGGGCACACCGGAAAAATTGTGAAAATTTTCAGTGCATTGCAGGGTGAGGTCTCAGAAGTTATTTGTCGTTGTGTCCCTCTCTTCTCTCTTCTGTTAAGGTAGCAGTTATGATGTATGTGTGTGATGTGACCGAGTGGTGGTGCAAACAGTGTTCAACTTTCCTTGTTGTGAATGTGCACGAAATCAAAGGAAAACACAGGGAGAATGTGCTGATACCATGCTTTTCCATATACCACTATCAGGGTCACTTGCACTAATGATCTCATCGGACGTAGATATCCTCACCAACAGTCTCACATGTCCTTACTTCACGAGACGCGAAGAAGAAATGTGAGACTAAATCCGGGGCATTTGCGCAAGTGGCTTTAGAAAGGCACTTTACACCACCACCTCTTCTCCGATTGGTGTCGAAATAAAGAAATGAACTCAATCAGGTTTCGAATCGATGACTTTTATCTAGCGCTGCCACACTTATTTTCAATAGCCGCTCTGTATTACCAGCCTTAGCCTCGAAGCAGGTGCAGAAACATTTTCGCCCTTACATATATTCAGTGTGATTACCATGTATCTGGAAATGAATTATATTGCTAGACAGAGTGTCTGGAGAAACTTCCGAACAATGTAATATTATTATCGGCCGATTACTTCGACACACTGTCTCTTTTGAATAGTAGGACGCAAACGTTTTTGACGAGCCCCTGATGTATTTCTTCCCTAAGGGCCTTGCCAACTTTTGCACTCAGGGAGCGAGTTTGCAGAGTGTTCCAGCTTCCCCCACCAGTGTGCTGTTCTGAGCAGCCGCGAGTGACACAGCTGTTTGCTGAAGGCAACACACGCGCGAAACTTAGGTAAACATGTTTGTAACACAGTGCAGCAGAATATTTCTATAAGCAGACTTTTATCATGTGTGTTCATTTTCAGCTTTTTATTTTTCTGTCAAAGTACTTCCATTACTCGATTAAATAAATTCATTACATAGTGATAATATGGTGAATAGAACTACACTAAGCACTGATACAAACATTTAACATTACGTTCTGACGTTTATAAACTTACACACATTTTGATTCTAGATTGTAATCTGTTAACCCGAACGAAACTTTGTCAGTTTCATAAGAGAAGATGTTGTTGAACCAATCTTTGGAATAACTTTAGTTCCTTGCCTGTGAACAAGAGGATATTGTTCTTGCGATAACATTCTATAAAGAAAATTCCTCGAGTGGAAAAGCAGGTCCTTGAGCTGGATGGTCGACCATACCACTGCCAGTCGAAAGTAATGGGGTATATCAGCAGCGAAAAGCAAAAATGATCTCACATATAAATCGAAACTGTCTTGCAGTGCTTTGCAATTTCTTTGAAAAATCACGATGAAATGTTTCAATTACTGAAACGTATTCACAAATGATTGCCTTAAGTTAGCCGGCCGTGGTGGCCGAGCGGTTCTAGGTGCTTCAGTCCGGAACCGCGTGACTGCTACGGTTGCAGGTTCGATTGCTGCCTCGGGCATCGATGTGTGTGATGTCCTTAGTTAGGTTTAAGTAGTTCTAAGTTCTAGGAGACTGATGACCTCAGGCGTTAAGTCCCATAGCACTCAGAGCCATTTGAGCCATAAGTTACGGGAAATGTTTCATGTCATGAATTAAATTTTTCCACTGGATTAAATTTTGATTGATAGCATCAGTCTTGTCTACCATATCTGTTACCAGATGATTCTCCCCTTGTATCAACACACTTAAAAAATTGCAAATTTGTGATGTCAAAAACAAAGGATTTTGTCAGCACTCTGCAGACAGTTTTTATTCCCTAATGGCTACCTTCAGTTCAGCCAGCATTCATCGTCGTTTGTCAGAAAAGAAGTTCATCGTATCACTTTTTTTTTTTTTTGAGTGGTGTTGTAATGAAATTATACTAAATGTTTTTCTAGCTCATAACAATGTAATGGCATTTTAAGCCCTTTGCGTGGTCTTAAAACGATATGAAGTAAGGCAGTTCCCATTTGGCACTAAACGAGAGGTTTCTCCAATGTTTATTGTTCTAACAAGTGCGTAGACGCCAATGCAGAACGTAAATCTAATTTAAAGCAAGCAGTACTGAGAGCAAATCGCTTGGCGCCTGACTACGCGAGTGCCTCACGGTAGCGCGGTCCAGTTGCAGCCATGTTTTCCCTTTCCCTCCTCGCTCCTCCACGCCGCTGGGCTCAGACCGCTAGGCAAGAGCGCGGCCGGAGTGCTTGCGCTCACATTACTTGATGTATAATACTAGAAACTGAAGAGGAATTGTTTGATAGGACTGTATCACAGACAAAAGTGATACTTGAGAGACAGTAGACAATTTTCGTGCACCATTGTAATACATGCCCTGAGGTAGTTGGTCTTTACTGTGAACATTTTTTATGAACTTGAATTGTCAACATAATTTTGTTGTTGTTTCCGTAACTATAGATTTGTATAAAATATACATATTCGATGAATAGTTCCTAACCTTAAAGTACATACTTTAGCGATCTTCACCACATGAATAATTTTAATATCCAAAGTTTCGGACATCTAGGAGAAGTATTTACACAAAGAAATGTAAAAGTTGTACTGACGGACTAACTTGAGTGCGCAATTGTTGACGCTTTTTAGGTAGTGATGGACTTTCGCCAAAAATGTTATTACAATGGGTGATCAAAAATTTCTGTTCAAAGACCGTACAGTCCACAATCGGTATGCCAAACAGACAAAAATCCCCGTGAGCACTGAGGCAATCTTCCCATCGACGTATCAGGTTGAAGATAAGAGTTTGGTAAAACACAATGTCCTGGAGTGTGATGAAGTCTCTAACAACCTACTGCATATTCTCATCCGAGAGAAATTACCGAGCCTTCGAGGCCCATTTTAAGACACCGAAGGCGGGACTTTCGCATGGGGAGAGGTCAACACTATAGGGCGGGAGCTCAAGTGTCCCACACCTGAGTTGGCCTAACTTCTGCTTTACGACACTTGCCGTATGTTGTTGCGTTTTATCATAAAGAAGCAGCAGTCCTTGTGGAATTTTTCGACCGACTTGCTGCCCCATATACATTCCTGATTCTTCGGTTAATATCCACCAGCGTTCCGATATTTGTTCTTCGGCAGCCAACAAAGAAATGAGAGAACGTTTATCCTATTAGGACGCATTTGTTAATAACGTCGCCACAGATCACATTTCCACATCTAATGCACTCATGTCGGAAAGGCACGAATGCCTTAATATCGGTGCTTATGTACCCGCACCGGAATCGCGCTATGTTGCATATACGCTGCAGAAACGCCTTCAAACGGAAACTTTTTGATCGACCCTTATATTAAATTAATAATTATAATGTAAATGTACTTGAGTGCAACAATTTCATCTTAATGAATAGCGATATTTGGCAGACGAGCTATAGGAAATTAAAGCAACTGACGGTAGAAAGTCGCAACACCAAGTAGTGCGACATAAACGGAAATTCGTAGATGCGTTTCTACATCTAACAGATGACGTCTATTCAAATTTTGCGACAGTTGCATAAGAATGCTGCTATTAGTGCCACTAGGAGGATGCAAATCAGTCTCGACTGGAATACTTGCTGGAACGGTCATGAGCGTTAGTTGCCTTTGAGATTGGACGTGGTGAGTTGGCTAGTCAGGAATGTCTGTAAGGCAACAGACACTGTTTTCAGCATTTCTTAGAGTTTGAAAGAATTCGTGTAATAGGACTACGAGAAACTGGATGTTTCGTCTGCAGTAGTGCAGAAATACTGGGCAGCAATGTAGCCACAGTAAATGGTTGCTTGCAACGGTAGTGGTGAGAACGTACAGTCACAAGAAAACCGGTCTCCGGACGGCCACTGGCGAGTGGGAACCATAGTATTCGACGTAGGGCTCTGGCACTTAGTACTGTATCTGCAGCAATGATCTGAGACGTAATTGGCACCACTGTGGCACAACAAATTGGTACAAATCGGTTACATCAGTGACAGCTGCGAGAGACATGCCCTGTAGCATGTATCCCACTCCCATTCGTGAGCTCAGTGGTGCCACGCGAAAGCTATGGGAGGTCAGGGCGGACGTCTGTTGTGTTTTCTGATAAAAGCTGTTTCTGTCTGAGTGCCAGTAATGGCCGTAGTTTGGTTAGGAAGGGGCGAACGTCTGTGCTTTGCTAGAAACACGGGACGTGCGCTTGGAGTTACGGTCTACAGTGCGATTTCATATGACAGCATTCTCACTCCAAATTTGTGTATCATACTGGTGATCCGACCTGCTGAACTGCCATTCATGAACAGCATTCTGAGGGTACTTTACAACACTTAGAAGATGCAACAAGTCCACTAAAGAGACAGCTTACACTACACTCGTTCGTCCTCTGTTAGAATATTGCTGCGCGGTGTGGGATCCTTACCAGGTGGGATTGACGGAGGACATCGAAAGAGTGCAAAAAAGGGCAGCTCGTTTTGTATTATCACGTTATAGGGGAGAGAATGTGGCAGATATGATACACGAGTTGGGATGGAAGTCATTACAGCATAGACGTTTTTCGTCGCGGTGAGACCTTTTTACGAAATTTCAGTCACCAACTTTCTCTTCCGAATGCGAAAATATTTTGTTGAGCCCAACCTACATAGTTAGCAATGATCATCAAAATAAAATAAGAGAAATCAGAGCTCGAACAGAAAGGTTTAGGTGTTCGTTTTTCCCGCTCGCTGTTCGGGAGTGGAATAGTAGAGATATAGTATGATTGTGGTTCGATGAACCCTCTGCCAAGCACTTAAATGTGAATTGCAGAGTAGTCATGTAGATGTAGATGTATAACATTCGCAAACATACCACTGCTGTAACCCGACATACTCTACAGATCGTTGACATATTGCCTTCGCGTTGTCAATCGTCAGATCTCTCTCCATTCGAGCACATATAGGACATCATCGGACGACAGCTCCAGCATCGTAGACAACCAGCATTACCGGACCCTGTACGAACCGAACAGGTGCAGAATGCATAGATCCCCATCCCCTAAACTGATGTCCGGCATCTGCACATCACAATGCGCCTACGTTTGTACGCTTGAATTCAAAATACTGTTGGCTACACTGGCTATCAGTGTGCCTTTGTACACCTGCGGTCCCGGGCTAGTCATATGCACGCGCCCTACCACGGAAGGCAGTGCGAAGTCAGACTGTAGTCTCGCGAAGTGTTCGGACTCGCCGCTTGTAACTACGGCTATACAGAGACTTCGAGTGACAGAGCAGTATGACGGCGACAGGAACTCATAAGTCTGACAGTGTTTGTATTCAGACCTTGTGTGAACTTCGATTGAGAGAATAAACATGATTTCCGCTCACGCCTCCACTCTTTATTCTACACTTCCCGGATACAACACAAAAATCCCGTGACATAACAATGCGTGTCTATCTCATCTGCTTCTGGCATCTTGGGACCGACCCAAATCGAAAGTCCAGAAAATAAATGAACAAGATAACCAAATGTCATCTCAGGTAAAAGATCTGCTTTTCGAACCATCTCCCAGTGGACAACCCTACAGCGACCTATTTTAAGGCAATAATGACACAATGAACGAACCTTTAATTTCGACTCAAAAATGTAAAATATCGAATAAATCATTTCAGTACCGCAAATTCGACTTATAATTCGTCATCACCGACCTCACAATACGTTATCGCCAAGTTGTATTCGAAGCCGCTAAATTTGTGATTTTTGATCCAAAGAAGAAGAATACACTTCTGTACGATTTTATAGCCATTTATAGGGTTACGTACCTAATTCGGTAAGAACGGATCCCTTGTTGTCCATCTGTCTGTCCGTCTGTTAAAAACCTTTTCCTCAGGAACGGATAGATGCAACAAGTTGAAATTTGTCACATACTGAGCCCTATGGTCGCTAGTGGTATAAGACACTGAAGTCTGTAAGTCAATTTAGTCAAAGACACGGACCTTTATTTCACCTATTTTATTACTCGCAGCTTATCAAACCCTACAGGGTACTTACCGTTAAACTAGAACGATGAGACATGAGAGAAAGAAAGGTTTCACAGTACAAACAAAATTGTAAATCTGTAATTGTATCACACGATTTTTTTTATCTGATTGTTCATCCATTCTGTAATACCCTTTTTTGTTGAGAAGGGGTGGACGTATCAAGTTAAAATTTAGGCCCTCACTGTGACCTCCGGCTATTTATGTCACGTATTTTGATGCTCGCACTCTTTCATCAAAATACCGAGCGGTGTAGAGAATTGGTTAGCTCACCAGACTCACATTCTGGAGAAAGACGGTTCAAACCCGCGTCAGGTCATCTAGATTTAGGTTTTATGTTGTTTCTCTAAATCGCTCCAGGTAAATTCCGGGATGACTGCATCGAAAGGGCACGAGCTCTTTCCTTTGCCATCCTTCCTTAAACAGAGCTTGTGCTCGTTTCTGATGACGTCGTTGTTGACGGAACGTTAAACATTAATCTCCTCCTCCTCCTCACTCATTTAAACGTATACGGTACTTCCTGTTGGCATAGAATCATAAAACTTGGCAAAGAGGAATGTTTCGTAGTACAACCAAAGGAAAAAATCCGGAAACTGTAAGTTCGTAATTATATCACGAAAAAAGCATTTTTATATTTTCTTCGGTCAGCAAAGACCCTGTTTTCTCAGGAGTAGGTAGACAAATCAAGTTGAAATTTGTCACATACTAATGTCTATACACCCTGGGCGTTTGGAACCGCGCGACCGCTACGGTCGCAGGTTCGAATCCTACCTCGGACTAAGATGTGAGTGATGTCCTTAGGTTAGGTTAGGTTCAAGTAGTTCTAAGTTCTAGGGAATTGACGACCACAGCAGTTAAGTCCCATAGTGCTCAGAGCCATTTGAGCCATTTGAACACCCTGGGCGGCATCGTAAATATTAACTTCTAAGTAAATGTAATCAACAGGTACAGCCATTTATGTCACTTATTTTGATACACGCAAACTCATTCGTCAAAATCCATAGAGTACTTCCCGTTCCCCTAGATTTTTGAATTTGACAAGAAGCAAAGTTTGACCCTATAAGTATATGAAAAATTCCTAAAATTGTTATTTGGAATTGTATCATACGAAAAATATTTCATTAGTCCTTTTTTTAACCGACGTCAAGGTTCTACATTTAGGATGACTGGGTCGCATTGATAGAAGTTAATGAGGCAAGAATGACTTTATTGCTCATGTGTCGCATTTCAGAATTTATCCTTCATCAGATATCCACAAACTATTACTGCACGAAGATATGGCGTTTCAAGTTGTATGTGAAACAAATATTGGCAAGCTACACACACGTCACGTGAGCAATAAAGTCATTCCTTGCCCGGTGTTTGATTTTTACCAGTGCGACACAGTCAGCCTGAATGGAGAACTGCTGATTACTACAAGAACGGTCACTTTCCTCGTGCATAACTTTATGTTACATTTGTACTATTGAAATTAAAACGTCCTCGAAAATCTTGTGATAACTAGGACCGGTATCTGGCCAGTATCAGTGCCGATAACATTTAAAAATGATCGAACTGTCTACGTACATAATTAAGTTTGCATGGAACCCTCAGTGTGAGTCCTGATGGTACCCGGCCAATTTTTGTCGTACGTACAGGTGCTGAAGCGAGTTAGTCGGCATCGCGCCTACGTTTACCGTCTTTTTCTATTGACTTTGGATGTATTTCATTCTCTGTGCGGTTCATACGCATTTCTCAGAAACATATCACCGTAGCATTCCGCGTATGAGAGCTTCAGATAAGATATATCCTCCTTTGTCGGCTGTTCATACTTACCTTTAGTATTAACATTACAATGACTTTTTATCCAACCTATTTGCCTTACAGTACTCCACACATTCTATAAATTTGTATTCTGTTTTTTAATGTAATAATTTTCGCTTTTTCCTCCGTTCCTGTCATAAGTACATTCATTACCGGCGTCCAGTGTGCCATGAACGTAATTTTTCTTGCATCAGCGACTATTTCACTCACTCAGAAAGTCACATGAGGAAGCACTCACTGGCACTGACGTGTATGGTATTTGAATAGGAGCATAATTTACCCAACAGAGTTGTGGACAGTTACTTAAACGTCAAAAAGCTTCATTTCATTAGAAATAACAGACATCCAGTTGCAAATTACAGGTTTATAAACCTTGACTATGGTTTCAGCGGTTTTAAAACTATTTTCATCAAAAGATGTAGAACATAAAATGACATTGTCTATAGCCAAACTGGGAGTCGCTGACTCCGTCTAGTAGATATTGTCTACCTAACCACATGTAAATACATCATATAGAGTATTAGCGGTCTACTGCAGGCCTTTAACTTAACACTTTAAGCTTTTATTTAATGTTGGACGCAGTATACAAGATTACACAGACTGTTGTTCAAAATTAAAGGAACAGACGGAAATTTTGTAAGGTTCTGTTTATTTTGCCACAAAATAGTATAAGCAGGTGATAGTAAAGTAGAAATAATTTAAGAAATACAGAACGTGATCGACTGAGACATGCGCAACGGTGGACAAAAATGTTCTACGTTTTTTTCTTACTTAACGGAGTTGCACACAATATTCAACAACTGGTTAATGTGCTAACTATGGGGTGTGCCTACTTACTTAACGGAGTTGCACACATATTTCGACAGCTGGTTAATGTGCTCACAATGGGGTGTGCCTACTACAGTAGTACAAGTTTATATGCCAACTAGCTCTGCACATGACGAAGAAATTGAAGAAATGTATGATGAGATAAAAGAAATTATTCAGGTAGAGAAGGGAGACGAAAATTTAATAGTACTTGGTGACTGGAATTCGAGAGTAGGAAAAGGGAGAGAAGGAAACATAGTAGATGAATATGGATTGGGGGTAAGAAATGAAAGAGGAAGCCGCCTGTTAGAATTTTGCACAGAGCATAACTTGATCATAGCAAACACTTGGTTCAAGAATCATAAAATAAGGTTGTATACATGAAAGAATCCTGGAGATACTAAAAGGTATCAGATAGATTATATAATGGTAAGAGAGAGATTTAGGAACCAGGTTTTAAATTGTAGGACATTTCTAGGGGCAGAATTGGACTCTGACCACAATCTATTGGTTATGAACTGTAGATTAAAACTGAAGAAATTGCAAAAAGGTGGGAATTTAAGGAGGTGGGAGCTAGATAAACTGACTAAACCAGAGGTTGTACAGAGTACCTGGGACAGAATAAGCCTGCTCGCAAGTATTGGAGAATGGTTGGTGGATGTTGACGTGATGAAACCCATCTCCCTTGTGCATCACAGATATGCTCTATGGGATTCAAATCGGGACAGCGAGCTGGCCACGTCATGCGTGCCGTTTCTTCCGTTTCCAAGAAAACATCAACAAACCATGCTCTAAGAGGTCGAACATTAGCATCCATCAATATGAAATCTCGGTCCTCAGCACCTCGCAACAACCGCAGATAAGGTCCCAAGATCTCGTTACGACACCTGACAGCAGCTATACCCTGCGATTCACCCGTAGAATTTCATGAAGGCGGTTCGAGTGGTGAACATAATCTCTGCCCACACCATTAAGGATCCTGTTAGATATCGGCCTCTTTCCACAATGTTTGGGTCACGAAATCGTGTCCCACGTTCACTCCAGACGCGAATTAATTGACTCTCCATACTAAACCGGGAATCGTCTGTGAGAACAACATTGGTCCACTCTTCGACCGTTCACGTGGCGTATTGATGACTCCAACCAAGACGTACCCTTCTGTGAAGACGCGTCAGATTTAGACATACAGCAGCTCTTCAGCAATAAAAGCCACTCTGTTAAAGCCTTCTGTACACCGTTTGCCTCGATACAACACGTCCAATGGATGCTGCGAACTCACGTGTCAGTTACCGTGCAGGGTTAAGATGGTACTGTCGTGCCCTTACAGCCAGATAACCGTCTTCTCTTCTGCAGTCAGGCTTGATCTGCTCTACCCTAGTCTTCAGGATACAGTTTAGAATCCTATAAATTGTCGCCACATCCGAGAAACAACAGAACGATTCACATTAAGCCAACGGCCTAATTCAGTTTGCGAATGTCCTGCTTCCTTTCTTTCTATGGCTCTCCACCGCAGAGAGTCTGGTAGGTATTTTCTCTGTGCCCCACTGGACCCGCTGTGTCTCTGTGCACAGTGATTGTGCATGTGGGGCTACCCGGCAAAGACTGCCTCGTTTAATAGGTGCCCTGACGTCATCGTTGGCATGTTTGTCCGTTGACCAGAATGACATCTTCCGTGCAGAACACGGTCGTATGGACAGCTGGTTGACAGTTGGTATGATTATAGCGTGAATTACACACAGGACAGGGAAACAGCGGTTTGTTGCTTTAATTTTGGACACCAGTATAGTATGTCACTTGAAAGATTTTTGTTGTATCCTGCGTCAAATGCGTGATATTAAAAAAATTCAACGTTTTCCCTGGAGGGCTGAGTGGAGGACTGATGGATTTTGCAATGAAATCCGGTTCTGCCTTGGTGCGAGTGATGGCCGTGTGTTGGTTAGGAGGCATGTGGACACCTGCAACCAAACTGTCTCCGGCATGGACACAGTTCACTTACACCTTGAGCTATGGTGTGGTGTGCGATTCCGTATGGCAGTACAATTACATTCGTGGTTATCTTACACAACTAGACTGCAAATATCTACGTCGGTCTGGTGATTCGATCTTTTGTGTTGCCATTCATGAACAACATTCCGGGGGGGGGGGGGGGGGGGGGCGTCTTGCAACAGGATAACGTTCGCCCAAATAGTGCTGCTGTAACCCACCATGCTCTACAGAGTGTCGAGATGTTGCCTTGGCTTGCTCGATCACCACATTTGTCTCCAATCCAGCAGTGTGGGACATTATCGGACGACAATTCCAGCGTCAACCACGACTAACATTGCCGTCCTTGTATTCACCCACCTAATGCAACAGGGATGGAATTCTCTCTCACAAACTGACATCCGGCACCTGTGCAACACAATGCATGAACGTTTGCACGGCTGCATTCAACATTCTGGCGGTTACACCGGCTATTAATGTACCAGCATTTCACGTTTGCTATGGCTTTATTCACGCTTGCATTAACCTATGAGGGGCGTTTGAAAAGTCCGTGCAAGAATAAAAACTATTTACGTATTTGGGGTAAACATTTTTTATTTTTCGATGTAGTCTCTTTTTAGACTTAGGCTCTTCGTCCAACACTGTTGTAATTTGTTGATCCCTTCCCAATTATAGGAATTGTCCAAGTCTGCAAAATAACTATTGGTTGCTGCAATCACCTTGTCCTATGAATAAAATCTTTGTCCTGCCAGCCATTGCTTCAAATTGGGGAACAAATAGTAGTCCGAGGGAACCAAGTCTGGAGAACAGGAGGGATGTGAAACGAGTTGTAATCCTATTTCAATTACGTTTGCGACCACAACTGCTGAGGTGTGTGCTGGTGCATTGTAGCGATGGAAAATGACTTTTTTGCAGTCCAATCGCAAGCGTTTTTCTTGCAGCTCGGTTTTCAAACGGTCAGATAACGATGAATAATATGCACCTGTAATAGTTTTACCCTTTTCTAGATAGTCGATGAGGATTACCCCTTGCTAATCCCAAAGACAGTCGCCATGATCCTTCCGGCCAAAAGAATGGTCTTCGCCTTTTTTTGGTGCAGAATCTCCATTGGTAACCTACTGTTTAGTTTGTTATTTGGTCTCAGGAGTATAGTAATGTATACGTGATATATCCATGTTTCGTCCACAGTGACGAAACGACGCTGAAAGTCCTGCCGATTCTTCCTGAACAGCTGCAAACCTTCCTTGCAACACTTCACACGATTCCGTTTTTGGTCAAGCATTTGCCTTTCATAAAGTAATGTTTAATCACCACACGAAATTCTTTTTCATCTATTTTGTGACAATCACTCGTCTTCCTTGATTCACACGAATGCCAAACACAAGGAGATAGACCAGTATGGCTGAAACTTGGTGTGCGTTCTTTCCACAGATGCTACTAACTAAACATGACCTCGATGTCGGTGATGCCAACTGTCGGATTTTGCACGGACTTTTCAAACGCCTCTCGTATAATATTGCAACGTTAATCATTTAAATATGTTTCCTAGACAAACGTAATTCTGTCATTTCATTACTGTACGTTAATTATATCTTGGTTGGGATTATTTCCGTCAGTATGTAATGGATTGTTGCTGGAAACACTCTTTCCAGAAAAGATAGTAGCACTTAGCTTCATTTCAGGCATAAAGGGATTCCTTCCTCGCTTAGACCTCCTAAACCAAAACCACTAAATTACCGCGTTAGATTCTATCGAGAAAGAGAAAATCTTCGAGCTTAACTGAATTGTGTGATATGAGCTGTTTGTCACAGGACAGCAGTAAATTTCAGCGTACGGTATGCGGAACGTTTATCGTAGCGCGGGCGAGGGAAATATTCCAGATCAGCGCGCTGCGCGGGGTTGTCCGTGCGTCACGCACTTCGACATCGTACGTCGACCGAACCGGTGCGCTCGTAAAAAGTGCGCCGGCGTTTGTCACGGGATTTGCAGCGATAATCTGGCAGGCCAGAGCGCGCTAACTCGGCTGCGTGTCGCCAGGTGTCACTACCGGCCGCAGCTCACACCAGGCGGGTGATAACGCAGGCGAATAAATCCCGCTTAACCTCCATCGGCAATATTTCCACAGCGGTTGCGCAGGCTCTATAATTCCTCCTTCCCGAATGACAAACTCGTTTCTCGCACGTTCGGCGCCGCGCAGATAGAGCGTTAAGAACGAATGATGGCGAGGCCTCGTATTACACCGCTCATTTACTGGCCGTGAAACAAATAGTCGCTGTGCCTTGTTATCGGATTAAAAACTCCCCGTAGCGGCCAGTGAGCGGGTAGGATATCCTGTGACTAGGCAACCGACAGATGGTAGCCCATAGTCGGCGACAACAGCGTTCAACATATAGCATAGGTGTTTCTCTTCCGTGCTGAACATCAAACTTGATTGCTTTTCGGAATTGATTATGATTTATCTCCTCTCGATAATAATATTAATCTTGTACAACTGTTGGATAATCAACAACATGCACAGCGGTGCTAATTGTACTGACCCAAATCAGCCGTATTGGACACAGTATACACTGTAGATGAACAGAACTGCAACTAATTTACGTAAAATTACACCACATGAATCGGAGACAGTTATCTGTGATGTGGAAAGAAGTTGAAGATGCTCAGTTTATTTAAATACAATAAAATGAAATTACTAAACATTACCAAATATTATTATATTACAGAGTTAATATAAATTGTCAAACAAGTTAAAACGTTAGCTTTAGAACTTCGTCCAAATGTTGTCTTGGCATGGAAGCTGTATCGTGACAGATATTTAATTCAGTCCGAAGTTTTACTACATATACCACATTACCTATAAGAAATTTAATTAGCTCTGTACAACGAAGTTCTTTTACAGTGATCTTCGTTCAGTAGTAGATTACAATACCAACCCTGAGAGATGAAATTTGTGATTACATTTTTTTCAGCTGTTTTACCTAAAATTACAAATCTTAAGTTCATAATGAGGGGTGGGCCTATGTGGCAGATGCATTGAATGGAAACATCTATTCAAATTCCATGTGTAAGTAGGCTGTTTAGGTTTTTTTATTGGTAACGCCGCCGCCACGTAGCGCTCTGTATGAAAATCACTGGCTGTGCCGTGTGCAGTCTGTGGCTGGTTGGCATTGTTGTAATACTCGCCATTGTAGTGTTGGGCAGCGGCAGCTGGATGCTAACAGCGCGTAGCGTTGCGCAGTTGGAGGTGAGCCGCCAGCAGTGGCGGACGTGGGCAGAGAGATGGCGGAGTTTTGTAATTTGTAAGACTGGATGTCATGAACCATCATACACTCCTGGAAATGGAAAAAAGAACACATTGACACCAGTGTGTCAGACCCACAATACTTGCTCCGGACACTGCGAGAGGGCTGTACAAGCAATGATCACACGCACGGCACAGCGGACACACCAGGAACCGCGGTGTTGGCCGTCGAATGGCGCTAGCTGCGCAGCGTTTGTGCACCGCCGCCGTCAGTGTCAGTCACTTTGCCGTGGCATACGGAGCTCCATCGCAGTGTTTAACACTGGTAGCATGCCGCGACAGCGTGGACGTGAACCGTATGTGCAGTTGACGAACTTTGAGCGAGGGCGTATAGTGGGCATGCGGGAGGCCTGGTGGACGTACCGCCGAATTGCTCAACACGTGGGGCGTGAGGTCTCCACAGTACATCGATGTTGTCGCCAGTGGTCGGCGGAAAGTGCACGTGCCCGTCGACCTGGGACCGGACCGCAGCGACGCACGGATGCACGCCAAGACCGTAGGATCCTACGCAGTGCCGTAGGGGACCGCACCGCCACTTCCCAGCAAATTAGGGACACTGTTGCTCCTGGGGTATCGGCGAGGACCATTCGCAACCGTCTCCATGAGGCTGGGCTACGGTCTCGCACACCGTTAGGCCGTCTTCCGCTCACGCCCCAACATCGTGCAGCCCGCCTCCTGTGGTGTCGCGACAGGCGTGAATGGAGGGACGAATGGAGACGTGTCGTCTTCAGCGATGAGAGTCGCTTCTGCCTTGGTGCCAATGATGGTCGTATGCATGTTTGGCGCCGTGCAGGTGAGCGCCACAATCAGGACTGCATACGACCGAGGCACACAGGGCCAACACCCGGCATCATGGTGTGGGGAGCGATCTCCTACACTGGCCGTACACCTCTGGTGATCGTCGAGGGGACACTGAATAGTGCACGGTACATCCAAACCGTCATCGAACCCATCGTTCTACCATTCCTAGACCGGCAAGGGAACTTGCTGTTCCAACAGGACAATGCACGTCCGCATGTATCCCGTGCCACCGAACGTGCTCTGGAAGGTGTAAGTCAACTACCCTGGCCAGAAAGATCTCCGGATCTGTCCCCCATTGAGCATGTTTGGGACTGGATGAAGCGTCGTCTCACGCGGTCTGCACTTCCAGCACGAACGCTGGTCCAACTGAGGCGCCAGGTGGAAATTGCATGGCAAGCCGTTCCACAGGACTACATCCAGCATCTCTACGATCGTCTCCATGGGAAAATAGCAGCCTGCATTGCTGCGAAAGGTGGATATACACTGTACTAGTGCCTACATTGTGCATGCTCTGTTGCCTGTGTCTATGTGGCTGTGGTTCTGTCAGTGTGATCATGTGATGTATCTCACCCCAGGAATGTGTCAATAAAGTTTCCCCTTTCTGGGACAATGAAATCACGGTGTTCTTATTTCAATTTCCAGGAGTGTATATATTTTGACTATTAAGGTAAATACATTGTTTGTTCTGTATTAAAATCTTTCATTTGCTAACTATGCCTATCAGTAGTTAGTGCCTTCAGTAGTTTGAATCTTTTATTTAGCTGGTAGTAGTGGCGCTCACTGTATTGCAGTAGCTTGAGTAACGAAGATTTTTGTGAGGTAAGTGATTTGTGAAACGTATAGGTTAATGTTAGTCAGGGCCATTCTTTCGTAGGGATTTTTGGAAGTCAGATTGCGTTGGGCTAAAATATTCTATATCAGTTTAAGCACAGTCGTGTATAAATTTTTCAAAGGGGACGTTTCACATGCTATTCATGTGCTCTGTATAACAAAGTTTTATCTTTGAATTTAGAGAAGTTAATTATCTTATAAATTACACTTGTATCAATTGACTGTATTTGGATTGGTTTTGCATTATGCACCATTTGGTTTCAAAATCTGTAATATCATTTCACTATCACTTAAACAAAGAACAACTAAACATTTTCATAAAAACTAATTTCAAGGGAGGAAACGGAAGATAATGTGATATGTGACATAAACATTACGAAAATTCCATTTCAAAACTATATTCACTAATATACTATTTTGTTATTTCTACAAATTTTGTTTATATACAGAGTCATGTTTTCTTAGTAAATGTCAACTCAAGCATACAGAAAAGTACGTATCAGGTTTAATTGTTTAATTAATTAATCTGGAAGTATCTGCATTTTCATGCCACAAAATATGTGACTGGTGTTTCGCACCAGAGAGTTGGACAGTATTTGATTCGCTTTCAAGTAGGGCAGTCTAGCTTTGAATGCCCAGGGGGCATGTACTGGTTTAGAAATGGAGTAAGGAACTTTTTGTTTTGAACTAGGGCAGAACAGACTAAGTTTTTAAAGTTGCAAAGCCTACTTTGAATTGCCGACCTGTGTGCCCGAGCGGATCTAGGCGCTTCAGTCTGGAACGGCGCGACCTCTACGGTCGCAGATTCGAATCCTGCCTCGGGCATGGATGTTGTGATGTCCTTAGGTTAGATATGTTTAAGTAGTTCTAAGTTCTAGGGGACTGATGACCTCAGATGTTAAGCCAGCTCAGAGATATTTGAGGCATTTTTCGTACTTTGAATTAGATGTGCGCAATGTACGCTTTTTTTTAATGTTGAAAACCTCGATTTTTATGTGTAAGCATACCTGAAACGATTTATAATCTTTCTATGAGAAAGACTGTTTAACAAAGTGGATTGATTGTTTGCCATGTACGAACTATAAATAAACTATGATGCATTATTTTCGCGAAGAAAAGTCTTCACTAACATTCGAAATTCGGAATCTAAATATCATACCCTAGACGTTATCAAGACTACGACCGGAAACGCAAATATTACGACAGCACAAGACAAGTATTAAACAACTTTTCTTCTCATTGTAACAACAATTTAAAATTGGTTTTCTGTACTACTGTTTCCAGTTCTTTTCGGCAGCGTATTCACATATCCGCTTGTCCTGTTGAAGCAGTGCAAACAAAACATCAACAGTTTCGTATTAAAGATTGTTTTATTGGACTTAGGGAAAGGCAGTTTTAAATCTGGCAGACTTATGAATAGGTCTTCCTGCGTTTTGTACAACTGAAGTGCTAGTATTACGTACATCCTTTGCGCAATTTTTTGAGGAAAGATAAACATTGGACACGGCAAAGAAATTAATGTCTATATGTTTCGTGGAATAATGGTGAATGCACCGAATTGAGTAGGTCTTTACAGGCTGTTCTAGAATAAACACCTGATGTGCAATATATCTTGTGATATGCTTCTGCCAGCCAGGGTGGCCGAGCGGGTTCTAGGCGCTACAGTCTGGAACCGCGCGACCGCTACGATCGCAGGTTCTAATCCTGCCTCGGGCATGGATGTGTGTGATGCGCTTAGGTTAGTTAGGTTTAAGTAGTTATAAGTTCTAGGGGACTGATGACCTCAGAAGTTAAGTCCCATAGTGCTCAGAGCCATTTGAACCATATGACATGCTTCTGTTTTCTGAAAAAACTATCTGTGTGATCTGATTTTCCGCAGAAATTATTCTTTCACTTATTATTCAATGGTCTCGCGGTAGCGTTCTTGCTTCCCATGGACGGAGTCCCGGTTTCAATTCCCGGCGGGGTCAGGAATTTTCCCTGCCTCGAGATGACTGGGTGTTGTTGTGTGGTCTTCATCATTATTCATCCCCATTACGATCGGAGGAAGGCAATGGCAAACCAGCTCCACTGGGACCTTGCCTAGAATGGCGGTGAGGGTCTCCCGCATCGTTCCCCCATGCTCTCTCACGGAGTATGGGACTTCATCATCACTGAATGGAGGTGTGTTACTTTCAGATTGTTAAAAAAAAAGTTTCAAATGGCTCTGACCACTATGGGACTTAACATCGGAGGTCATCAGTCCGGTCAAACTTAGAACTACTTAAACCTTACTAACCTAAGGACGTCACATACATCCATACCCGTGGCAGAATTGGAACCTGCGACCGTAGCAGTCATGTGATTCCGGACTGAAGCGCATAGAATCGCTCTGCCACCGCGGTCGGCAGATTGTTAAAACACGGAACCTGTAACATTAAACACATATAATGTAAACGTAGCTGAACTAAGACAATTTGTTAACTTTAGAGTGTTATTCAGTTAAGGCTGAAATCTTACTGAACTCCTAAGATCTTAAAAGTTTCGACTGGTTCTATGTCACTGTTTGAGCAGTTGGTTAAGGCAGCTTTAGACTGTCATGAGAATTACTGAACTGTATGTACTACGAGTTTTACCAACAAAACAAGTCTTCAACTGAAAAATAATCTTACTACCGAATTTCCGATACAAAGCATGCTAGTACCAGAAACTTTTATTGATGGCAATATAAGATTATCGGAACGTAATGTGTAAAATTTCTTAGTGTCCTGATGGAAAACATATTTAAGTGATAATATGTTCCACATTTTAAGGGAAAAGCGGCAAGTTGTGTCTGGACCACTCATTAGTGCCACCTCTGTAAGAGATGGTGCGTGTGAGGTGATGCCTTCGATTGTGGGGAACCAGTAGAAACGCTGTGGACAATTTAACAATATAAATTTATTATGTCCTCAATTCGTCATGAGGCAGGCATGCCTCTCCTCATGAGCTTTGGATGGTGCAACTGGCGTTGGCTGCTACGACCGCGCCCGGCGTTGCTGCGTCACGACTCTGCCCGGTACCATAGGCAAGGTGTGGCCAGTTGCAACAGTGGCGCACCAGTTGGCGGCCCCGCTGCTCTTCGCCACGAGGTGACGAAGGCGGCTGTGTGCGGGACTCGACTCACACTCCTCGGTTAGGTGGTGGAAGAGGGCTGACGTTGTGACGCAGAGTCCCTGAGACTCAGTGTTGGCGGCAGCTGACACAGACTGGTGGCCGGCAGGCTGTGGCACGAGGCCCCATGAAGAACCCAATGCGGCGGCAGACGCAGCCTGGCCTCGAACCGGCGCTGCCCAGTCGTCTCGCTGCTCAGGCGTCGTGGTGCGTGTGAGGTAACAGGTCAACTGTGGGGCCCTGAAAATACTCTATGTTCGGAGTTGGCGTGGCCGCACGGTGCGCTCGGTGGGCGCAGGCCGCTCGGTAGGCCGACCACGTGGTGCCGGATTTGGGCCGAAGCGAGAGGGGTCCAGCAGGAGAGCGTGACTGGGAAAACCATGGTGACGCTGTGTCGATGAAACAGACTTGTATGCCAAGAGTGCCAAAGGTGGCGGACTTTGTGAAACCATCATGGCAGACACTTCACAGTTCATATACACTCCTGGAAATTAAAATAAGAACACCGTGAATTCATTGTCCCAGGAAGGGGAAACTTTATTGACACATTCCTGGGGTCAGATACATCACATGATCACACTGACAGAACCACAGGCACATAGACACAGGAAACAGAGCATGCACAATGTCGGCACTAGTACAGTGTATATCCACCTTTAGCACCAATGCAGGCTGCTATTCTCCCATGGAGACGATCGTAGAGATGCTGGATGTAGTCCTGTGGAACGGCGTGCCATTCCATTTGCACCTGGCGCTTCAGTTGGACCAGCGTTCGTGCTGGACGTGCAGACCGCGTGAGACGACGCTTCATCCAGTCCCAAACATGCTCAATGGGGGACAGATCCGGAGATCTTGCTGGCCAGGGTAGTTGACTTACACCTTCCAGAGCACGTTCGGTGGCACGGGATACATGCGGACGTGCATTGTCCTGTTGGAACAGCAAGTTCCCTTGCCGGTCTAGGAATGGTAGAACGATGGGTTCGATGACGGTTTGGATGTCCTGTGCACTATTCAGTGTCCCCTCGACGATCACCAGAGGTGTACGGCCAGTGTAGGAGATAGCTCCCCACACCATGATGCCGAGTGTTGGCCCTGTGTGCCTCGGTCGTATGCAGTCCAGATTGTGGCGCTCACCTGCACGGCGCCAAACACGCATACGACCATCATTGGCACCAAGGCAGAAGCGACTCTCATCGCTGAAGACGACACGTCTCCATTCGTCCCTCCATTCACGCCTGTCGCGACACCACTGGAGGCGGGCTGCACGATGTTGGGGCGTGAGCGGAAGACGGCCTAACGGTGTGCGGGACCGTAGCCCAGCTTCATGGAGACGGTTGCGAATGGTTCTCGCCGATACCCCAGGAGCAACAGTGTCCCTAATTTGCTGGGAAGTGGCGGTGCCGTCCCCTACGGCACTGCGTAGGATCCTACGGTCTTGGCGTGCATCCGTGTGTCGCTGCGGTCCGGTCCCAGGTCGACGGGCACGTGCACCTTCCGCCGACCACTGGCGACAACATCGATGTACTGTGGAGACCTCACGCCCCACGTGTTGAGCAATTCGGCGGTACGTCCACCAGGCCTCCCGCATGCCCACTATACGCCCTCGCTCAAAGTTCGTCAACCGCACATACGGTTCACGTCCACGCTGTCGCGGCATGCTACCAGTGTTAAAGACTGCGATGGAGCTCCGTATGCCACGGCAAACTGGCTGACACTGACGGCGGCGGTGCACAAATGCTGCGCAGCTAGCGCCATTCGAAGGCCAACACCGCGGTTCCTGGTGTGTCCGCTGTGCCGTGCGTGTGATCATTACTTGTACAACCCTCTCGCAGTGTCCGGAGCAAGTATGGTGGGTCTGACATACCGGTGTCAATGTGTTCTTTTTTCCATTTCCAGGAGTGTAGATATTAATACACTCCTGGAAATGGAAAAAAGAACACATCGACACCGGTGTGTCAGACCCACCATACTTGCTCCCGACACTGCGAGAGGGCTGTACAAGCAATGATCACACGCACGGCACAGCGAACACACCAGGAACCGCGGTGTTGGCCGTCGAATGGCGCTAGCTGCGCAGCATTTGTGCACCGCCGCCGTCAGTGTCAGCCAGTTTGCCGTGGCATACGGAGCTCCATCGCAGTCTTTAACACTGGTAGCATGCCGCGACAGCGTGGACGTGAACCGTATGAGCAGTTGACGGACTTTGAGCGAGGGCGTATAGTGGGCATGCGGGAGGCCGGGTGGACGTACCGCCGAATTGCTCAACACGTGGGGCGTGAGGTTTCCACAGTACATCGATGTTGTCGCCAGTGGTCGGCGGAAGGTGCACGTGCCCGTCGACCTGGGACCGGACCGCAGCGACGCACGGATGCACGTCAAGACCATAGGATCCTACGCAGTGCCGTAGGGGACCGCACCGCCACTTCCCAGCAAATTAGGGACACTGTTGCTCCTGGGGTATCGGCGAGGACCATTCGCAACCGTCTCCATGAAGCTGGGCTACGGTCCCGCACACCGTTAGGCCGTCTTCCGCTCACGCCCCAACATCGTGCAGCCCGCCTCCGGCGGTGTCGCGACAGGCGTGAATGGAGGGACGAATGGAGACGTGTCGTCTTCAGCGATGAGAGTCGCTTCTGCCTTGGTGCCAATGATGGTCGTATGCGTGTTTGGCGCCGTGCAGGTGAGCGCCACAATCAGGACTGCATACGACCGAGGCACACAGGGCCAACACCCGGCATCATGGTGTGGGGAGCGATCTCCTACACTTGCCGTACACCTCTGGTGATCGTCGAGTGGACACTGAATAATGCACCGTACATCCAAACCGTCATCGAACCCATCGTTCTACCATTCCTAGACCGGCAAGGGAACTTGCTGTTCCAACAGGACAATGCACGTCCGCATGTATCCCGTGCCACCGAACGTGTTCTAGAATGTGTAAGTCAACTACCCTGGCCAGCAAGATCTCCGGATCTGTCCCCCACTGAGCATGTTTGGGACTGGATGAAGCGTCGTCTCACGCGGTCTACACGTCCAGCACGAACGCTGGTCCAGCTGAGGCGCCAGGTGGAAATGGAATGGCACGCCGTTCCACAGGACTACATCCAGCATCTCTACGACCGTCTCCATGGGAGAGTAGCAGCCTGCATTGCTGCGAAAGGTTGATATACACTGTACTAGTGCCGACATTGTGCATGCTCTGTTGCCTGTGTCTATGTGCCTGTGGTTCTGTCAGTGTGATCATGTGATGTATCTGACCGAGGACTGTGTCAATAAAGTTTCCCCTTCCTGGGACAATGAATTCACGGTGATCTTATTTCATTTTCCAGGAGTGTATAAAAGTTAGGCAGAGCAAAATCAATTTCGACACTTAAAATCACTATTACTTGACGTCTACTATTCCGATAGTACTCTACATGCTATAGCATTTGTTCCTCAGTTGTCCGTCCTTCTTGGGCTGCTGAAGGAGTGGTCGAGACCTGGTTCCCAAGTATCGTCCAGAAAGGTAAGATTCTGTTTGGATAAGATCTCTATCTGGTCATCTTGCCGGTACAGCTGTGGCTGTGTCACGTTAAGTCTCTGTTACAGTCTCTGTTAAATGAAACGTAGGTCGCACTGTATCACACCTTGACCAGTCAATTTGTATTCTGCTACCTCGCTACGCCAAACGTTTTGTCCCCGTGAGTTTTCTTTGCTCATAAAGACTAGCGACACCACCGTGTCATTGTACACTGAATAGACCAAGTGGAGACCTGCTCTACGAATATAAAGTTTTGGTTCAGTCACCTCCTTCGGGCAAAAATGTTCTTCCGTTTTTCCCTTAAATAGTTGCAGGATGCATGTGTACCTACTTGTAACTTTGCAAGTTGGGTAGATGGTGACCACCCAGTTCTGTCACTCCTGGAGCTCACCAGCGCTCAACTCCACACGTCAGTCCCCATCTTCTGCTAGTAGTAACAACCCTTCTTCCCTTATTTGCATAACTTTCCCAACTGCTTCTAGCTTCACAGGATAAGTGTGCACTGTGTAACATTTAAAAACTGCCTGTTCCTCAGCTCTTACCGATCCGTAGAATCGCGCGCTATCTGTTACTACGCCCACTGCTGCACTATCATAGTGAAATGGTACGTTCTGACTAGTCGGTTCCAATACTAGTTGTAATTCCGATCGCAGCTCTCCTTGCACCTTCCTCATCCCCTTCAGAAATTGCTCAGGTGATACCAAGACAGGACTTAATTGACCATGTGGCACCTGACGGACTGCCTCCTGCAAATTTGTTAGCTCGACCCATTACGTCCCAGAAGCTATCATCTAGGGACTGCAATAACCTTGTGAAGGTTAACCTTGTGTCTAATGTCTGTATACTTGCTTGCACTGCCCCTAAATCCCGCTTAAGAATAGTAGCCGAGGTCCTGGCGTTATCCATGATTCCATGAGTCAGCCTACGGAACGTGCGTGTGTTGATCAGCACGCCTCTCTCCAAGTTCATGATTTGCGTAGAATGATACTCTAAAATCACCTTATTCGCTTCTGCTAACCCTGTTGTGGCATGTGTTATTTCATTCAATTTGCTCAAATCGCTTGCTTCTGCTGTCCCGAAGATTGTCTTCAGAATTCTACCCCCAGCATCTATCGACTGCCTTCTTACTCTCGTATGCTCCTCTGGGACTATTTCAGTCACCTCTTACATCTGATCCTTTAATAGTGCTCATTCCCCTATCAGGTTCCTGTATTCCTCTGACACCTCTCTCTGTTTCCCACTGCTAATCACCAATTCCTGCACCCCTGAAAATACTGCTTCCAGCCACTTTATTTCATTCGCAGCTCCCACTAAATACTAAACTTACAGACGATTTATGGCTAGAACATGTCACATCTGGCTGTCTGGAAACCAGCTCTCCACCGCCCAGGTGATACACCTGCAGTTCCGTTAGTCCCCCCCCCGGAGAAGTGGTACAGTGCCACCAAAACTAGCAGTCTTCCTCTGCTTCGTCTGACAAACTGAGGACACCGATCCATACCACCTCCCCTCCCCTCCCCTCCCCTTCCCTTTCCTTCCCTTCCCTCCCCTCCCCTCCTCTCCTCTCCCCTCTCCTCCCCTCAAGCAGCCTGCTGTCTCTGAACAGCGGTCATTTTATTGCTCTACTTATTACCACAAATAAACATACAGTTCAACGCCTACTATCAACATTATGTCCTACACTACAAACGCACATGAAGTGCACAAAATCGATACACATAACTACTCTCTTGGCCTAAGTGTTTAACGATGAAACTTCTTTATTTAAATATGTCAATCTGTACTGAAATTGCTGAATGACGGAGAAGATGAAACTTCTACTTTATTTGATTCTGAAACAGCTGAGTAAAACTGAACGTTCTGAGCCTAGTTTCTCTTTCCTTTTTCATATCATGTCAACACTGACCCACAATATTCTAGCGCAACGCTACCTGACTGTTCAAAAAAGAGGATAACCTGACTTCAAATAATTAATTCAAAGAATGGCCCTGACTAAAAAGAAATCCTAATAACCTATACATTTCATTAAGCACTTACCTCACAAAAATCTTCACTACGCGAACTACTGCAATACAGCGAGCGTCAACACTGCCAGCTAAATAAAAGATTCTAACTACTAAACCCACTAACTACTAATAGGCATGTGGTTAGCAAGTGAAAGATTTTGTTGCAAACCAAATACTGTCTTTTTTTTACCTTAATAATGTGACATTCAGTTCAGACACGAATATAAATCTTCATTGACATTGACATTGTCATCAAATACAAAGGTACATAATCATGAATAATATTCCATCTCCAGATCGAACATGTACAGATCGTCAGCGTACGCTAACACTTCAGATCCCTATCCTCCATCAATGCTAACTTCTCATATCTAACATTCATCACTGCTGGTTGGTCACCTCTAACTGCCCAACAGTGCTTCCATCACTGCTGGCGACTAACTTCCAACTGCCCAACACTTCCGGCGATTAACTTCCAACAACGAGTCCAACCAGCCGCATAGTCTCTTACAAAGAAAGCGCGGTCATAGATCCAATGCAAAGCGCTACACAGCGCTGACAACACAGAAGAAGCCCACGTACAACAATTCTGAGGTATCCGGACTCCCCTCTCCCGTTGCTTATCGTTTCGCGTTTTCCTCTTATAGCCTCTGGCGCACCCATGAATGGTCGCAGACGTTCCACATGCGCAATCGGCGTCCTTGTTGGTGACTGCAGCTTCGCATTCATTGGTGACGTAGTTCCGACTACGTGGTATGGGCCTTGGTAACATGATAAAAACTTCTTTGTCTTTCCCTTCAGCGTATTTGTACTCACCTAACCCACTGGCTCACTTTATACTACAGTAATGTCCCCATATGCCTCACTGCTGCTTCCGGTTTCTCCAAAGCCTTCTAATTTGATTTTTGTTCACTATTCCACATCTCCTCTACTTTTCTTGCAAAACTGCGGACTGCTTCTTAGTTTTCGCCACTGTTCTGTTCAGTCATGTCGAGAAGTGACGGCATCTTTTTGCTATACACTATCTCTCATGTGATAACCCAGTGCTAATATGTACTTTAGAGTTATATGAGTTTACAACAAAGGTTAGATAAGTATCCCACTTTGAATAATTTGAATCCACATAGTATCGAAGCATTATTCAGTGAACTCTCTCTGTCCTTCCATTAGCTTGCGGATGTAATGGGCTAGTCCTCAACTACTTTAGTATCCGTCTTCATCAGTTCGTCCCCTGGTCCGTTATCGTCATCTGTGGGACACCAAATTTAAGTATCCACGGATTAACTAATGCCTGTGCGATTGTGATTGCATGTTGGTTCGGCATTGCCACCATCTCAGTGTAACAAGAAAAGTGATCTACTATGTTCAGCACAAAACGATTAACCACTGGTGTTCCTCTGAATAGTCCAAACACGTCCACCCCAACGAAATTAAAAGGCTCTGTTGCTTCTGCCTTCTGACTCAAATTGACCATCTGCGCAAAATCCACACGATTCTTGACGCATCGATCCACATAATCCTTTCTTCCTTTTCACCAATCCTCCTCTGCCACCCTTCTATTCGCAGCCCTGTATCTACCATAACCTTTCAAAATGTGATCACGCATCACACGGAATGCTTCCAGTTTTAACTTAGGTGGCACCACCACTATTGTTTTACAAAATAATTCGTCATGCACATCAAATTGCTGCTGTTTCTTATTCTTCCTGCATTCCTCGACAGTGTTCTACGCCGCTCCCCACTCTCCAAGATCGTGGCCCAGTGCCTGTATTACGGCTATCTTTGTGCTTGGTCTGTCCGCATTTCCGTGTTTCCTTCCCTGATTGTGGATTACTTCGTGCTTAAATTCACTGAGTTTCGATGCCCATCTCGTTAATCTGCTGGAGGATGGCCACAGGATGTTCTTAATCATCGACCTACCGTCTCAAAACGCAGCCAAAGGCGTATTTTGACGCATCACATGGCAACATAAATTCTTTCTGAATGTCTGGAAACACCAGAACCGAACTAGATGTCAACACCCTCGCAATCACGTCAAATGCTCCCTGAAAATTTCTCCGATCGCACAAACTTAACCCCTTTTTTTCAAAAATTGCGTATACGGCCCTGCAATATCGTCTGAAAATCCCTTCACGAACCTCCTATAATAATTTGAGAGACCGAGAAAAGATTATAACTCCCTAGTAGTTTGTGGTTCTGGAAAATATTGCATTACTTAACCTCAGATCAGTCGTTACACCATCCGTACTTACGACATGGCCCAAATAGTGAATTTTCTCCAATGCAAAGTGACATTTTCCACCATTGAGTGTGAGATTTGCTGCCCCTAATCTGCCGAATACTTCATTTGGAGGTTTTTGTGTTCCTGCATATTCCTTGATTGAACGATTACGTCATCAAGATGTACTACGTATTGGTGGGCTTTCATTCCTCTCATTACTCCGTCCAGCAGAATGTCGCTGGCCCATTTTTCATCCAAAAGGCATCCTCTTGTGTTGGTAGTTTCCCCCATCTACTGAAAACGCTGTTTTTGGTGTATTTTCAGAAGCCACTTCTAACTAATGGTATCAGCTCTAAGTCCAACCTCGAGATGTACTTACTTTTGTCTAGGTTATCTATGGTCTCCGCAATATTTGGAATAGGGTATAAATAGCAAAAATACAACATATATAAATAGCAAAAATACAATATTTTTGCTATTTAAATAGCTATAAACGCAACAAAACCAATACTTCTGCAAACTGTCCATAGACTTCTTAGGTATTATTACAATTCCTGCCCCCATCCCCCAATGTACTATTCCTTTCTTCTATTATTCCGTCAGTTAATTGTTGATCTATGAACTCTTATAAAACTGGTTGCAGCGATGGTGGTGTTGTGTTTGGTCTCCAATATTATATCATTGGTTCATTTCCTGTTGGAATCCTGTGTTGTGCTACTGGCGTGGCAGGAAACGACCCTCTCGGAAAAAACAGATTCCAGAATTTTAGCAACTGGTCCTCCAACTGTGTTTTCTCTGCTCCTTTCAGATGCTTCAACTTCTCGCGAAATACAGTCCTAGCAGCGTTCTGTCCTCACTTATAGCACACAGCTCCTGTGTGGCAATCCCTAGTGTAGCTAATAAGTTCCCTTCAATAGCCTTGCTTCTTCTCGACCAAAATTATCCGCAATGTTGGGTACCACATTTCTTCCATTCGTTTCGCGTACGCATACAATACTGAGTTACACCAGACAACACTCTGTGTAATACTTCACTACCCTCCAAAGGTTCTACTACATATATCACACCTAATGGCAAGTTTAGTTACGCATTCACCCATAGTGATTAACCGGTACCTTAGGACACACAGCCATGCAAATCAAGCCTTAATGCTATTGCTTACGGTTCATCTGGACCGTCTTGTATACTAGACGCTCCACAAGGCAGATTAACTTTGGCAACAGTTTTGGAATGTCTTCCCACTCAATTTCGCCATACGTGAAGGCAGATTAATTATAGCGTGGTGTGGATGTAGAAAATCTAACCCTAGGATCATGCTTTACCCCTCACTTACATGAGACACCAATTCCAAACATTGCCCAGACTTGGTTGTTGCAACCTAAGAATTCACCATTACTCCAATGGTCGTATATCGCTATCCCCTATCTCACATAAATCATGTTGTAGTGGGCTCCACTGCCTTCTACCCACTAATTCTTTCGAGTCTACTGACACATACGCTTCTGTGTCCAAAATTACTTTATACTCTGTTCCATCCACAATACCCATTGTCGCACATTCCGTCTCTGCGTTCATTCTGACTGAATTAATTCCTACCAGGAGCTCCTGTCGGTGCATTGGGGCTGCTTTCTGACTTTAACGGACCCTTTCCGTTCCCTTAACTACCTCTATCATTATCCATACGTTCATGCGTTGACCAAAACCTCATTTACCGGCATTTCCACCAAATTGTCGGCGACCCCTGGTACTCCAGCTGTGGTCTGGGTTCCACAGTTGTTAACAATGTCTTTCAAACACTTTAATATTCGACGTAAATACCTCCTAACCGCGGTGATCTATCGATTTCTTCGTATTCCAAAGCTAACCTAACCTCTTCAGGAAGATCCTTAGGCGCCCCATTTCTCACTCTCCCCTTAAAAAAGAATCGAGCGATCGTTGCTTGGCATCTTGGAGCACCACTTTATTTACCTCCTCGTTTAATGAGCTGTTCTTACGTGTTAACCTTCAGTTTCCTGATTCTATCCGCAAAGTCTTCTACTGTCTCGTTGTGTCTCGTAGATACCACCCCTAATAGTTAACGAAGGAACCGTGGACTATTTTACTTCCTGTATAATTGCTCCAACCCCTGTCTCAACTGGTCAAAAGTTACCGCATTTCGTAATGCTTCTGTGGACCATCTGAATGATTTTGCATCTCCTGACAAACGTAACCTTGCGATCAGCCACAGTTATTTACCTGACCAATCCCCTATGTCAGCTGCTGCTTAAGATCCTCTATAAATGCCAACACATCCTCAGACACAGTGCCAGAAAAATGAGAAACAAGATTTGCCACAGTCAGATCCACTCCTAGAGTTTGCGACTTCAGCATTTCTTTCTAGATCCGCCACATTCGGATCCACTCCTACAGTTTGCGACTTCAACACTTCTATCTCGCGATTCTTCCCGGCTATTACATTAAACATAACAACTTCATCTGTTCTTAGTTGAACCATCTGATCCACTAATGGTTGCACCGCTTCTTCACTAGAGACACCACGTGTCTCTTATTTTTCCTCTGCGTGCTTTACTCACGATAAAAGTTACACTACAACAAAACAATTCGCACAGAACAGTTAGTCTTAGAAGCGACTCCATGATTACCATCACAGAACAACGAAATAGTCTTACTCACCCCAGTGACGACACAGTGGGCTGTGGCTAAAATGGCGTCCTGTGGGGGTGGCACACCCTCCACTGTTGATTGCTGCAACTTGGGCCCACCTGACACAGCTCTGTAGTGGCACATCTGTAGGGCATGGTACGTATGTGGTGATGCCGTAGATTGTCGGGAACCAGTAGAAACACTGTCGACAGAATGAGATTTTCACTCTGCAGCGGAGTGTGCGCTGATATAAAACTTCCTAGCATATTGAAACTGTGTGCCGGACCGAGACTCGGACTCAGGACCTTTGCCTTTCGCGGGCAAGTGCTCTACCAACTGAAATAGTACGACTCACGCTCCGTCCTCACAGCTTTACTTCCGCCAGTACCTCGCCTCCTACCTGTCGACAGTTTTACAGCAGTGCTTTATTATATCTTCAATGCGACGTGAGACAGGAACGCCTCTCCTTGGAAGCTCTGTGTGGTGCAGCTGGTGTCGGGTGCTAGGACGGCGTCTGGCGATGCTGCCTCTGGATTCCGGCCAGGCGGCGAAAGTAAGGTCATGACCAGTTGCGACTGTGGCGCTCCCCAACGGAGGGACACGCCAGGAGGCAGCCCCGCGACTCTTCGCTCTGTGATAGCGGTGGCGCCAGCGCGCAGGTTTCAACCCGTGCTCCTCGGATAGGCAGCTGACGGCTGACGGAGACTGGCGTTGTGACGCCGAGTCCTTCCCTGGGCCTCATCGTCGGCGATAGGATGCACAGGCAGCAGGCCGGTGGTGCTGTGGCACCAAGTCTCTGGAAGGAGCCAAAGCAGTGGCTGATGCAGCCTGGTCTCGAACTGGAGGCTGCTGCTGGCACTGCCCAGTCGTCTGGCGGTCCAATTGTGCTCCAGCGTCATGTTGATGACAATGCCCCCGAATCGAATGACGTCCTGTCCTCAAATTCAGCCCTATTTATACTCTGTTACTGCCTATTTAATTCTCTAAAACCTGGTCTGTAGTCACGTCGCCTATAAACAAAGAGACTTGCTGGCGTGTGGTTACAATGATCCGCTTATTACATCGTTCTTTGCCGCACGGAACAATTCACCGTTACGCTCAGATATCCTCGCTTCGCAACTCAATTGCGCATATGTTATTGCGCCCTACATCCGACCTAGTGTGGCCGACCGCAAGCGCTGCTACCGAGATACTCCGCGGGGGGATCATTGCTACTTTGTCACTTGCACTAAAGATTTAATACTTTTACCCAAAGTACTGGATAGTGCCACTTCGATGTTACAGTTTACTCATACCAGATTTGAATGGCAAATTCAGTTATCAAATTTCCTAGAATAAGCTAAAACCGAAAGGTAGTGACATGAATATTCAAATTCTGAACGACTTATGCATACATAATTACTATGGTAAAGTGCTTACAAATAGTGGTTCAAGTGGTTCAGATGGCTCTGAGCACTATGAGACTTAACATCTGACGCCATCAGTCCCCTAGACTACTTAAACATAAATTACCTAAGGACATCACACACACCCATGCCCGAGGCATGATTCGAGCCTGCGACCGTAGCAGCAGCGCGGTTCCGGACTGAAGCGCCTAGAACCGCTCGGCCACCAACGGCCGGCTTACAAATAGTGATGAAGCGTACTTCTCGCGTCTGTTACTGGAGTTAACTTGCAGCTGGCCTACTGACCACCGTCCGCATGACGACGTTACAGAAAGCTGTCACACTCTGCGCCAACAAGGCGTTGTAGTAACTGCCATGACAGCACGCGGCCAACAGCCGTGTCAAAACAAACAGTCTCCAAGGTGCTGTTTATAAGTGCCCGTCTTGTAACCGAGGCATACATCATTTTGTCGAGGCATTTACCCACCGTACGGCCGGATCACCCATTCTCCCAGCATCCACTGGGTTGCCACTCATTCGTCACGATTGGGAACCCGGTACTGCCGATACCGAACTGACTCACTGCCGCGCCCAGTACTAAAACTGCAGACTGCAAAGCTAAGTGGCCCTGAGCAGCCGTGTCTTGACGTCCCTCACAGCGCTGTCGCCTGCCAGGCGTAGTCCAAAGAGCTATGCCAGGCAGCTCTTGTGGGACAAGAGTTCTTGCTTTCTCCCATGAGTAAACTGAAACTCCTGTTGTTCATAAAACAGTTCGGCACAGATGCTGACTATTTGATGACTGAGTCCTGACACCTAGTTGTGGTGTGCTGGTGAAGTACTGTGGGACATATCATTTTTCTCTTGGGCTTTAAAAAAGATTATATGGGATAATTGTGATAACATATTAGCTCTGTGTTCTACACCAGACAGCCCAAACATGACCGACCGACCACCGTGTCATCCTCTGCCATATGGTATTCATCGGATGTGGTAAGGTCAGACAGGGTGCAGCACATCTCTCTCCCATTCGTTGTATGCTATCTAGAGTTTCAAGCCACTGTTTTTCCCTTTGCTACCAAGTTGACATCACAAGGCTGAGTGCACTCCATCCCCCCTCCCACAAAAAAATCCCTCGCGATTCCAGGAATCAAACCCATTTCCTTCATACTGCAGCAGAGGAGATAATTTATTATTTTTATTTTGAAATGTAAGAAAACATGGTACAAAGGTTGAGTAAAATTTTTGGCATTAGACGGTGACTGAAATTTTCGCTCAGATTCAAACGTGCAGTGGAAGCGTGTCTCTTCTTTTAAAAAACACGTGTAAATCAAGTGTTCAATGGGTGAGAGATTATTTTTTGAGGTTTGAAGAATGAAATTATTTTCTAATTGAAGTATTCATAACGATGTAATAATTAAGTTGTAGGCAGTCTGAGATGATTATTTGCACCCATAGATGCTAGTGCCTTAAAACTGAATTCTCTTGATCGAGTAAAGTATTGGAATTGTAATCTGTTTTGTTTAGTTTAATGAACCAGAGATGAATGAAGGAAACCATGTGTGGAATGAACCAGAGATGAATTCATTCATCTGTGTAACTCAGTGTGACTTCCTGTAGAAATTAGTGGTTTTGTGAGTCAGTTTTCAATGTAGTCAGTCTTGGAGAACTGGTTTTTGTGACTTGGAGCGTAGGTTTGAGTAAATGCCCCCTTTCCCCCGCCTCTTTGGTCGTGAAGCTAGTGAGATACAGAGCTGATTAAGGGGGCATTTCTGGATGATAAAATGATGCTAACATGATTGTGCGGATTGTAATGTACCTCATCCATTTATTTATCTTGAAGAAAGGTGCTTGGGGCGTGACCATTTTTATGTGATTCAGGATCTGAAGGTAGTGCTGATCATACTTCCATAAATGGCAAGGTTTTTTTAAAAAAAAATCAGTGCTATGCTGTTGATTAATATTTTATTCGACATTTTTAAATATTTCATTTCTACGGTGGTACTTTGACCAGGTTTAAACATTTTTCCTATCATATATTTTTCGTTGGATTTCTGGTTTTGGTCTAGGTCTGATGTCTAGCAAAAGTTTGAGCAGTTATCTTCCTTGTATAGATAATTCGGAGCTTTATAAGGAGCTGTTTAATGTTTGGTGGATAATTTCTCATTTTTGGATTTAAGTCGAACTTCTGGAAATGTTTGGCTTTGTGTCTTGAGGTTAATCCTGAAGATTTGTGTGCCGCTAGTGGTGGTTATATGACTCAGTATAAGGTGAATAAGCTTACAGTTAGTCAATAGGAGAGTTAGAGAGCACACATTTTGGTAAGTGACAGGAGGGAAGGGTGAGGGGGGGGGGGGGGGGGGGAGGAGGCGGCGGTGCAAGTTAAGGTGATGGAACGTTCTGATTCTGGTATCTTGCTCCTTGCTGCTGCTAAGAGAGATAACAGTATACATCATAGTCATCCAGCTAATATACTGGTAAGTGAGGTAGTATTAATTTTTTGACTCAACAGACCAACGAAGTCATTAATGATGGAGCAATTAAATGGGTAGCATGTTAGAAAAGTATACGGCTGAATTAAAGAAGGATAAAAACAGAATACAAAAGAAAAACATACTATTTGATCAACTATGGCCAGCCCCTGGCAGTAAACTGAAAATTAGAGGGTAATATTATTACTTTACACGGAAAGGTACATAGATTAGAGCAAAGATGTGAGTCAATTAAAATGACGTTTCTGGAAAATTGAATTCCTTAGTATGCAGTTAAGGGAGAAATCATATTCGTACTTCGTTGAGAGAATTTCTGCTCATGAAAGGAAAGTAAATCTTCTACCGTTGAAGAAGGTCAGACTAAATCTCAACAAGTTGTTAACAGTTTGAGGATTGGGAAACTACAGTGTCGTTCAACTGGCCGATACTGTGTATTTTCACAGTTTTTCTGAAATTCATGTAACAGGTTCTACTGCATAGAGATTAGATCATTTTATTAGATATGTGTTGCTTCTACAACAGCAATAACATTTTCTCGTCTTCAGTTTCCTAAATGAAGATAACAACAGAAGTTGACGGTACTATAAATATAACGTTTGAATATGTGATTTTATTTATTGAAAATTACTTAATGACGTTGACCCTAGTGTGAAAAATAGTGAAGCATTCTGGAAAAGGAAGTTCTACATCACGTTCTTCACAATATTACTTGGTACCTCTTCTTGCCATTATGCTTGATCTCGCCTTACTTCTTTCTGCATAATCTTTACGTCTCCTCGGAGGCCATTTTTAACTTTTCTACAGCTGGAATCAGGTTAGGGAAACATCTTCCACCGAATCTGTTTAGAAATGAACTGCTTTGAGTGGAAGTTGATTCGACTACGCCACCTCTGTTCACCAAAACTTCTGCCAGTTCGGTAATGAGCTCAGCAAGGTGTTGGTTAGTAGGCCTCGAATTTTTATATTACAATACGAATTTACGACTATCACCCCGAAAATCTGAAAAAAAATCTTTCTTGGTCGACATCACCCTTCTTTTTATTATAATCGAAAAAAATCAGGTTTCATCTTGTATATCATTGCTAACTCTGTTCTGATATTCACGTTAGATGCAGTCATTTTCTGTTTTGTTGTCAAAATGAATACATCCCCAGTGTCTTTCCATTTCACAAAAAGCAAATGATCTCGTCTGAGAAATTTATCTTCAGCTTCTGGACAATTAGCTCTTTCGCTAGCCATTTTCTGTTTTTCACTGGTCTACTGAATGAATTAGTTTTGTTTTTCCATAAATGACCAAGTAATTTAGGTTTTGTGTAAAAACGATCCATGTATAGGGTATGGCCTTTACCACAGAAACTTTCACATAGTCTATTTACTATGTACAAAATGCGGTTATTAACACTTGCCTGACTAACAGAATAAACATCTCATTTCAAAATATATCCACTCTCAATACCTCACAATATAAAACATATGCCGTATTTGTTACGCATTTTTCATATAAACGTTTAAACTAATTCTGCCACGAAACGGACGAATATCTTCATCTGTAGCGAGATTCTCTCTTCGTTTGCACGCTCTTCCCTTTTTTATCATGAATATATCGAAGATGAGCCTCACCTTTTCGAGAGAATCATGCCCTTCTTGATGTATTATCTACGACATTTAACGTTCACAGATTTGACAGAAGTCCATCTCTTTTTTAGATACTTTCCTGCAAAGGATATCTGCAGTGCGAATTTCGTAAACCAATAGCAGTATATTTCTATTTTCTAACAGGACACATACGTAAAACATCACAAAAAAATTCTCTTAGTTTGGCAGTACTCCACTTATGCCAAACTGGGTACTGCTTCAATTCCATTTTGCAGTTAGCCTGTCAACAGGTGTTCTAACATAGAGGTCTTCAGCAGAGAAGGTGAAATAATCAGCCACGGTGGAGTTCTGAACAATTTAAAACCGTCACGATTCATCAAAAACTGGAAGCTGTGATGCAGTAGCGTCGTCATCTGTCTGCTACCCAGTCAAAGAAGCAGATTGATAGGTTGAGACAGAAGGATTTGTGATACAACATGAACATCAACAGCTTCACACTGAGCTCTCGCTGACACTTCAGCATCAGAACTGAGTTCCTCATCTGTAGCATAAACCATAAAAATTGGTTTTCTTCTCTACAATACACAATTTTTACAGAAAAAATGCTATGCAGCAAGAATCTTATCATTACTGCTTCCGAAACTTGAAACTTGATCATGATGCTCTGCACCACTATTGTTCATTTGAAACTCCATCTTATCATCACATACGGTCATCTCGAAGACAAATACAAAGCATGTAGCAGATAACACAGGAAACAATGGATGGCCTTAGCTCCGCGTGTGACCTTGTAACGAGCTCCGCATGGTAACAGGATGAATCGGAACACCGCAAACCAAGTAAAATTCATTTCTCGGCTATTTGACAGACAGTTGCTGTCATTTGTGTTATTTTTATGGTAATGCAAGCGTCATAGAGCAAAATACGACAGAAGTACAACACACGTTACGACATATTTACGCGGGTCACAAACGATTAACGTAAGTCCTACGTTCCCTCTCTCTCTGTCTCTGTCTCTCTTTTTTTAATCTATGCACCTTAGAAGCTATATCGCTTGTCTTGAAGGTGTTAAAGGAAAGAATAAAGGCTTGCAACGACGGTTTCAGAATTTACCGAAGGAATATAAAGAACAGAACAGCGCTACCAAAGAGGTTTCGGTTAGTGCTTAGTCAGGCAATTGCTACTCAAATTCAGAAGCAAATTTCAAGTGACGCTACGTTATCATAAGATTTACAGAAGAAATTGAAGATTACTTCAAAGACAAAAATCTCAGAGAGTATTGAAGAAATTAGACAAATAGCTCAGATCTGAGTACTTCAGTTACGTAATTGGTTGTTAATACTTAGCTAGGAACATCATTTTAGAGTGCTTTCTGGGAACATCTGTCAGTGGGGCTAATATTGCAGTTTCATGACATATATTAAGCAATTGTTAAATAATAGGCTTTATTTGGAAATTTCAGAAGACTACATTGTTGAAATTCAGAGACTTTGATGTTGTTTTTTTTCAATTTCAGAAAGACTATCGATCAGTTTCATGTTTTATCAGTCTTGTTCAATATTTTATCTATAAACAAATAATGAATAGTCATTTTGGTAGTTTTTAGATGAACTAACAAATGAATTTCGAACGCGTAGTGAGTCTGGAAGGTCACATTTGTTTACTGTGTCTGACATATTGTGATCAGAACTGAGATTGTTCACTATTTCAGTTAGATGCTGGTGATCACCTTTACTAGTAATAATTGCATCCTCTTCACAGAAAATATTCTGTTCTAATTTGTTTTCGGTATTTCTGAGCCTGTGTGGTGTTCTGCCTTTGACGGATCGTTTTCAGTTAGATGCTGGTGATCACCTTCACTAGTAATAATTGCATCCTCTTCACAGAAAATATTCTGTTCTAATTTGTTTTCGGTATTTCTGAGCCTGTGTGGTGTTCTGCCTTTGACGGATCGTTTTCATCAGGAACTTATGAATCACCGGAGACAACTTCACAGCCGGAGTCTCCATAAAACATCTCGACCATGGTCTCCATAATTCATTTGCTTGTGGCAGATATATTTTCAGGTACTTTTCTAGCCACTGCGCTCAAAAGAAAGAGCTTGAGTTAGAAACCAACATACGTTACGACTTCATTATTGAATGTAACTAAGGGAAAGACTTGTAAAAAGAGTAGCTGCCTATCCTTAGGAACAAGCAAACAAACAAAAAACAATGCCAAAATGAATCAGCGATACGACTTAAATCAAAACTAGTACGTACTAGCACGTACTTGTGTACAGGAAATATTTCGAAATGGTAAAATTGTACTTTAAGAAAGAGAACCACACTATAAGGAACTGAAATTTCACTTAAAAATAATAAATGTGGTGAGCAAAGTTAAACACTTCAGATTCCTCTAAGCAAAATGATCAAAACATTAATTAAACTGCAGCGTAGTCAGATGAATAAACATGTCCTGTGAAAGGGCTTGAGAAATAAGTTGGATTACCCACCTGTGGCGCACAGTAGTGGAGTTCAGTAACATAAGTCCGTGTGACAGGTGAATATTTGCTCTAACTCAAAACATCCGGCTATGACGGGGCGTGGGTCGGGAATGGAAGCAAATTTTGTTGCGTAAATCGGTAGAACGAGGCACGTGACTACTTCACTACAACTACCAACTGTGTCTCTGGTAGCTGGCTAGAATCTTAAGTCGATTTTCAGCGCCTGCAGTGGAACAAACGTAAACTTTTCCTTTCTGAAGTCCCTAGAGTCAAGTCATACAATGCCACTTTCCAAACATACACTTTCAGAAATCATTTCTTAATTTGTAGGCTGTTACTTTTTGAGAGGTTAAATCTTCTACTTTTCATTGAATACACTCTCTGCATGATCAATGCTGCTTCTATGAAGCTTTTTCAAACTGTGGTGATCTTGCTTTCTCAATAAGGAAGTCAACTTGTTGTAGTGCATTATACATATATCCCGATCTTGTCTGCCATGATTTGTCACAAATTTTCCGTTTTTCTATAGTCGTTTGTTTTCATGTAGCAACCTCTTCCATAGCTTTTTCTATTCAATTTAAAATGGCTTCAAGATCCACACTTTCGGTTGCAACAGCTATTTCATTAGCATTTCTATTCCGTGGCTGTGAACGATTACACCTATTTACAACAGTTTTCTAACTTTTCCGGTGCCTCCTCTAGGCATGTTGTCTATACCAGGACTTTTTTTACTTTCTGATTTATCAGATAAACGTCGAATTACTGAAAGAAATTCACCAATACAATTCACATCTATTTCCATTCCTTTTTCAGTGATACTTCCACATCTTTTTCCTCATCTTCTTACGTTTCATAATCATCCAGTACAAAGCCACATTGATCGGTAACTGCTCTACCTGTCTCTTTGGCCTCTATTATAAGATTTTACAAGTTTATATTCCCCATATAAGTTTTGCTTCATCATTTTATGTTGTCCCGTTATGCACACGGCCTTCAAGAATTTGTACATCTGTTAGTTTTCCTCTTAGTTTGAGATCTTCCGTTTCCTTGTTTGTTATTTCATATTCAGCATCTCAGTGGTAAATCCAGTCTTTTCGTTTTTCACCATTTTCGTTTCCTATTATTCAGATCTTATTTACTGCCTTGGATATCATCATTAATGACCTACTACCTTGCACATTCTTATAGTCTCCTGCATTTGTTGTCTTGCCTAATTTCTACCAATACAATTCCAGGATGTATTCGTTCTTAAGTTTAGCTAAATCCAAGTCATATATTCTTACTTACACGTTTTTCTTGAATTTGAGTACGATTTTTATCATTGCCGTTACTTTGGCAGACCGTAGATCCTGGATAGGATCTACTGTTTTTAACCAGATTTTTAACATTTAAGAATTATGAAGTGGATCGAGTATTTGTTGCTATATCCAGCTTTTTGTTTTGGAGGATAGTTAAAAATTGTTGTCCAGATGCGAATATTTTCCCACAAACGTATGCACTTTTCATTGCCAGACCCCAGTCTAAATTTTGTAATTACTTCTCCGTTTCTTGTCCTTTCCTGATGCAGTACTTACGGCTTACGTCAGCCAAGAAGATAGGGTTTCCATGTCTCTTATTTCTTCCAATAATCTCACCCAGTTGATCAAGTATCATTCCCGTTGTAGCCATACATATCGGGATTGTAATTATATTCCTTGGTTTTGTCTTCCCCCGACTGCCCCTCCCAGCCCTCCATGAACAACTATTAAATAGTTCAAATGGCTCTGAGCACTATGGGACTTAACTTCTGAGGTCATCAGTCCCCTAGAACTTAGAACTACTTAAACGTAACTAACCTAAGGACATCATACACATCCGTGCCCGAAGCAGGATTCGAACCTGCGACTGTAGCAACAAGTACCACTCTCTCACTGGAATACTTAAGTTTTCTTATTATTTAGTTTTTGATTATTATGTTTTTTGGGGTATTTGATGCGAAGTTATTTTTATTAATTAATGTGTTTTTTACTGACAATATGCAGGTGATGTTATAACTTATTATTGTCTCAGAATGGTTGTAGTAGGCTAGTTAAATAGTAAAAACTTCTCTCCAGAATACAGTTCCCAACACCCACAACCAACTTATTAAGCCACCATAATCGAGAGACAGCGCGTAGTAACTTGGCATTCGGGGTAACATTGCAAAGTAGACACAACAGCTTATTTCACTGACACAGTGGTGGTGGTTATAAATCGCGGGAGAGGTTAGGACGTGTCGCGACACACAGACAGGCGGTTCGCGGCAATTCTGGCACGGACTGAATCCCGGCAGTACAATCGCGACAAGTGAGTGAGTTTAATTCATCGCATCGAGAAACACGCAAAACCGCGTTAGCAGGGCATCTGCAGCGCGCTGCAGATTACCGGCCCGCTGGCCGAACACGCCGCGCCGTTAATTAACGCGGCCCGTCTACGTGAGCGTCGCTGGCGCCGGGCCGTGTCGGCGGCTTTATTAAACCAACACTCCCAGAGCGGCGGACGGCGGCCGGTTTTGCCGCGTGGCGGAGCGGCGCCGATCGTGGCTCGTCGCATACCGCAGGCTGCCACAGGGGCGGTTGCAGCTTTAATGGCGAGGCTGTTGAACCGTAGGCGCCCAACGAGTAACACAAAACCTTCGTTTCGCTACGAGAAAAGATCATCGCTTTCAGTACTAAACAACAATAGCGAAATTCCACATGTACACTGAGTACGTAGCAAAAAAGGTATGTCCCAACATTCAGTAGACGTTCCCCAAATGCAGAAGAGGGAAGTATGTCCTGTGGGAATACAATGCGCAGCAAAATTAGAGAGCAACTTTTTTGCAACCGAGTCATTTTCTCTCACTGTGACTTAGGAGTTCTAAATTTGGCACGAAGATGCCGACAAACTTTCTCTGCAATAGCGGGAAGGTTCGAGTCCTTCCTCGGGCATGGGTGTGTGTGTTTGTCCTTAGGATAATTTAGGTTAAGTAGTGTGTAAGTTCCATAAGATTTCTCACACATTTTTTTTGCACTAGCGCAAACCCGTAGCGGCATACAACCTCACAGAGCGAGGTGGCGCAGTATTTAACGTACTGCACTTGCATTCGGAAGGACTTCGGTTCAAAACCGCCTCCGGCCATGCTGATTTAGATTTTCCGTGATTTCCCTAAATCGCTTCAAGCAAATGCCGGGATGGTCGCTTTGAAAGGGTATTGCCGACTTTCTTCCCCATCCTTCCCTAACCCAATGGGACTGATTATCTCGCTGTTTGGTCCCCTCACCCAAATAAACCAACCCGTCTACAACCTTACCCTCCAACTCGTCGACAAAAATGGTTCAAATGGCTCTGAACACTATGGGACTTAACTTCTGAGGTCATCAGTCCTCTAGGACTTAGAACTACTTTAACCTAACTAACCTAAGGACATCACACACGTCCATGCTCGAGGCAGGATTCGAACCTGCTACCTTAGCAGTCACGCGGTTCCAGACTGTGGCGCCTAGAACCGCTCGGTCACTCCGGCCGGCAAACTAGTCGACATTGCAGACAGTTATGCGTCGACAGGTGCAAAGAAAACACCACTGCTCAGAAGTTCATGTGAGGTGTAAGGTGGATTAATGATATCACCCTGGCCTTAAATTTCAGCACAATTCTGCTCATCCATGGGAGGGTTGTCACACCTCCCTTATCCGTATCTAACACCACGTCTAGATGGTTCTGCGACAGTGTTGCAGTTACTTATTGGTGGCCGAAGAAAACATTTCAGACAGCGCTGTCAGAATCGAAACAGAAAACCCTCTGAATGTGCCGGTGTCCTAAAAGGCGTCAATGAAACGAGCCCTCTCCATATTGGCGTTAATTCATACCCATTTCATGGTCTAAAACGATAGTTTCGACTCCGATCTGCACCAGGAAAATGTTCTTGACAGTCTTCCACAGTGATGAAATATCTCGGATGATTCAATTCTTCTGTTAATACTCCACCGAGTGCAACCACATTGAAAGTGGTCTCACCCCTTAGGAGTGCAGCATGCTGGCAGTTTTTCCCTGGTATACAGGGTGGAATCACTAGATACCATTCACACCCATTCGACGAAATCTGGAAGTAATCAGAATCAGAAAATGGTGTTTATCCTTTTTCAAATCACTTTTTTCGCGCTCTTATGCGACATTTGCACAAGGTGGGAGGGGAGGGAGGGGGGGGGGGGGAGTTGCGACATTGATATGCACGTGAATAAAACAGCAGAGGGTCCCTCCAGGAGCTCCCAGTTCAGCAACACCCTCCGTGCCACCTACACACCTTTGTTGGACAGTTTAAAAATGATTTTGTATAGAGGCACCCATCCACTGTTCTCTACCCGCGCGTTGGACAGGCAATATCATTAACCCAGCTTACACATCGCATGAAATCCTCAGCTCATCATTTTTTTTTACATGTCGACAGCTTGCTGTATGTTGATGCTCAGTGTTGCAGTTAGCTTCCTGACTCATGTTTCAGCAGGACGGTGCACCATTGAGATGGCACCTGAAAATAAGAGCATTTCTTGACGATGAGCTGTATCGCAGATGGATAGGCCACAACGAATCTAAGTATAACTTTTTTTGTTTCTCCTTTTTATGGTTACTTTGTCTCACCCCAGTAGGGTGATTTTTTTCCCTTACAACACTTTTTGATGGACACCCAACGCCGCACAGCAATGACACTGAATGCAAAAGCTCGAGACATGCTCGCAAACATATAGGGCAAGACTGACTATCGCCTGGATGTCTGTAGAGCATCTGGTGGAGGGAACATTCAAAGTTAATGAAAGGTGAATCAGAACTTGGATAGTAAACTTTATTTTAAAAGTGGATCAAAGATAGTGTACGAATGCATGTAAGTGAGTAAAAGATACATTGTTGTAAAATTGGACTGTTATTTTTAAAATTAATACTTTGTAGCTTTCAGCGTAGGATATAGTCTTCCGAAATCAGGTAAATCATTTGGTAGTACCCTATTAGTATTAGGGTAGTAGCAGCATCACCCCAATTTTGATAACAAATTGATATACGAATTAATTAAATTGATCTTTTATTCCCCCCCCCCTCCCCCCAATCCCTTCACCTGACCAGAATAAATGACGTCATGTGTTTTTCACAGCCTGCACGTGGGTCCCAGCCCCCAACTCCCCCTCTCTACCCGACCTCCTTAACTCTCTCCATCCCTTCCCCCACGTAACCTATTGGCCAGAATTTCGAATTTTGGTGAGAATTTCTCTGTCCCAGGGCTGTTCTAACATCCCATCCCACCCTCAACCCAGAAATGAGCGAGACGTTAAAATTGGTGGTGCCCCTTTCTGGAGAAACGAATCCTGGTCCTTCCGGGCGCAAAGCCCAGGTACACCACCTAACACAATTATACCACCAGAGGAGCTTGGAATTAAAAGGAAATTCAGGATAGCAGTTCCGCTCCCGGATGCGAATGCAAGTTCTTCTGGAAGGAGTTCCCAAGTGCACCCCCCCCCCCCCCCGCCCTCCCAACATATGGCACATGGAAACTGTCGAGATGAAGGAGAGGGAGGTTAAGGTAGTGTACATAGGGCTACTCATAGAGTACATAGCGCCTAAACTCGCAATACAGCTAAAACTGACGTTATTATACAACGGGTGTTACCCTGCTGGTAAAAAATGACACACTCAGACTCTATCCTTCACTTACAAGCTGACAGGAAAAAGGCAGCGGTGTAAGTACTATCTTTATTTATTTATTTTTGCTGTAAATATGTTCAACTAAGGAAATCTGGTGTTGAACAGAGAGAAGTTTAAAAAGTGTATTTATTACTTGTAAGCATACAGCTGAGGAGAGTATCTATCGTTATTTGTCATCTGATTTAGCTACAGACGCCTGCTCAGAAACCACCCTGCAGTCCATGTAACCGAAGCCAATATGTGCTACCACAACTGATGGACAAATGCATCACAGTTCTGATTTCACTTCAAAATTGTCATGAAAAAACCAGCATTGATAATGAAAGGATGATAATGCAATACATGTACTGGGGAAAATCATTGTTCCAAAACGCTGCAGAGGGGCCGGTAGTTGAACATACGTTCTCCTCAAGAAGCGTCCACAAACTGCCGAAAATCGAGGCCCTCTTACCTCCCCTAATCCTTCCCCTGCCTCCTTCCCACCATCCATCCACCTGTGGGGAAGACGCAGCTGCTCCACCGTGGTTTGCACTCGATCGCACTTCTGCCTTCGCAGCGACCGCTCACCGCCCTGAGCTATGCTCCTTACCAATATGATGGCATGTATAGCCAACTAAACAATAGGAGATAAAAGGACGGCCACCCGAAGTGCAGCTTATTTGGCTAGAATATACCAAGCAGCCGCACGCCCACACGCTGTCGTAATGGTTAGGGGGCGCAACTGTGGTAGCGAACTCACACAGACTAGGCACTCTCACGAAGCCTGCATTCGGCGCTTCGTTCTGGGATGGAGAACGCTTTTATTTAACGTTAACGTAATTCTATCCTATAATCTGTTAAACATATTTCTTGGGAGGGCTGGACCTCTCTGGAACAAAAACGAAATACTGGAGAACACTCCAACGACTCAACACTCAAACGACTAGGGCTCCTCCAAGCGCTTGCTGACTTGATGCGGCTCCACTGCCATCCCTCTGCAGACACTGGCCTCACCAGGCCTTTCTCCATCCTATGCGGCCACTCGTTGTACCTGGCCTGCCTTATGGCGAAGGCCACGCATCAACACAAAAGGGAAATCTAGCCCTTGTCGGAGTGCGGCTATGTCTGGCGACCACCCAGTGTGCACTCACCGCCCATGCCCCCAGCAGTCCGCCGTTCTGCGGTGGAGGACAATTGCATTTAACATCAACTCCTGGCCTCATATTAAAGAAGGAGAACACGAGCACAATGAAAATGGAAATAAGCGTTTGATGTCATTGGCTGGGAGGCGTGTTACGGGGCAAGTCCGGCCGCCTTGGTGCAGCTCTTATTACATTCGACGCCACATTGGGCGACCTGCGCGCCGGATGGGGATGAAATGATGATGAACACACCACAACACCCAGTCCCTGAGCGGAGAAAATCCCCAACACAGTCGGGAATCGAACCCAGACCCCTTACGACGGCAGTCCCTCATGCTGACCATGTAGCTATCGGGGCGGACACAAACACAACGATAATAAATGTCTTCTGTCTACAAAAAGAGGAGCATTTCATTTTCTTCTAGTTTTATCAGCAGCATCGGTATAGTTTATTATGTTCAACTGAAGGATAAGATTCGCACCTTGTTATTTTGTGCGAAAATTACTGGTCACCGCAGAATGTCCTCGTTATTTCGAAACCGTCATCAGAGTAAAGGAAAAAACTCCAAAGTAGAAAACTATATTAAGTAATTTTCAGCTTGATGGACAAAATACATGACCTGAGATGGGTCTCTCACGTTCAGTGTCTGTAAGTAAACTGTCATGCACATGTGTATTACAAACATTTAAGACACATGAAATAACATTAGACAATAGAATCTTTCACACCATTGGAAAAAACAATCATTTTACATTCGACAACAAGAAGCTATAATTAGAGAGGTCGTTGCTGTTTTGTGCACTGTGTCAGGTTCCATTTTACTAATATCATGCTGTGTCACACTAGCTTTTACAAAACAAATCGTGAGAGCCTGTTTCACCCTGTATAGGTGGCAGATTGAAATTTAGTTAGAAGATATCGCCACAACAAAGAAAAAGGAAAAAGAAACGCCTGTTAAGAACCATTCCGTGGCGCCCTAGCTATCTCCTCCACCCACCAGGCGGCACATAATTGATATCAGTTTTATAGGTTAAGTAACTAAAGAAGGGACCGGTAGGTAGGACATATTTTGAGGCATCAAGGGATCACAAATTTAGCATTGGAGGGCAGCGTGGAGGGTAAAAATCGCAGAGGGAGACCAAGAGATGAATACACTAAGCAGATTCAGAAGGATGTACTGGGAGATGAAGAAGCTTGCACAGGATAGAGTAGCATGGAGAGCTGCATCAAACACAACAACAACTAAATTGAACATGAAAATTAGTTTCCATGGCAAGTATTATTTTTTCCGTAGTTGGATTACACTCAACTGGTAGGTCAAATGGGAATCCTTGGAGAGGAGAAGATTTTCCATTATAGGAACACTATTGACAACCGGCATTTGAAGATGGTTGCAGAGGGGCTCTATAGCCCACACCATACATTTCGCGTAAGGACCGCACTATTAAAAACACAATGGGAGTGACTATGTTATCGTCACCCTGCATGAAAGTGGCCTTGTGTCTACAGGAACACATGAGTCACTGATAACAGTACATATTCTGGTGACATGCTGTATTCAATTTGGAACCAAGTCTAACCATTCTAATACATACTTGCGTTGGATCCTCTACAGAAGTCTTTTAATCACTATAGCAAGGGTGAATCATATTCGTGCCGGTGTCATATCTCGAAACGAGTCACTTTTTTCGAACCTATCTGGTAAGGATCCAATACAGTAAAAAATCCAGTGCAGTTTTTTAAACAGTCCCTCTGCATGTTGTAACTGCTCCTCAGTCTCTGCACCACCCCCATAATCGTCCTAATTTAAGTCGGACCTGAACGGAAGTCGGAGAGCGCTATACTTAAGACCTTCTGCATCCCATGGAGAATCAGGCCGAGCTGAGTTAATGTGACAGGAACGCGTTTTGACCTCTAGGTGGAAATGAGAACATGTTGTTGTGGCTCCGCCAACCATATACAGTGTGTAAGGCCAGCGCCAAATGTAGCTTTCCGCTGCAACATGAGGTAGTAGAAAAGATAATATGAGCAGTTATGGTGGTGTTTCTCGCTGGGAAAATTAGGAAGACTCCACACACACAGGGTACGTAGAAAGGACGACGATATTGCTACTGCACTGTGATAAATTTCCATCTACATACAGGTACCGCAATCCGAAAGAGATCTGTGTTTCTCAGGGTGCATTCGTGTCTATCACCCAGACATTCTCTCCCACCTGAGCATTTTGCATCATCCAACAGAGAAAACCTATGAACTATAGAACTCTGCTAACTTCATCCATTAGAGAACTTGATAAGATATTACCACATTCCTCTCTTCTGATATTTCTGAAAAAAATACAGTCTGCTTTCTGGCATTGACCATATGTGGCGATCCTGTTAGATATACAGGTACTGGTTCATTGGAGCAGGTGGCTTGTGATCGAAGTTGCTTCCACAGCCTCGTGTAATGTTTTGTCATCTATACTGTGGAAGGACCATATCAAACAACCTGTCAGTGACATGAGAGTGTTCCTGTATTTTTCCTTCATAAGCAGTTTAATACATTGTTTTTTAGCTTGTAACACATCCATTCAGTGTACACCACCATACACTTTGTTTTTACTACCATGACTTAGAGGCTGTGTCAGCTGCTGCTAAACCGACATTAACACGTTTTCATTCTTTGGCTCCCACAGGAAGCTGAACATGATATGGCATAAACTACACAGCTACCACAACACAGACTGGTAGAAGAGCCGATGTTTCTCATTAACGAAAAATGTGGAAGACATCGCAACATATGGAAACTGGAAGAGTTTGTGGTATTTTAGAGCGCTTCCAGCAACTATTCAAAGGTGAAGACCCGTACAGTTAATCTCATCTTCCGCATTGACAGAGTAACTAACAGATGTCTCGGTGTTCCACTTCCTCCTACACTATTCCGGTATCCTAGGAAGGCATCGTCAGTGTATATCCACAACTTGAGCTGCTTATAAACCAACTAGAACGAAGTCTGGAGACTGTTGTTCTGTCTCTTAAGAAATTAATGGATTTTATACATCTTTTTAAGTCTGAAACGTACATACTCTCAACTACACTTCCAATATCAGTCGTGCATATCATTAGTAATACTAGTAGTATCGTTTTTGAAGGATGCGGCTATGTCTCACTAGCAAATAGAGCAAAGGAAAAGCAGATTTGCATATTTTCGATAGCTGATATGTTTAGGTAGCACACACACTGCTGTAAGAAAATGCACACGAAGAAACAGCAAATTCTTATGAGGGAGTAAGCCTCAGGATCAGTAGACAAAGGAGATGTAACAGTGCTATTGCTGTTTACGGTAGCATTACCACAGCTCTGGTAGCATTCCTCTTGCGCAAAGAAGTCCTAGTGACTTGTTAGATTGATTTGATCATGTGCAGGATACTATAGCAATTTCATCCTAACACCACATCTCTCGAGTACACACCCCTCACACTACTAAAGGTGATACATGTGACATCGATCGACACTCCTACAGAAATCTCTAAGGAATGCTTTAAGTCTGATAAACGCAATGATTCTTGTCTTGAATACTGTTTTTGAGAACCAGCCGTAACTTAGAAAAATGTATATTTGACTGCATATGAGAGAACGCAGTTATGGATCGTGATGCACGTGGGTTGCCTGGTTTAATATGACTCCTCTGTGTAATGAATATGTCGCCTTTGTTGCAGTGTTTGTTACGAAAACCCACGTTGTTTATAGGGGGAGGGAGAGGGTTAAAACTGAATGCAGTTAGACCATAATTTTTAAGCTTTTCTCAGTCTCGAGTGACCGGGTACCCCTCAACCTTCCTCAGTTCTCCGCATTTCATGGTACGTTTTTGCTAATTTTATGCATTCTCAGTCAATCTAAGTAATTTTGCAAGCTTTTTTCGCAGATGTACATATTTTGTCGTATTTCCCTCAACTGTACGTTTATCCCATCGATTTGTCGTATTTGTATCAGGTTTTCGTCGATTGTTATGGATTTTATGTCTTTTTTCATATTTTTTAAATATTTTACCGTAGGTATCTGGTCATAATGAAGGCATGACCACGCGTTGTTTGATTTTATACGGCGATATTTCCCAGTATTACATACACGCCTTTTAAAAATCTCTACGAATTCCCCTCTTCCTTATGATCAAGATGCACGCATTTTGCATAGAAAGGTCAGGAAAAGTATAGTAGCACCGCACCTTGATGAGTGTCAGTGAGTGGTGTAGACTGGAAAATGGTAGTCTGGAAAGACATTGTACTGCTGTGGCACATCAGAGAGCTTGTCTGCAGACTCATGTAGCCATGCAGTTGACGGAAACTCAAAGTCTGACACAGTTCTACACGTTCATCTGATTTACACCCTACCATGTAGGGATCTGCAACAGGTGGTTAACATGTGTACAGAAGTGATTTCTGCTGCGTCTCTTATATTCTCTTTCCCAGTAGGTATGTGCTCTTATTGCTTACCATATGAGCTTCGCTACTTTTGTTTACATCACCCAACTCTGATACGCCCCCACAGCCCCATCAGGACATCTGCAAACTGTAGGTTTCACGTAATTTTTTGTCCTAGTAATGAGTTAGTCTGTAGTTGATAGTGTGTCGATTGCAAATACGTCCTGGAACATGAGAGTTTCCCTTTCCCGTACCTACAGAGTGCGCACCCCCGACAGCGTAATTTGTAGACATACAATTAGCAAGTTATGCACTCGAACCACAACCGTCCACCACTGACAGCACTACACACATACATATAGAGACTATGAATGCATATTACCAATCCCGAAGTCTCGATTTCAACCATTTGTACGATATCTTCGATGGTGCAACAGCCACGCAAATAGAGAAAACTGATTGCAAAGAGATTCTGCAGGAGTTGGAAGCACATTTAAACATTCTGCTAAAGTCTTTGATGCATGTCATATCACTCATTTCGAGATATGAGAGTAGCACGAATGTGATTTACCCGTGCTGTAATCATTAAAAGACATCTCTACACGACCGAAAACAAGTGTGTGGTAGAATGGATATATTTGATTCCAAATTGCATATAGCATTTCTACCAGAAAGCGTAATGCTATCAGTGACTCATGTATACTTGTAGACTCAAGACTGCTTTTTATGCAGGGTGCCGATAACATAGTAGCTATAATTGTCTTTTTAAAAGCACGATCCTTATATGAAACGTATCGTGTGCGCTGTAGAATCCACCTGTGGTCAGCTTTGAATGTCGGTTCCCAGTAGTGTTCTTAGAAAAGAACATTGTCTGCACTCCATGGATTGCAATTTGACCTACCTGGAGAGTGTAGTGCGACTACTAAAAAAAATTACTCTACAAACCGACTCTCAAGATCAGTTTAGTTACTTAGCGTATCAAATAGATATCAATGACATCCTCCCTGGTGTGTCGAGGAGATGGCTAGAGCACCATGGAATGATTCTTGACAGGCGTTTCCTTTTCCTTTCTTTTTTTCGTTATGGCGATGTCTTTTGATCAAATTTCAATCTCCCACCTACACAGGACGAGATAAGCTCTCATGAAAAAAAAATGGTTCAAATGGCACTGAGCACTATGGGACTTAACTTCTGTGGTCATCAGTCCCCTAGAACTTAGAACTACTTACACCTAACTAACCTAAGGACACCACACACATCCACGCCCGAGGCAGGATTAGAACCTGCGACCGTACAGGTCGCGCGGTTCCAGACTGTAGCGCCTAGAACCCGTCGGCCGTCCCGGCAGGCCGGCTCTCATGACTTGTTTCATAAACGCTAGTATATATACCATCGCATTGGTAAAATGAAACTCGCCACAGTTTACAAAACACCTAGTCCTCTTTAATTATAGCTCGTTGTTGTCAAATGTAAAACGATTGTGTTTTTTCCGACGTATGAGACAATGGCGTGAAAGATTGTATTCTCTAATGTTATTTTATGTGTCTGAAATGTTTGTAATACACGCGTGCAGACACGGAACACGAGAGACGCTCTCAGGTCGTGTGTTTTGTTCATCAAGCTGAAATAGATTCCTTAATATAGATGTTTTCTTTTTTTCTTTGGAGTTTAATTCTCGCTTCTTCTTTACTTTAGTATCGGTTTCGGTGTAACATTCTGCGGTGATTGGTTATTTTCTCAGTAAAATAGTTGAAGTCTTTTTTTCAGGATTTTACGCAGGGTGGACATGTCTCTGCTGGTCATTTGTAATCGGTGGTGGTGCACTTCGTTGGATGTCACAAAAGAATGAGTTGCGAATTGTATTCTGCATTTGAAAATAAAAAGTTATACCAATTTTGCTGATAAAACTGAAAGAAAATGAACTGCGCCTTTTTTTCCATGGGAAGAGGACATTTATTATCATCCCAATCGTTTTCTCCCTTTTTAATAAATGCTCGATTGTAAGAGACGCATTGATTTTAAATACAATTGTCCTGCATCACATAACGGTGGTCGCCGGACATAGCCGCGCTCTAACTAGGACTGGGGCGGTGCTGCTAATTTCCCTTTAGTGGTGATGAAGGGCCGTCGGCGTGAGGCACGTCGCGTGCTGAAAGCGGCCGCGTAGGATTGTGGAGGGCCTGTGGAGGCCAGTGGCTGCAGAGGGGTGGCAGAGGGGCCGCAGAAGAACAGCAAGCGCTCGCGAAGCAGTTTGCCATTTGAAAAAGCGATCTGGAGTGTTCTCCAGTATTTCCTTCTTGTTCCAGAGGGGCCAAGTCTTTCCAAGAAATATGTTTAACAGATTGAAGGAAAGAATTACGTTGTCTTTAAATAAAAGTGTTGTGGTTGGCAGGAGAGCCAACCAGGGTTAGTAAAGGAGGCCGAAATGCACGCGTCTTAGCTCACACTGGCTGGCGTGAGGTCTGGAACATGACAAGGGAATTAGAAATGAGAAAAACGGACGTAGCTGGTGGAATACTTAACTTTAATCCATTAATGACTGACGTCGGTCTGGACGGTACATATTTCACAATCTCAGTAGTACGGATAATGGCGCCTTGCTAGGTCGTAGCAAATAACGTAGCTCAAGGCTATGCTAACTATGAGAGCGTAGAAGTCAGTGAACCATCGCTAGCAAAGTCGGATGTACAACTGGGACGAGTGCTAGGAAGTCTCTCTAGACCTGCCGTGTGGCGGCGCTCGGTCTGCAATCAATGATAGTGGCGACAGGCGGGTCCTACGTATACTACCGGACCGCGGCCGATTTAAAGGCTACCACCTAGCAAGTGTGGTGTCTGGCGGTGACACCACAAAAAGTGTTCTACATCCCAGAACGACAGGCCTATTGGAGGGGTTGGGGAGAATGCCTAGTTGTGTGAGTTGCCGCCACGCGTGCGCCGCCTAACCGTTACGAGAGCGTGTGGGGGTGGTGCTGTGTTGCTATATTTTAGACAAATAAGTTGCAAGTCGGGCAGCCATCCTCTTATCTCCTATTGTTTTATTGGCTACACATGCTGTTGTGTTCGTGAAGGATCGTCGCCTCAGGGCTGTTAGCAGGCGCAGCAGCAAAGGCAGAAGGGCGGTAGAGTGCAAAGCGATTCGGAGTGGTTGCCGTTTGACGAAGCCTGAGTCCTCCCTGTACGTGATAGATGGAGGGAGGGAGGGAAGGGAGGGATTAGGGGAAGTATGAAGGCCGCGATTTTTGGCAGTTCGTGGACGTTTCTCGAGGAGAACGCATGTTCAACTAACGCCCCCCTTTCCAGACGACCAGTTTCCTTAATACATGTGTTGCATTATGTCTCGTTCATGGTGAGTGCTGGGTTTTTCTCGACAATTTTGAAGTAGAACTGTTGTGCATTTTTCCGTCAGTTGTGGTAGCACATATTGGCTTGCGTTACATGCGCTGCAGGGTGGTTACTGAGCAGACGTCTGTAGCGAAATGAGACGTCAAACAATGATAGATTCTGTCCTCACCTGTATACTTAGAGGTAATAAATACACTTTTTCTAAATTTCTCGCCGCGCAGGATTAGCCGAGTGGTCTCAGGCTCTGCAGTCATGGATTGTGGGGCTGCTCCCGGCGGAGGTTCGAGTCCTCCCTCGGGCATGAAAGTGTGTGTTTGTCCTTAGGATAATTTAGGTTAAGTGGTGTGTAAGCTTAGGGACTGATGACCTTAGCAGTTAAGCCCCATAAGATTTCACACACATTTCATTTTGATTTTTAAATTTCTCTCTTTTCAACACCAGCATTCTGTTAGTTGAACATATTTCCAGTGAAACAAAATGTACTACCTTACACCTCTGCCTTTTTCCTGCCATCTTGTAGGTGAAGGGTAGAGTATGAGTGTGTCTGTCACTAGTTTCGAGTGGTACTGCGGAATTTTTTCCCAGCAGGATAACACCGATTCCAAGGTATCGTCAGTTTCTGAGCTGTATTGCTATTCCGTCCTTGTGTAGCATTATGCCTATAGTTGTGTAATTAGGCCCCATCTTTATGATTAAATGCGTAATTTGGACCTATAATTACTTCATTTTCCTGGCAAAAATAAATAAAGTACAAAAAAATGTTCAAATGTGTGTGAAACCTTATGGGACTTAACTGCTAAGGTCATCAGTCCCTAAGCTTACACACTACTTGACCTAAATTATGCTAAGGAGAACACGCACACCCATGACTGAGGGAAGACTCGAACCTTCGCCGGGACCAGCCGCACAATCCATCAGTACAGCGCCCAAGACCGCTCGGCTAATCCCGCGCGGCTTTCCAGTCGTATTTGAAACTGTCGTGAAGCAACGTTAATTGATGAAGAAAGTAAAAGTCGAGTAGACTTTAATTTCCCTGGGTGGGGGTTCGGGTGGGATGTCAGCACAGCCCTGGCAAAAAGAAATTCCTACCAAATTTCATAATTCCCACCAAAATTCGGAATTCTGGCCTAAAGGGTATGTGGGGTCCTGAGGGGGAGGATGGGGAGGGGATTCGGGGATGAGGCCCATATGCAAGCTGAGAAAAACACATGATCTCCTGATGTGGTTGCGAGCGGGGGGGGGGGGGGATTAATTGATCAATTTAATTAATTTGCATATCAATTTGATATCAACTTTTGTTGGGTGATGCCGCCACTACCTTACTACTGGTGAGTCTTATTTATGGGAAACATGTACGAACAGAACATACCGTTTTACAACATTAATATTTGAATCGTGCCACGCTCGATAGTCGCGTGACGTCTTTAAGTTGCAACTTTCCCAAGAAGGTGGAAGTGTGGTCGAGCTGCCGAGAGGTGTGGTGGTCTCTCAGTGTGTGCCTAGCGGGGCTTCGAGGGCGAGGGGACGGGCCAAGGCTTCCTCGGTGAGAAAGCCGGGTCGACTGGTGAGGCGCCGAACAGTGACGTGTAGAGAGCCCATTACTGACGTGAGTCGTGGGGACGCACGTTCATGTGTATACGACGAGAAGTTCCTCGACCGGATTTCGGTGTTCCACTGTGAATTCCCCTTTGTCTGCTGCTCGTTCAAAGCATATTGCTGTGTAAAACAATGGTTCAAATGGCTCTGAGCACTATGGGACTTAACATCTGAAGTCATCAATCCCTTAGAACTTAGAACTACTTAAACCTAACTAACCTAAGGACATCACACACATCCATGCCCGAGGCAGGATTCGAACCTGGGACCGTAGCGGTCGCGCGGTTTCAGTGTGAAGCGCCTAGAACCGCTCGGCCACATCGGCCGGCTATTGCTGTGTAATGTAACCCAGGTATCATGAGGCAGCACCTTATTCCTTGTGGGTTTACGCACGGGAAGCTTAGGGCACTGCTTTGCGTGTATTGTTTACTGTAGTCCACTTCACCGGTGTTTGGATTGACTAGCCCCTGTAGTATCCGCTCCCTTTGCGGCTGAAATCTGACTTAATCTGATTTAATATAGTGTTGCATCCGTTTACAATTGTTTACTGTATAATATGGAAGGCAGAGATCCTCATTCTTTCTCGCTTGTAAAATCGAAGCCACGCTTAACAACTGTGGGACAGCAGGGAGCTAGTTTCTGCTATTTGGTATTATCTCCTTCGGGGGAACCTTAGCAATTTATTGTTAAGTTTTGGTTGAAGTTATTAAAGCCTCTTCCCTATTGATTAATTTTGTTAGGCTCGATGAAATATTTAAACTGCTAAAGTTTTTTTGTTAGTTAACACCATGTGTTCAATTGCTGAATTTTATTAATTTGATTTGGTTTTAAATTATTTTGAAAGTTGGAACGTAGCAAATTATTACGAGATGTCATCTTGCATTGAAAGTGTAGCTTACCGTGGAGTAGTGAGGAGAGCAGATTTTGGTTCTGACGCTCGCACAGCTGGGTCGAGTAAGCCGTTGCACTTGCTTAACGTTTAGTGCTACAGCTTACACATACTGTCTATGAGTCTGAAATAGTAGTAAATATTAATCATTCTTTTTCATACTTCGTATACCAAATTCTGTGGATGACATGACCATACTGTGTTTCAAATCAGTTACTTCCATATTTTGAGAGATATAAATTTTATCTAAAGCACACAATAACCATGCTGGCATTGTGAAACCGAATTAGATACTGTAATGTATTCATCTATACCATAATTACAACCAAGAGGGTAGGTTTACATAATCTAGTCTTCTGGAATTTTCTTTAGTTTCATTGCAACAGATTTCTGACATGCGCTAATCCTTCAGTTGCCGCGCTATTTACCCCCCCTGCCCCTGAAGTAAACGTCCTTTCCTTAGTTCACAGCCGAAATCACCGAAATCAATTAAATTTAAGCACGCAGTAAAATATTAATGTTTCCGTAAATATTTTTGTTTGTTACTGGGCAAAAAAGGTCTTAACATTAGCTGACGTTTTCTAGATACGGCTGTTAGTAGCAAGATGGACACTGTTATAAAATCCGGCTGAAAATCGTATGCCGCACGGATACTTGATTGGGACCTCACGGGTCTTCGGGCAGCAGTTTATTGATCACAGCTCAACAGAATAAACTTCAGTTCAAAAACAATTAGTTCAGTATGCTGTGTGCCTAGTGTTGAATGGAACTTATACAAAACGCCTTCCACTTTGATTTTATTATACCCTAATGCTATCGTCACACGTAAGTGGTGAGTAGCTTACTTCTTAAACAACCGCATTTGCAGTGTGGAGTTACTGAGGGTGTAAACGCGGTTTCGCGGAGATGCAGCTTTGAGCCCGAAGAAGAAAAAAGAGAAATGGCAAAACAAAGGGGAGAGAAGAAAGGCGTAGTAGGAGAAAAAAGGAGCAGAATGACAGAAAGGATTTGGAGAACGCTAAAGCAGGAAGGCATCAGATATGAATGAAAGAAAATCATGAGAAGATTCTGCTTGCACTGTGTTCAGCAATAGTTCAATGAGACTGACTTCAAACTTGAGTCTTGCTTGAAGTATTTAGAGAGTGATACATTGTGCCTAGTGCACCAGTGCAACGAAAGTAAAAAATGTTCACGGTGTCTGAAAAGTCCCTGATTAGATAAATTGATAACTCAAGCTATAAGTAACATACAAATATAAAAATGGTGTCTAATTGTTTATAAACTATCAAAGTTTTTTTCACACAAGTTCAGATACACTGCAGATGTGATGGTAGCCTCAGCGAAGAAAAATGGCCCCATAATTCTATCGTCCAATAGCGCGCACTAAACATTCACCTTTGGACTGCATCTGGTGCGCTCCATGATCTCGCCAGTGGGTTGTGAACCCCAAATTCGCACATTATGGCGATTCACTACTCCACTGGCAAAAAAGATCGCTTCGTCGGAAAAGGCAATTCATCTGAGGTAACTATCGTCGTCCTCAATACGTGATAGCATTTCGACCGCAAAGTCATATTGACGTGTAGTGTCATTGGACAACAGGGCCTGAACGATTTACACTTCGTCTGCACGAAACAATAAACGTTTGTGTAAAATGTCATGGAGAGAGGTTTTTGGCATCTGTAATTCACGTGAGGCCCTGGGCACCGAATTCTTCGAACTTCGCAGAAAAGACTGCCTTACAACTTCCACCCTGTCTGCTGAGGTTCTTGGTCGACCAGACCTCGGGAAGGTCAGCAGCCGATCATGTGTTCTTGAACTTCACATACCAGGCTTTAATGCTCTTGACATCAGGTAGATTCCTTCCAAATGTTGTCTGCAAGTGTCTCTACACTGTGATTGGTGATCGTGTCTCATGGTACCACAGGACACACTGTGCCTCTTCCTGATTGGTTAACATGGCTTTTTGGGCACTGCACCTCATACACTACTTACGTACTGCGAACCTAAAACAGAAAAAAACTTTGATAGTTATAAAAAATTCGAGACAAGTTCCATATTTGTATATTACTTCTAGCCTGAGTTATCAATTTACGTAATCAGGGAAAGTCTTTTCGGACACCCTGTATATTCTGCATTTTTTTCTTTTTTTTGGTTTGTGACAGTTGTGAAGCAATGAGAAATTAATCGCAAACTTGTTGCAAGCAGTGCAACTTTCGAATGAATGTTTTCCTTATTTCTAATCTGCATCATACAAATAAGAATATAAAAAATGCATTTCCCAACAGTTGTGAATGACACGGAACTTTAATTATTGCAAATACTAACAAAGTCTTCACAGAAGAACAGAAAGCGTACTAAATGCCGACCATTGGGAAACATCAATCTGGATTCCGATATGTAGGAATCTCCAAGGCAATACGAATGCCTTGATAAAAGGTTATAACGTAAATACCAACAAAAATGAAACAAATGTAGTGCAATGTAGTCGAATTCGGCCTGTGATGAAGGAATCATGTTAAGAAATTAGAATCGTAGATTAGTCTTGCTTTCTGGGCTACAAAATTCATGACCATGACCGAGGTAGAGTAAATATAAAAAAAAAAACACTGGCAACAGCTAGAAAAGTATTTCTTAAAAAGAAAAAAGAATTTTAACCGTAGCACAAACATTTAAGTGTCAGGACGGTTTCCTGAAGGGATCTGTATGGGATGTAGTCTTAGAAGGAGGTGACACGAGGACGAAAAACAATTCACACGTGAAGATAATAGAAGCTTTTGATATGTGGCGCTGTAGAAGAATATTGATCAGATGAGTACACGGTTCGTTGTAAAGTGGTACTAATCTCAAAAAACGCTTAAACAGCGCAAAAATCTATGAGGAAAAAGTAAGTGGTTCGTTTTCGGAATTAGGAGTTGGGGAGGGGGGGGTTGCTATAGCCGAAGTTTGACCTGGTCCTCAGTTACCCTAGTTGTGCCCCTACCAGTAGCCCCCACACTTCCCTGATCGGAGCGACGTCGGTGATGTGATGGGAACGTGTCCAGAGGCCGTTTGAGTTCCTCCACAGTGAGCGGCACGAGTGTTTCGGTGAGAGTGGGAGCTGATAAGATCATTCAATTTCCATTCAATAAACCCTGCTGTCCTGCCAGAGGCCCCCTGAACCGTGGCCGCGATTCGGTCGCACGCGATGGACGGTCGATGGCAACGGCCTTAGTTCCGCGGTACGTGTTCATCCAGAGTGCACCCTGCCACTTCGCTTTGCCCTTCGCTGTATTGTACCTCGGCAAACCCAACATACTTCTACTATGTAGCATCTGTACAGAGCTGTCAAGAAACGAGTTTTACACACACAAACGTGAATGATTCAATCATTTGGGCATTTTTCTTATTGTAAGGTTCTCGTCTCTTCTGTCTAGTGCAGTATGCAATGTATACTGCGCTTGTTGGCGTAAATTTATTATTATCTTGCTCAAATTATATCATATCTTCACCCACGGTACTGTCTACGATTTAAGAACCTCTCAGCTCTCAAATGGTAATGACTTATTTCTGTGACAGTAGGTTACGTTTTCTTATAAATATATATACACTGAAGAGCCAAAGAAACTGGTACACCTGTCTAATATCGTGTAGGCCCCCCGCGAGCATGCAGAAGTTCCGCACGCTGACGTGGCATTGAGTTGACTAATGTTTGAGGTAGTGTTGGAAGGAATTGACAACAAGAATCCTGCAGGGTTGTCCATGAATCCGTAAGAGTACCAGGCGGTGCACATCTTTCGTGAACAGCACATTGCAAGGCATCCCAGATATGCTCAATAATGCTCATGTGTGGGTATTCTGGTGGCCAGCGGAAGTGTTTAAACTCCGAAACGTGTTCCTCGAGCCACTACGTAGCATTTCTGGACGCGTGGGGCGTCGCATTGTCCTGCTGGAAGTGTGTTAGTATGCACAATGGACATGAATGGTTGCTGGTAATCAGACAGAATGCTGATGTACGTGTCACCTGTCCGAGCCCTATATAGACTATCAGGCGTCCCATGTCACTCTAACTCACATGCCCCACACCATTACAGAGCCACCACCAGCTTGAAAAGTCCCCTGCTGACATGCAGGGCCCATGGATTCATGGGGTTGCCTCCATGACCGTAGACGTCCATCCACTCGATACAATTTTAAACGAGGCTCGTCCGACGAGGCAACATGTTTCCAGTCATCAACAGTCCAATGTCGGTATTGACGGGCCCAAGCGAGGCATAAAACTTTGTGTCGTGCAGTCATCAAGGGTACAACAGTGGGCCTAGTTTCTCACGCATCTCAATGTTTACGAAATCATATTTCCTGGACTGGTGTTGTACAGTGATATAATTTTGCAGATACATTCAGTGGTATACGTAGATACCGTTCGTAAACTGAAGTTTGACTGCAGGAACAGGGAAAATGCAGGAAGCGATAAATTTCTTCTTTTCAACATTTTGCTATGAGTGTCAAGGGCTAAAAGTTTCGCAAAGGTTTGAAATTATGTGTTAACTTTGTTGAAAGTCGCTAAGTACTGTCATTCTCAAATACTGGTTGAATACAATCCGTGTATTTCCGGAACGTCACACACAAAATTATGAGCTTGCTAACAATGATATTTTTGGTATTTACGTATATGTCTTAACGTTTTGAACTGTATGCGTGCTAGGTTCAGTGAACAATAATTTGATATTGTGAAATGCTGTATTTTGCAAAATAGCTTGTCAGTGAGGGATAGCTTGCTTACTTCAAAGCAAGCATACTGTGGACGAACGCTGCACCGAACATAAAAAAATGTCTCTCAGCACTATGGGACTTAACTTCTGAGGTCATCAGTCCGCTAGAACTTAGAACTACTTAAACCTAAGTAAGCTAAGGACATCACACACATCCATGCCCGAGGCAGGATTCCAACCCGCGACCGTAGCGATCGCGCGGTTCTAAACAGTAGCGCCTAGAACCGCTCGGCCACCCAGGCCGGTACCGAACATCAACGATGCACTCGGATTTTGCAACCAAGCTAGTATGTTGATGCCGAACATTGCGTGTCGACCGAACATCTAATGGAGTATATAAGATAAAACAATAATTTTGGTCATAGCAACACTTTTTTGGGACTCCATTATTAAAGAATATGTGGATACACGCATGGCGGAAAATCTGACAAACAGTCACAGTGGCTACCAAATAGATAGTGCGTGCGATGCTATCAGATGCACAATGTTTTCTAAACGAAGAAGTCAGAGTGCGCCAGCGTCAGCAGCGAGCAGCAACTCTGACGAATGATAAATTCCGCACTTCCACCATGGAGGGCGCTGCCGCCGAGCCATTTGGTCCGTATGTCAGCATGACTTTGACACATGCGCGGAGTACCTACAGCACAAAATATGTGTTGCGCTGCCCAGTTGAAATATAGTGGAGTGCGGTTGGCGACGACTAGATGGAATCCCTTAATTTCTTCGGACGTCATACCGACTGTCTGTTCTTCTTAACGTAACAAATACCTCGGACTGTTTTAAAATTGATGAATTCTAAGCGTTTTTTTACATTATTTTGTTATGACAGTTTTCTCTTAAGCAGAGTATCTCCTTTCATTCCTGTTATTTTCACGTGCACGCAGGCTGTACGGGGGGATGGTCAGTATTTTATGATGTGCTATGTACTGATATTTTAGGCACAAATGTTCGATTTCAACCAAAAGGTATTGGTATTTTGTGCAAAAAAGTTAATTTGCAAGTGTTTTCCATGATGGCCATGCAGATTTTCGAAGTTGTTGGAGTAGTGCAAAAGTACCAGTATGAGACTGAGTCGAACAGTATTGTTGTAGTTGAAGTGTTCGGTCAGAAGACTGCTTTGTTGCGACTCCCCACGGTAGTATATCCTGTGCAGGCCCCTTTATGTCGTCGTAACCACTGCTGCGAGGGCTGAAAACAGTGTTCATACCATAGTTCTCTTACACCCGTTATCCCACTTTTTCTTGTTGTGACGTAAATACTTGCAAGATTACGCACACGGTAAAAAATCGTAGAGGACAGAGCGTCTCCATCATCTCGCAGCGCAATAAATAACTTCCTAGCCAATGTACAGATTAGCTGTCGGCATACTTGTATACGAATGTGGTAAGGCACTGATATTAGTTTGTCGTGATACAACTTTCTTGAAACTTCTAATTTCCACTGTTCCGTTCATATGCATTTCCTCTTCAACTCCCGTTTAGACTGAGTTGAAAACAAATTCCTTACTGAACGACGATATAAGTTTGTTTCTCTTCTATAAATTTTCGGGCCGATTTCGCAATTCCCTGCGCATCCTCGTCTTTGTTTGTAATTTAGTTATCGTACGTCTTCCAGTTCTGTAGCACTGTTTGAAGTGCATAACGTAGTAGGTCACAACCATGGACATCCTGTAAATTCTATCAAGCATCCTTGAAAAACGAAAATACTTGTTTTTCTAAAAGTGCACTTTATTCCCCCCGAATATCTGTAGTTTTTCTTATACACTACACGGTCATATTGCTGCGGATTTATTCGAAATCTGTCCATTATTGTTTTTTTACTATGCTGTTGATAATCTTCCATATACGTAATTAACGATTGTCCCTTACTACGTGTCTCTGTGCGACAATGATAGTGAATTACGTGGCTCGACAGCTGTTTCAGTATCACTTTCACCTGTTAAGCACATATCATTACGATTGTATTCCCCATGTACGGTTCTCTGCACAGTCGAACGTATACGACATCATACATGTCACTGACTCATCTTTCAGGAAAGCCCTGCACTACTGTTATCGTTGTTAAGGCACCACAATAAATTCCACACTTAATAAACTTAAAGACGTTATCGAACAATACACTACCATGACTAATTCATCAGCTGCTGAAATCCCTTTTCATAGTGTAATATAGAGGGGACGAACAAAATTCAAAAAAATGGTTCAAATGGCTCTGAGCACTATGGGACTTAACTGCTGACGTCATCAGTTCCCTAGAACTTAGAACTACTTAAACCTAACTAACCTAAGGACATCACACACATCCATGCCCGAGGCAAGATTCGAACCTGCGACCGTACCGGTCGCGCGGCTCCAGACTGTAGCGCGTAGAACCGCTCGGCCACTCCGGCCGGCACCAACAAACTTGTAAGTACAGTAAACTCAGTGATGCATTGGTGTGTTCTCTTGTTTTTCCAGTCGAACTAGTTGACCCAATGGCTAGCACGCTGGACATGTATTCTGGAGAAGCAAACTCCCCGTTCGGCTGCTTCCATATGTTTTCCTAAATGTGGTAAGGCGAAATCCATTAGGGCTCTTTTGTAAATAACACTACCGATTATTTTTCTCATTTTAATCCATTCCCAGCTAGTGTTCGATCTGCGAATATTGTCCAATAATGGTATTTTTTCTCGGTTGACGTTATTTCACAATTTTTCACTGACTGAATCTTTGCAAGTATTGGACCAGCGGCAGTAAGCGTTCGTAGCCAAGTTTCTATTTAATGTGTCCTACGTTAGTTTGGCGACCGTGTATCTCTTCGAAGTTTTTATCCAACGCAATTACTGTACATGCAGCTCTCCCAACTACCCCCTCCAATTAAAGTTCGTTACTAATGCCTGTGAAAATGTGTTAATAAATGTCACCACTCGCTTTTATAACCATTATCTTTTAATGTGTCAATACGTGCATAAAACAAGTAATAAAAAGCACATAGCATGAGTTAATACTTGCTTTATGTCTGACATCGCAATCATAAAATCTTAATTTACATTTTACGATTACAGTATCTGTTTAATCAAACATGGAAGCAGATTTTCGCTATTATTAATATTTGTTTTATGCGTTTCTGAGGATTATAAGTCCATAATAACATCGATTTAGTGACAAGGTACAGACGATCTGATCACACGATATTCTGAGTATGATGCAGCATTGTCTTTCACCAGTCACAATTTATTATTCGTAGCAATACGCCTAGTTTATACAACTTTAATTCTGTGAATTCACTTCTATGTTCATATAAGGCTTCAGTTCATGAATTTTCAAAGCCTCGTGCGATACAAACGTTTGTTATTTTACTGGACCCCTATTGAGCAAGTGGCGTTCAAAAATATTCTTTACAAGCTTGAGAATTCTGTCAAAAGCATTTAATTTCGACGACCTATTATTTGTGCTGGCCTTGTAGCAATATTTGCACAAATTACATTAAATCATTGCTTATAAACTGTCCATAAGGAATCTGACGTGACGTGACTGCCACTGAGGAAATAAAATCTACATAATTTCTATTACGCCGTATTAAACGCACAAACTGAAAGAACAACCTGTTTAGAACTTTTTACATTTTCATAAGTTGACATAAAAGATCTATAGCGCAAATATCTTCAGAGACAATGTAATTTCAATTCGTATTGCTAAATGCAGTAAAGTCTCATTGACATAAAAGATCTATAGCGCAAATATTTTCGGAGACAATATAATTTAAATTCGTTTTATTAAATTCAGTAAAGTCTCATTGAGAGCGTTACGAGAATGGCATCAAAATCCCCAAACTAATTAGTTATGAAAGACACCTTAAAATCTAATGCAATGTCGTGATCACAGTGCACGAAATATTCACCAGCTCAAACTAATTCAAAGTTCGGTATCACAATTTACATTAAGACACATGAGAGATAATACGTCGAAACTCATGCTGTCTATTCTCAATTCCGTAAAGCAAGTGGATAAATTAGAGTTCTGCACTGGAGCACATCGAGATATAACGAAATTTAGTGTCCCCGTTAAAGCGTTGTAGTGATCGTACTCCGCTCATAATGTATCACCGACACAATGAAGTAACATTTGTTAGCACACGCAGGTCTGCATTCTTCCCAATCAAAGGTAAAAGTGTTCCGAATTGCTCCCTTGAGTGCACCACTCCACAAGTGGGTCTCCACTTGACTGTCCGGGAGTGTTCCGGAGTGTTCCGTACGGTCTTCCCCTCATTGGCTAAAGGGCATACCCAGCAAAATCGTTGTTATCTTCTACAGACATCAATTTGACTCAGCCTGACCGCTTTTCAGACTGAACTAATATATTATAGCAGTAATTAAACTAAAAAAATTTCAAACATTGTCACCTTCAGGTTATTTATTCTCAATAAATATAAATAAAGATTGGGTCATTAATGAATAGGCTAGTATTTTAGCGCAAATGTCCTCACATTATATGACAGCAAATTGTCATTAAATATTTTTAAGCAATTATTTATGTCTGCTTGATAGAAAAATCTTTTGGTACTCTTTTCAATGGTGGTTTTAAGTAATACATGTGACTGACTACCTTAAAATTTCCTCTGTTTTTAATACGGATTGTAATCAACATTTAAATAAAATTACTAGCATAAATAGTAACATATTGCTTAAATAAGACCACAAACATCACAAGACACACTTCATTCAATTGATATGTCATTGTGGAGGATGCGATGTTGTGACACACATTTGTGTAGTGAAAAGGATGTATGTAATGAATTAATATATAAGAGAAAACAGGTATGTAACTTTCAGGGATGTTGGTTGTAGTACAGTTGTATCATATGAGATATCTTTTGTTTAAGCTGCATGAAGCGATTAAAAGCTGTTAATCCCAAAGTACACTTGTACACTGTGTATTATTAGCTTCTCTGGAATTTAAGATATGGCAAATATTATAGAATATGCCTCATTTTTATGTATTACCTATACATTTTCAAGGATTCTGTCCACTCGTCTCTTATAGGGTGCCGGCCGGTGTGGCCGTGCGGTTATAGGCGCTTCAGTCTGGAACCGAGTGACTGCTACGGTCGCCGGTTCGAATCCTGCATCGGGCATGGATGTGTGTGATGTCCTTAGGTTAGTTAGGTTTAAGTAGTTCTAAGTTCTAGGGGACTGATGACCACAGATGTTCAGTCCCATAGTGCTCAGAGCCATTTGAACCACTTTTTTCTTATAGGGTGTCTAAAGGATGCTGCGTTCACGGAATGCTACAAAACATTCAAGCGCCGGTAGTGGTGGCCGAGCAGTTCTAGGCGCTACGGTCCGGAACAGCGAGACCGCTACGCTCGCAGGTTCGAATCCTGCCTCGGGCGTGGATGTGTGTGATGTCCTTAGGTGTACTTAGATGTAAGTAGTTCTAAGTCCTAGGGGTCTGATGACCCATAGCGCTCAGAGCTATTTGAACCATTTGAACAATTTAAGCAAATCATATTAATAGTTTTTATAACAAATAAAGAGACTGACAATACTCAACTTTGAATGTACAACAAGTGCAATTGATACGGATAACTGCTAACTGCACTATCTGGTAGGCCGCGCTAATACTCTGCGAATACTGTCCGAATACTGAGCAGCAGAGGTTGGCAGGAGCGGCGCTTATACTCTCTTCTTGTAGAGGCCGCTCCTGTCGTGGTGCGGTCCTAATCACCGCTCCATTGGCCGACGTCGTTTCACCGCCTTCTCTTCTCTTGCGTTCTTCATCTTCGTTCCGGCGCTTGTGGTGACACCAGAACATATTTAGATCTGCTTTATTATGTAGTGTGATTTGTTACGGAATTTCTAGAAATTGTAAGTAGCTAAATTACAGATCGTCTGACGCTCTGTCATTTCTGGTGCATCTTTTGCTATTCAGCAAAGTAAACGACTGCCATACAGATTCCCTTGCTCTTGTGAGTGTCTTGGTACCTCAGTTCGCCTGGAGCAGTGGAGTGACCGCTTCACCCCACCGACTCACATATCCAGCCAGGCAAGCAAAATCTCCTCAATACCAGCCCTAGATGGCCAAATAGATCGCCTACATATGTGTAATGTTACAGCCTTGGCGTGAACTCAGATGGTCATCGGTTGTGCCTCTACCTAGTTCGGCAAACATATGGATGTATGTCCACCTCACCTCTTCAGTACATGCAACGGCACTGGTATAATCCGCCATTGTGTCACCTTTTACGTTTAGAGTTTTTCATTGCTCGTCACTTTTTACTTACAGTCTCATTACAATCCAACCACTTACACTCCACTTGTAATTTGACTGGATTAGACATTTAGTTGTCACTGTTCTACGGGAACACAACAGAGGATTTTCTGAATGAGGAGGACCCAGCAACAGCTCCCAAGGAAGAGTCAAAGCAACACAGAGAGAAGAGAAACTCAGGTCTCCCGTACTACTGTTTCCTACTGGCTCATCTGTTTTTGTCGGTGATCGATCATTAAACAGCGCTGGACATGCTTCTCCTATTACTTCACGTATTTACTCAGTGCATCCTAAGGCAACCACTGTGACCATCTTTGTTATTACTTACAGAGTGTGCGCGTCTGTCATACAGAGTGATGATAATGTAGCAGAATGCAGGTTCGGACTACAGGAGGCGGCTTTTTACAAGATACAGTCTACACGTTGAAATCTGGGGACTCGCCATGCTAGAATTGAACAGCTTTAACGTTTCCATGTTTCTTGATGCCGCTTATTCTTGGCAAAACGTTTCTGTTCTACCTCAGTACTCCGAAAGCCACCTAACGGTATGTGACGGAGGGTATATGATGCTTATGGGAATTTCGAGCATATTTAAATTCTCTGGCACAAGGGAAAATATCTTTCGTTTATTTTACTATTTTAATCCAGAAACACATATTATCTCGTGATATGCTGTTAATAAAAACTACCATATTGACAGGAAAGGCATGTTGACATTTTCATATCTGTCAGCTATAGTCCAAGAGCAGTTCGACGGGGTGGTGAAAATTCTAGTAAACATGCAAGAAAATCTGATGACCAGTGCTTCTCTCATTTGAGTATTTATTGGTATCCCGCGCAGTTACAGAGGATACAGGTGCTGCGTAATTGGTAGACACCAATGCGTATGGTATACCGCCGATGTCGGAGACTTGTTTGCTTACGGTGGTACAGTCTGTCGCTCTATCGCCAGCCAATGCGTCACGACACTCGTTCTGGCGCACGTTAGGGTGACCACTCACCTAGCCTAATTGAATTGCGCGGCGACCGAAATTCCGCCGTGTTCTGTAGGCTGCAGTGCGAGCGAAGTAGTGGCAGGTTGGGTGAAAGAAGGCTGGTTCTACATGCTAATTGTGCTGCTTTTCTCACGGGAACGATGGAAGGGATCAAAACTTGTTTACTGTCATGCTCAGCACTTGTTCAAAAATGGTTCAAATGGCTCGGAGCACCATGGGATTTAACTGCAGTGGTCATCAGTGCTCATCAGTCCCCTAGAACTTAGAACTACTTAAACCTAACTAACCTAAGGACATCACACACATCCATGCCCGAGGCAGGATTCGAACCTGCGACCGTAGCGGTGGCGCGGTTCCAGACTGTAGCGCCTAGAACCGCTCGGCCACTCCGGCTGGCTCAGCTCTTGTTATACCTTGGCAACATATCCTCCGTTTTGTTTCCATTAAGGCTTCCTACAATGACGTGCCGCTGTGTGTCATAAACCGATTTACATGCTTTTGCTTATCGATCATCGGACAGGAATAGTCTGTTGATGCAGTATATTATGCTCATAAATTAAGGATAATGCTGATACATGGTGAAACAACGCGCTGGTGGAGGTTTGTGGGCTTGATCTGCTGTCGTCGTACTGTGGCAGCGGTCCACATACACTGAGGGGTATTGGTGCATGTCAGAGTACGGTGCAGCGAGTAAGTGTGCAGACGTTTTCAGACATGCTAATGGTGACTGTGTGTTGAAAATGGCTCAAAGAGCACGTATTGATTACGTTATGAGAGGTAGAATATTAGGGCGACTGGAGGCTGGTCAAACAAGGCAGGTCATAGCACGGGCCCTTCGTGTGCCATAAAGTGTGATCTCAGGATTATGGCAACGATTTCAGCAGACAGGAAACGTGTCCAGGCGCTACAGTACTGGACGTCCACAGTGTGCAACACCACTAGAAGACCGATATCTCACCATCAGTGCATGCAGACGGCCACGGAATACAGCAGGTAGCCTTGCTCGGGACTTTACCGCAGCCACTGGAACAGTTGTCTCCAGATACACAGTATACAGGCGACTGAACAGACACGGTTTATTCGCCCCGAGACCTGCAAAGTTGATTCCACTGACCCCTGTGTACGAGTGCATGGTGATCATTTCCCATCTTGATGTCGGGATACATGCGCAGGAAACAGTGGCGTCTTTTAGCACAGGTGTTTCGGGGTGGTTTTCTCAACTTATCACCAGTGCCGTGGACTTACAGATCTGTGACGTGTGTGTTTCCTATGTGCCTATGCTATTAGCGCCAGTTTTGTGTAGTGCCACGTTGTGTTGCACCACATTCTGCAATCATCCTTACTTTATGAGTATGAGTGTATTTTGGAGGCTCTGTCTATGCACAAGTGCACTTGTGTTTCGACCAAAGCAACTACTGATTTTCACCTAACTTGGGCTTTGCTTTTCGCGTGTCGATAGCAGGGGCACTGAAAGTTTCAAATCACTGAGTGATATATACGACTCATCTGGCATGTATTCAGAAAATTAGCAACTACAGAGGTTATTTCATTGCCATTTCCATTAGCGGTTTTGTTAAAATGTCTCCCTCTGAATATTAATACACGATATTCAGTTACTTCCATTTTTTTCCGTCACCTAGGCAGATTGTGACTGAGCCATCGACATATCCCCTGATGATGTCGGAAAGAGCTGTATTGAGTGACGTAGCTGATAATCTGCTCGCTTTCCATAGAGTCACTTAAATTTCATTACAGCTGTCGCGAAATGGATAACGCATTGAATTTAATGTATTAAACATGGGTGGTCCTGGCATATGATGATAAAATATATTGTGTTTCATCAAACTACTGAATGGAAAGGTTGTTGTTGTTGTTGTGGTCTTCAGTCCTGGGACTGGTTTGATGCAGCTCTCCATGCTACTCTGTCCTGTGCAAGCTTCTTCATCTCCCAGTACCTACTGCAACCTACATCCTTCTGAATCTGCTTAATGTATTCATCTCATCGTCTCCCTCTACGATTTTTAGCCTCCACGCTGCCCTACAATGCTAAATTTGTGATCCCTTGATGCCTCAAAACATGTCCTACCAACCGATCCCTTCTTCTAGTCAAGTTGTGCCACAAACTTCTCTTCTCCCCAATCCTATTCAATACCTCCTCATTAGTTACGTGATCGATCCACCTTACCTTCAGCATCTTCTGTAGCACCACATTTCGAAAGCTTCTATTCTCTTCTTCTCCAAACTATTTATCGTTCATGTTTCACTTCCATACATTACTACACTCCATACAAATACTTTCAGAAATGACTTCCTAACACTGAAATCTATACTCGATGTTAACAAATTTCTCTTCTTCAGAAACGCTTTCCTTGCCATTGCCAGTCTACATTTTATATCCTCTCTACTTCGACCATCATCAGTTATTTTTCTCCCCAAATAGCAAAAACTCCTTTACTACTTTAAGTGTATCATTTCCTAGTGTAATTCCCTGAGCATCACCCGACTTAATTCGACTACATTCCATTATCCTCGTTTTGCTTTTGTTGATGTTCATCTTATATCCTCCTTTCAAGATAGTGTCCATTCCGTTCAACTGCTCTTCCAAGTCCTTTGCTGTGTCTGACAGAATTACGATGTCATCGGCGAACCTCGAAGTTTTTATTTCTTCTCCATGGATTTTAATACCTACTCCGAATTTTTCTTTTCTTTCCTTTACTGCTTGCTCAATATACAAATTGAATAACATCGGGGAGAGACTACAACCCTGTCTCAGTCCCTTCCCAACCACTGATTCCCTTTCATGTCCCTCGACTCTTATAACTGCCATCTGGTTTCTGTACAAATTGTAAATAGCCTTTCGCTCCCTGTATTTTACCCCTGCCACCTTCAGAATTTGAAAGAGAGTATTCCAGTCAACATTGTCAAAAGCTTTCTCTACATCTACAAATGCTAGAAACGTAGGTTTGCCCTTCCTTAATCTAGCTTCTAAGATAAGTCGTAGGGTCAGTATTGTCTCGCGGCCGCTGTGGCTTACTAAACTGATTGTTCGGTAATTTTCACATGTGTCAACACCTGCTTTCTTTGGGATTGGAATTATTATATTCTTCTTGAAGTCTGAGGGTATTTCGCCTGTCTCATACATCTTGCTCACCTGATGGTAGAGTTCTGTCAGGACTGGCTTTCCCAAGGCCGTCAGTAGTTCCAATGGAATGTTTTCTACTCCTGGGGCCTTGTTTCGACTCAGGTCTTTCAGTGCTCTGTCAAACTCTACACGCAGTATCGTATCTCTCATTTCGTCTTCATCTACATCCTCTTCCATTTCCATAATATTGTTCTCAAGTACATCGCCCTTGTATAGACCCTCTATATACTCCTTCCACCTTTCTGCTTTCCCTTCTTTGCTTAGAACTGGGTTTCCATCTGAGCTCTTGATGTTCATAAAAGTGGTTCTCTTATCTCCAAAGGTCTCTTTAATTTTCCTGTAGGCAGTACATAAGGACAAGAAATCGTTGTCTTTATTAAGTCTTAACGTCTCTGTTTAACTTCCCTCGCTGAACTCAAGACTCTTAGTCGTTACTGTAAATGACCGAATCCTGTATCTAATATGATACCCATCAGTCTCCTGTCTCGATGTGTCTTTCCATGTAACATGATGTGCTTGATTTCGCGTTGGTCTCGCGTAAATTTCCGGTAACCCTCTGTTATTCAGTACTTGCATCATACTCCGCTTTTCAATCTGTCCTGTACAGCCAGTTGAACATTATTGGTGAAAATAGCCATCAAATCTATATCTTCACTCGATATGCTGTCTGTTTTACGACAAGACTCTCTGAGTTGTCTTACATTCTCGTTATATTTCACTTGAACCTAATCTCTGTATCTCTGTTATCTTTTAGATCAACTGGAGCTCTGTAACCCTTTGTTTATCTTTGAAGCACTGCTGCTTATGTAAAATGTAACAATTCCCAATTTTCATTTACTTTTTAATTAACTGAATAACGCTAATTTTAGTTAGATTCACATCACTGACTTAGAAAACCATCACTTGCAGGTCATTTACTTCAGTTATTTCTTTTATATGAATATAAATTGTTTGACACATTATCTTCAAAGCAAACAGAAGTTACTAGGTGTTATGCCGGAACCAAGGTACCCCCTGAGGGCCGGAAACCCATATTACACCACAGAGAACGAGGCTGTCTATGTGAAAAGCGTAGCAAAAGCACCATGGTAAACACCAGCTATTTACAAACAAGATAATGGAAATAGTCATTCAGTGCGCTACTTCCTGCAGGAGGAGCCCGAGCCATGCCATGCAGGAAGTATCATTATCCCAAAACCTAATTGGCTGGAGACAGCTTTTTAGGGGCTAGAACCAGCCCCAAAGTTCAGTTCACTCCGGATGCCGAACTCGTGTACTTCGACCTCAGACGAATACGTCTTCGTCTCTGAATTGTACTCTTACGAGTGTGTGTGTGTGTGTGTCACCACGAACCATTGTGGAAAATTAGAAGTGAACTTTAGTTTGCCTCAATTAGGAGACTTTTACTGGCAAACCTTTAGTTTGTTGTTCAGTCATCAACCTTGTGAACTTACATCAATAAAAGTTGTGTTAGTGAAAAATTGCGAATTTTCAGCCTCAACACTAAGTAAATATTAATTTTTGACTAATTCTTATAATAAGGTTTAACCTCTGTTACTTGCTCATCAAGTTTATGACTTATCTTTTCAGTTTTCATTAACTTCACCATAAAGTTTTCTTACACCTCTTTAAGTGAATTTGTAAATTATTCCCGGTTTTACAGAGATATTTTTAATTCTGCCCCACTTTCTCTGAGAAACCTCATTATTTGCTTACCAACCGCAGTCATCAGCTTTGCGAATGTTACTGATATAACCAACTAAAAAAACATTTGCTACACTAAATTCAGTGTAAGTGTACGTAGTGTTCTGTGCTGTGCAGCCAGCACACTTCAGACTTCACGAGTCTTCTGGGTCTTTTAAACGGTCAGATCTGACAACATACCGTATTTTAAGATGCAAGACCATCCATAAGGACTGCAGGAGCTGGCTGGCCAGCTAGACCCTTTCTGAGGGTCCTTCCTGCTGTGGAACGGGTCATCTGCCCAGCTTGCAACAAGCCATCACACCAAAATTCTAACCGTGGCCGTGTCCAGCTGCCGCCAGCCATCTCGTCTCTTCTCGCATCAGTTTATGGAGCACTAAGTTGATGTACCAGTGTCTTCTGCACCCGAGGCCAGTCTCCTGCTTGGCATCCTCCATTATCCTTCACGTCCCACACGCCATGTAAACATTTACTACAACATGTACTGTTACTCACTGTCACGGAATAGCACGTAATACCATCAAAACTAAACTCCCTCCGAAGAGGCCTTCAAGGTCCAAAGGTACCGACCGGCCACCATGTTATCCTCGGCCATTAGGCGTTACTGGAGGTAGATATGGAGGGGCACGCAGTCAGCACACAGCTCCCCCGGCTCCTTTCAGTCTTCGTGAACATAACAGCTAATTTTGAAACAAATAGCTCCTCATTTGCCCCCACAAGGGTTGAATGCACCCCGCTTGCCTACAGTACTCGGCAGATCCAGTCGGTCATCCATACAAGTGCTAGCCAAGCCACACAGAACTCAATTTCGGTGATACGATGGGAAGCGGTGTTATCACTGCGGCAAGGCCGCTGGCCATACCATCAAGAATATTATGAAACGTCGTTACCACTGAATTTTCTCTACATTTCACTATTAAACAGTGTTACATGTCTTAAATGCCTCTGAGCACTATGCGACTTAACTTCTGAGGTCATCATTCGCCTAGAAATTAGGACTAATTAAACCTAACTAACCTAAGGACACCACACACATCCATGCCCGAGGCAGGATTCGAATCTGCGACCGTAGTACATGTCTTACACTGTGCTTTTCACGACTAATACTAACTGTCACTGCACACCCCACGACACTGTTCCACAGATCAGTATTGTCGCAAATTCAATCTTCAGTTCAGTTATTCAGTGTTGCAGCTCTCTGAATCCTTCTCCGCAGGCGATGCCGTTACAACAGTATAATTGTGTTAAGAACACATGCCATGGTCTCTGGTTGTAACAATGTAAAAAGCACAAGAGGGTTGTCATTGGAAATCTGCACGTACGTCACTTCTTGTGATTGTTCTCTGTAAACCACTGGCGTTGCTTTCTGTAGAGGTGCTTCTAGACGCTGCTGTGGATTTGCTCAATCATAGTCTTATATAGAAGTGGCGTGTTTATTCTGATAATCAGAGGGAATCCTTAATTACTTTGCAGTAAAGGGCATACAGTTGTTCTTTTCCAAGGAATGTCATTTATTAATTCCTGCGGTTTTCGATCACCGAACACTCAACAATGCACACCGTTTACAGCACGACATATCTTTTAAATATAAAATTCTGACTTATTCTCACATTAAATCTTTTACTATTTCTGGCTTACAAACATAACCACACTAATCAACAGCCTAGTATTTTAATAAACTTTTACACTATTAAACAATAAAATATTCCGTGACCAACTAAGTGTATTTGTACACTGTGGCCACTTGCAGCCAACTACCGAGTAAACAATTATTTTCAGCTATTGGACAGAACTGTAACTGATTCGACTGTCTACTATGACCCTCGCTCCCAGACTGATGCTGTCAGCGAGACAGCTCCTGGCTCCAACGCTTTAGCCAGTCACAACAAAGGAACTTTCATGCTACTACATGTAATAGAGCCTTGATTGGTCAATAGCAAACGAGGATATTGTTCCAGGTGGGTGACGTAGTATCACTGGAATCTCCTGATGCCCTAACTGTAGGTCTTACAACATACTGCACCATATTAGAAATATTTGATATAAACATTATAATTCATCTCACAAAACAGCAAAAATGGCTAGTACACTGAAAATATAATTCAGTACTTTACTAATATTTGGCTCCTGTGCTTATCCAAAACAGAGTACCCAGACAGCTCTTTGCGTGTGGGAAAAAGTTGACGGCAATTTCCTCTGTCTGTCATTGTCCTTGCATTTTAAACGCAACTGAGGGACGATGGTAAATATTTGTGGTTTAAGAATCTTTGGACTGTTTCTTCCAAGACTTCGAAATTCACACAACATAGTCATCGCATTTACTGGGCAAATCTAGCAGTATACTGTTACAAGGAATTCTGGGACGCTGGATATCACAATTTGAATGTGGTATAATAGCCATAGCTTACATTGTTTGGATACATATTTATCACTACCGGCCAAAGAGGATGAAACACTAGCATGAGCACCTCTTCTGATTTAGTGATCGGTTCACAGGACATCGAAAAAAGGTTTGCACTAGATGATACCAGGCCGAGGGGCACTTCATTTTGTGTCGAGAGTATCAATCAAGATACACAGACAAGAATTTTTAATAGAAATATGTACTCTCTTCAACCGCATTCAGAATCCATTGAAAAGGTGAGTACAGCGATATAACGTTCGTTAATGCTGGCTTAAAAATGTGTCACAATAGGTTCCACTTTCTCTCACCTGTAATATATAAGACGGAGATATACGCTTCCTCGCACGTATATCTCGCTAACAGACCTGCATGGTAAAATCTGACAGATTCGAGCTAACACAAAAGCTTACCAACAGCCTTACTTGCCGCAGAGCATACGCGTCTGGGACAGGAAAGGGAATAGTGACACTGGAAACGAAGTAGCCCCTACCATACACCATAAGGGGCTTGGAGAGCGTATATGTAGATGTACATTAGCTACGATTGTTATAAATGGGACTACAGGCCTACTTCTGTCGTATCATAATGCTAAAAGTAAAACTAATTCAAAGTGTCTGAAAACGCACATTTGAGTAAAGAGCTTTTGTGGAAACGTGGAAACTGTGGGCAAAGCTTGATACACCGGCGGAGCCCGATATGCATTCGCCAATTAGTAGTCTTTACACCGCATTACCCAATTCCAGTTGCTAGCGTTTCGATTTCAACATATTCCTTTGAAATTTTTGCGAAAAATTTCAACGCAAATATTATTCAGTGCCATATCACTGTACTCGAATATCTTTAAATAAACCACATAGTTACATTAAAAAGTCATCCTTCCTTTGATCTCTCGGTTGATGTGAGAGGTTATTATTATTATTATTATTATTGTCATTATTACTATTATTAAATAATAATAATTATAATTATATTATTATTATTATTATTATTATTATTATTATTATTATTATTATTATTATTATTATTATTATTATTGTTATGACTGTCGCTATTAGTGGCAGCAGCAGCAGCAGCATCAGCATTCGTAGAAGTACTGCCAATATCAGCTTTATTAATTCATAATCAGTATAATGTACTCACATT